>NC_134396.1:70998655-71324655 GCF_035582795.1 Mycteria americana
AGTTCCCTGTAAATTACTATTGCTTATCCTCTACAGGACAAAACCTCTCAAAATAATGAGCTACGCCTTCCACTCTTCAGGAATGCTGGCACAGCACAGCGGAGGCGTCATCCCACTGGTGCTGGTTTTAATCTAGCTACTTTGGGTAACAACAGCCAAGCGGAGATAGCCTTGACAGTGGCCACCAGCACAGCCCACCACCGCCTCCTCTCCCCTCCTCCTTACTCTTGAAGACAAGAAGCCACACAGGGAGCTTGGTCTGACCCAGCTCTGGGAAAGAGGAGAAGGTATAAAGGCACAACAGGGCTGGATGGAGCAAGACAAGGCCAGACTGTGAAAAAAGGAGGAAACAATGGTACCATCCCATATAGCACTGTAATATTGGCATTGCTGGCCTTCACATTCCCTTAGAATTGAGATACAATTACGATACTGGTATGTTGCCCAGTGATAATACTGCCAATAACTATAAAAAGTGGGAACAAGTTGTTATGCCAGCTCAGCTAGAAACATGAGAGAGGAAGCTTTTACTCCAATGAAACTGTGATGACACTATGTGCTGTATGAGCAAGCTTTGATCACTTGCCAAAAACATCTGCTTTCCACGACAACATCATTCCTACTATTCGCATAAGAGAGATAGGTCTTCCCGCTACTGTAAGGAAACCTTTTTCTTCCATCCCTGCCTCTAATCCAGGCACAGCAGGCAGCTGGCAAAGCAGCGAGTGAGGCTGAGAATATAATCCTATTTTGTTTTACAAAGGCACGTACTTTCAGACAGTTTTTTCAAGCTCTTTGTTTAAGTTGTTCGATAGTGTGCTCAGATACCAGAAATGGGAATTATAAATCTAGCAGTAGGCAAAGCGGTCAATGCAGAAAAAATTAAGTGAATTGCTCTCTGGCTTTGATGAAGCACAAGTAGAGCTGGCAAGCGCTTGTATTATGAAAGGAGGTAGTTCTGCCTTTTAATTATAAAAAATTAAACCCCAAAAGTGTCCCTTTCCATTTATGAAATGTGGGGAGGAGGATGGGAAAAAAGTGTGGAATATAGCAGACGAAAGGCCTAAAGAAGCGAAGAAATACAAGTGTGGAGGGTCAAGAGCGCTTGCAACACGTCCTGATGCACTGCCAGCGACCTCTGCGTCCCGGGTCCCGCCGGAGCGGTCAGGAGGTGAGAGCCCAGGAGAAGGATGTCTGCGGCTCACGCTGGAGATGGCAACCCCAGGGTCCTGTTACACCGCCGACACCAGGCTCTGCTCCGAGCAGAGGTCCAGGGAAGAGGATCCGAGCCTGACAGTGCCACAGAAGGAGAGGCTGAGCTGTTTCTCTCTCGTTGGGTATAGTCATGGGTGGCGTTTCAGAGGAAAAACACAGCCGGCGCTTGTCTGGATGTCAGCTCTCCATGAAGACACCAACAAAGATGTAAAAACAGATAGGGGCTGGATGCTCAGGGTTGTTCTCTTAGCCCTACATTGGCCCCTGCATTGAGGCAAAGTAGCGAAGCAGGGTGCCTGAGCTTACACACATTTTCCGTCAAGATGGGTTAAAACTTGAGGACTGCAGATTCTCAGGCTCTAAATGCAGCAAAGGAAGGCAGGGCGAGAGAAGAGGAAATATCTCTTGAAACAAGCACAAACCACACTCTTAGCTTGGCTTTCACCACAGCAAAGATAGGCTCTGAAACTGCTGAATCAATGTTTTGATGTTCTCTAATGGAAAAACCTCTTGCTGTGTTTTGTGCAGAACGCTTTGTGACTCTGCTGTCACGTAGGGCACGGGGAGCCCCGTTGGGGCTGATTTAAATGGCTGACTTGTAAAGATTCTCTGTTGTGTTTGCTGCAGCAGACAGAAGCTTAGAAATGTCTCAGCCTGTATCTCTGCAGAAAGGACTGGGAAAAAAGTAATAATCATTGTTCATTTTTAAATGCGTTCCTTTGCCAGTCTAAAAATACATCAGATACCTAAAATACCTAAAGTACCTAAAATAATGCAGTTTGCAGACTGAGCCAGAGCACAGTCAGGCCACACATGGCAATAAAGAGAACAGTCTTACCTGGCCTGTGAGGGAAGCACCGGTGAAGAGGATCTCAAGAGATCATTTATAGCCCACCCCCCTGTAATGACACAGGATCAAACCTGCCCAGAACATCACTGAAAGGTCTGGCCTCGTAACAGCAGAGGGGCTGAGAATCACGGCAGTTCCCGGGGAGCACAGCTCAGTGCTCAGTGTCTATTTTTACTGCGGCTGGGGGCTGCTTGGCTGGTACAGCTCTGCCTGTCCCTCTGCATCACCCCCCGCAGCGTTTGGGAAAGGTGTGGTCCGTATTCGCTCTGGTCTTGCACTCACAGCTGTGAGCACGAAGCAGCAAATCCCGTCCTGACTTTCCTGCACTCGTGTAAGTGACTGGGCAAGGCGGTAGAGACTGGATTCACCTCGTATGGCATGAGGAGTGCAAGGTCTGAAAGGATGATGTGTTCTGCATGCGTCAGCGTGCCAGCCGCCCTTCAGACACTGGCAGCCTCCACGGGTATCGGCGGGGGACAAGTCACTAATCAGGACACGAGGCACGACTGCCACTGCGACTCCTCTCTGTGCTGGGCATGAAGCTGAATGGAGATGGGAAGAGTCAAGGTCAAACTCTGGTATTTAATGGTTTTCAAATGACATACTGGAAGAAGTTATTTTTAAAGACTCTAACTTCAGTTTTCCTCGTGCTCTCAGGTGATTTTGAAGGAATTTCCTGACTAGCAGAACAGCTTCTCTTTCCCTGAAAAATTACAAATGCTGATATTTCACTAGAAATCAAAATGAGTTCCTTCTAGGCCGCCTGAAGGCTAAGGAATTAGCAATTGCATCGTTTGCCACAGATGCACCCGGCAAAGTATTTATAGTATGATTAAATTCTCTGCTCCACCAGAGCCAAGATATGAATTCGCGTGGACTTGTTTTACATCATTGGATAAGTGGGTAGCAATTAAATGGGTCATTCAACAACTGCAGCTCCTTTGTCAGGTTAGGCATGCACTTGTGCTGTTTGGAGTGAGGTTCTCAAAGCCACTTTGGAGGCTTTCACAGCAAAAGACCAGTTCATTTCATGGGAATGACACTCTTTTTCCTGTGAGAAGCTTTGAAAACACTATCTCATTCTTCCTGTGGAGGGCTTAGTTCCTGGTGCTTGGTGGCAGAAGGCAAAATTTTGCAGGATGGCCATCTGAAACTGAGAATATCAACACTTGACGATGGGAATTCTCAAATGTCAGAGCGGGTGACAAAAACGTCTGAACCTTCAGTTTCTTCTATATCTGGAGATAGAGGATTCATATTTCTAACTCTCCTTACAGACTTAGTTGTAAGTGATCTTAAAATAAAACTGTCATGAAAATTAACTGTACCCAGATTCTTCTTCTTTCTGTTGCTAAAATGAAGAGATTTGTGTACTTTACAGAAGGCATCTATCTTCTCCAGGAGGAGAAGAACTGGAAGGACTGGAGGGACCTTCTCCAGTAACACCAGTGACATGAAGACAGTTGTCAGTAGAGATATGTCATGGCAAACAAATATACAGCGGATGTTAAACGCCTATGCTATCAGTAGAAATAGAACTAAAATCAGGAAATGATCATTTGCTTTTGTAACTTCTGTCTTATACGTAGATGCCCACCTATGTCACAGAATCAAAACATTTCACAGTTCTGACTATATTCTTTAACCTCAGAGGGAACTCAGTTAGTGGCATGGTAAGGACAGGACTCATACTTCTCCACTGGCCTCAAGAGGCACTTAGCCAAGGCAGGTGTACAGACTGAAAGGGTGCTCAGGGATACCAGTTATTCATTCCACCTTTGCCTTTGTAGCGAGGAGCTTTGCTGTAGACAAGAACTGGGGTAGAAATATGCCTGTTGTATTGGGTGTGCTCAGAAAATTGGTATGTTGTAGCACGTGCTCAGACTAGCTGGTTTTACTATACCTGGTGCACATTTAAACCATTTTTAGGGTAGATGTGCACTTATGACTAGGATGCATTCTTAGCAGAGTTACACCACTGCCATGAGTTGTCTGTCACAAGCACACGGCTGAGCAAACAAGCAAACAAAAATAAATACTTCCAGAAGTGTGTGCTAGTTGTCAGCTTCTTAACAGTGGCCTGATTTTTTTCTGCTTAAAGAAACCCAAAGAATAGATTACACCTAAAAATGTCAGACTTCTGTACTGCTAATCCTGCTCATGTTCAAAAGAAAAATAAACCTAGACTATTTAGATGCATGTAGTCCCCTGAAAATATGAGCTTAAACTCATATGAACCAAATGATATGTTCTGCTTGATAGTTCAGGTATCAACGTCTACAGAAAGTGAGATGCTTGTAGCACCGAATGCCTTGCAAATCAGATTAACTTCTCTTTGCAGTGCCCTGGACACTTCTGGGGAGACAAAACGGTGTCTTTTCTGTGCTTCCCCTTTTCCTCGGTGACAGTGAATCACCAAGAGAAGAAAAGATTTCTAAACTTCTTTTCCTACCAATTGATTCTGAAACAACCTCAGAATAATTTTAACAGTCCTGGATCCATAGCAACTCATATAGGGCCTGATCTAGTCCCAAACCCAAAGCCTCAGGAGATAAATCTTCCTGAAATTCGGGAGCATTTGGATAGGAGCTTGCAGCAATAATGTAATCTGTTACTCTCTCTCTCCTCCCCTAGTGTAGCTAAATAAATGTGTACTGAGCCTTTTTATTCACTTGTTTACTATTATCTGAGCATTGAACTATGCTTCATTCTTTTGGCTGGGAATGAAAAGGAAGAGGCAAGTTGGCTATGTTTCTATGCCAGTCTACATATTTTATTGCTTCTTCCAGATAAACAAAAGGAACATCTGTCTGTTTGCCTGATGAATAGAGTGATTCACAGATGTATTACAACTTAACAAACCCACAAAAGCCATGTACTTGTAAAGATAATTAAAACTGGATATGACTAAAACAACTGGCTGATAGCAAAGAGACATTACAGCACTATAGGGTGCTCACACTGTACACCTATTCTCACTGGAGAATATATGCAGTTAAAAGGTACCTTCTTGGCAGTGCAACTCTGTTCACGCTGTGAAGTTGGTTTAGTTTAAAAACCATACATATTATTATCTCATCTTAACCAGAATACTTTTCCAGAAACTTTTAAGTAACAAACTTTGTCCTATTGCCTTCAGCCACTTTCCTCTGCCGAAGTAGCACTATGATTGCTATGGCTGCGTAAGGAAATAAATGAGCTTTTGGACATACAAGATTTCCTTCAGGTCTGAAAATGATTAAGAAAGGTCTTAATGTGAATGAAAGGGAAATTTGCAAAAAAGGATATGCTCCACTTTTCCTAGAAAGGGCACAGTTAATGAAAACCAAAAGGTAAAATCTTCTAAAATGGAGAAAGGAAATATTCGGGGGGTTTTTAATTCCAGAAAGAATGATATTCATGGTAAGTCGATGTGGCAAATTATATTCATATCTTACCACGCTTAATGAGATTAGAAGTGCTGTGAGAGAAGAAGTCAATGCAAAAACACAGGTGACCCTGATCACTGCTCTTGCTTGACAGTGTTAGTGGATATGGAAAATTAGTCATTGTCCTACAAGTCCTTGCAGAAATGCTTCAGGGACCCCCTTAATGCTTAATGCTATCATGACCCGGTACAAATAAATAAGTATTAATTTTGTTGTGGTAAAAATTTGCCTTTATTTTGAGGAGTGAAAAAAGCTAGCCTGCTCCAGGCAGTTAGAAAAAGGAGAGATGCCACTCAAAGAAAAGCTAGAGAATTCCTCAATGAAGCCATGTGGTTAAAGAAACCCAAACAGCAAACACATACTGATAAAACAAGGTATATGCAACAAGGAGTAATCAACCGATACAAGTTTTTTTCTTTACACAAAACTGTGGAAGAGTCAGTTAGGCAAGAAACAAAGTTACCGTAATGGGGCAGTTAGAGCAGAAGTCCATTGTCATGTATTAGAAGATTATTTGAATGTTTCTCCTAGGAAAGAGGCATCCCAGCAAGTTTGAAAAGCCTAAAGCCTTTTTGAAATCTAAATCAGGCACTGCTGCAGGAAACCTATCCGAAAGATAGATAAGGATGAAAGAACTGCACTGCCTTCTCTCCTCCTACCATCCACCACCCACTGCACGCCAATGAACACCTACCTCAATTTTGCCAAAAGAGCAATGTCATTTACTCAGTACAAAAGGATATTTTCTCATATGTTTATGGACTTTCTGGAATGCCTGCAAGCAAGACCATCAATCAGAGCCAAAAATATCATGTGTGCTCCAATGACTAAGTTTTTTATCATATACACCTGTCAAAATGATATCAAACTGCAGTACAGATATTGCAATACTGAACAGAAGTTGATAACTTGCTCCTAAACATGTGACATAGCCTTAGGAAAAATGCATTAACATCTATTTATTATAAACTTAGTATGAACATCTGAAAGGAAAGGTGTTAACTTTTTTCACCAAAAAAAGGGAAAGTGGAGGTAAGACCTGAATAGTAAATGTAGAAATGGAAGGGAAAAAAGAGTCAGGAACTGCTGAGGGGTGATGAGATTGAAAGAGGCTGGATTGGTCTCCAGGAATTTTGCAAGGGATAACACATGTGGTAGAGAGGTGATTAAAAGGGGAGCAACCTATGCCAAACTACCTCATATTTGCCCCAAGCTAGAAACCCAACAACATCTACCACAGCTCAGAAGAACTGCTAAGCTCATGTATGTATTCATGCCTGAATGGGTTGATGTATATCCAATAACTCAAGGAAAGCAGATCACATATTTCTTTAAACTGCTGTTATGACCTTGCAGAGGGAAATGACCGTTTCTTTGACAGCTGGGTCACAAAAGTCAAAATATTTCCTTGTCCTGCGTGTACCAATTTACTTTTCCCTCTCTTTGAAAAATCTGCAATTTGCTTTGTGATTGTGACTGTTTTCAGAGACCAGGAACCTCTGACCACCGCCAAACTGACACTCACAGGCAGCCCTGAGAGTGCAGGTCTCAGCCATGCTTTGGCTGGTAAAAGCCTAAGCCATTATAAATCCAGCATCAGAACCATTTCAAAGCCATTTAACAGTGCTGATGTAACTAAAACGTGTATAAAATCTGCTAATCTTTCACTCAGAGCTGTCATAGGCTGAAAGGAACAGCTGTAATCTTGTGTAGGCTTTGAATACTTTGGAATACTGAGTGTATTCCAATGACATTGGGTTAAACATAAAGAAGAAGAAGAAGAAAAAAGATAAAAGCAGTTTATTCATAAGATTAAGAAACTGGGACCTCTAAAATATCCTTTTGTAGCAGGGCTTATGGAGTTCTTCTTAAAAAAGGAGGCAGAGCAGGCTGAGCTCTCCAGGAACAGTGAGTTTGTGGGGCACGGCTGCTTTGTCTTGTGCACCAGGAATCAAGTCGTGCTACCTGTATTTTTACACATCAGATCTCCTAGATGTCTGTTACAGATCCAGATTTTTATCACATTCACAAGCTCAGTGTTTCTCTGACAATCTGGGGAATAATTAAATACCTAAATGGCTTGTAGCACTACCTGAGTGGAAGAGGTGCAAATCTTACAGACTGGCTGCTGCACCAGGTAAGCAAGAAAACCTGACAAGGGACGTTTTTATTCCAAGTCCTGGTAGTCAGGAGGCTAAGAAGGATGTGAGTATCATCAGGAATGCCATTGCAACTTTTTTCCCATGCAGGAGACAAGTAATTTAAATGTCTAAAGCAGAGCAGTGAATTTCATTGGGTTGAAAAATACCTGGAATAGATGTCTTAGTGTTGCAGTAGATAAGGCACTTCAAACAATTTTTATAAGCAACTTCAGGGATATAGTGGGCCATGGCATATTTTACATTCTGCTATGCAATTCTGCTAAATTTGGTGTCAGTGGTTTTTTTTTCTTGCTCTCGCTCCTCATCATTCAAGGGCAATTTTGGAAGTGAGAAATACATCTGTTTTAATTACTTTTCCTTAGTAAAATATTTTGCTACACAAATAATGCCTTCAGCTGCACAAAAAACCCTATTGTCTTCAGCAGAACTCAGCTTAGCCTTCGATTGTGTACATTATAACTACATCTGCTGAGTGGACGTGCCCAGCCAGCCAGGGTTACCAGGCAGAGAGGTCCACAGGCAGGCATAGAAAGCAGCTCCCTGTGCTCAGTGGAGGTTGCAGGACAAACAGCTCTCTGTGCTGGGACTGCAGTGCTCAGGTGAAGAAAAAACCATCATGGGCTAATAATTCCAAATACGTACAGCACAAACTTCCTCTGTCAGCTCTTTCTAAGGGTTTCAGTCATTAAATACCCTTTTCTTGAGGGCTGCAGGGACAGTCCAGCAACAGTAGCAACAGGAAAGGTGATTGAAATCCACTGTTCCATTCGTGAATTTTATGTCCAACAAGGCAAAGGGAGAAGGCTGAATTGCACGGTCTGCTACTGATCCGAAGAACCGCTCAGTTTTCTAGATCCCTCTTATTAATTACCTGCAGTCATGCTCAGATGCTGCACCAAATACGTTTCTGAAGAGCATGAGTAATTTCAAACATTTGTTGGGCACAACTCTTTTTGATCCTTTCCAACTTGAATGTGTCTTCAATTCGTGAACCTGTTTACAGTATTGCAAAACATGATGTTTTAAGGCACCCAAAGGGATTTGGTATAAAGTGCCTTAAGGCACGGGAAATAATGGTATTGGATTTTTAAGGTCCTAAGAGGGTGTCCGGCCCTCTTTCCCCTTCTGCTGCCCCAGCTGCTTTGAGAAATGATGCTTAAAACCACTCCACTCATTTCTACAGCTCGACTTCTGTTAGAAATGAAACAGTCTTGTTATTATCCTGTAAAATGGAATATTTAATATCAAGTAAGGTGTTCCATACACCCTGAGTTGTTCTGTTTCCTTTGTGACAAAAATGGAAATATAGTCTTCAATCTCGGTAGAAATATATTTTTAATTTGTTTGAAGACTGCACAAAAGGCAACGTTTTCTTTATCCTGGGGAGATCTGAAGCGTCTGCTGGCAACAGAAACTGAAAAGTATACAAAATTCAATATACAAAGGACTGGCCTACACATTCGGTATGAATTGAGATGTTGAAACACTTGGAGAAACTGCATAAAAGTTGTTTCTGAGATCTGTCATTCATTATGATGTTAAGCAAGGTTAAGTTGCTTGACTCTTAAGCATGATGCATCCCTTTGTAGACCTAATGAGTGCACTAGAAAAGTAGATACTTTGTAATTTTGAGGATTAAAGAGAACCAATAATTATATTCTTTATTGAAAGCCATCTAATAAATATACTGCTCTGATGTTTTCTGCATCATGCCTGTGATTATAAAATAAATAGCAGATTCCATATGTCCTTCTTAGAATGGCAAAGGTGGCTGAGTACTGAAAAAGCAATGTTTTCTCTTTAAATCCCAGAGTCTTTCCAGTTTTGCCATGTGTGGTGGTTTTCACTCATATTGGAAATGTTCTCTGTAAATGTTCTTGTTGTTCTCTCCATAAGGATGTGTGGGAATAGCTGTTCTCTATAAAAATGTTTCTAGAAGGCAAATATTTGGGCAGAAACGTGGCATTTTTTCATTATTGACCACATGTAATATTTTATTTGTTATACTATAGTTTCAAGAGAGGCAAAATTTCCACTTTGAGAGCAAAACAGTGCAATCTGTCTTTAACTGATCAAACATACAGCGCCAATAATAACTAACATAAAATGTTTCCAAGAATTTAACTGTTCTGAAATTAAAACAACTGTGAACTTCTTATTTTTATGGATTGAAGCAATGCTCACAAGCAGTTTCCAAACAAACAAAATGGCCTAAATTATCTACCCCAAATAAAGGCTTTCAAAACTGCGAAACAATCATCCACAAGTGACATGAAAATTTAAAAATGCAATTCCAAAGACTTTTGGACCTCAGAAAGCAAAAAAGTTTCTATCTCTGCCAATCAGAGAGACTATCCATCAGTTAGTCGGAGAGAAGAGCATGCCTGCAGATGGCCAGCCCTTGCCTGATGCTCTGCTCATGGGAGAGTGTCAGATCCTGGGCAAGACAGGAGGGGGAAGGTGGCTGACCAATCCCAATCTGGACTGAAAGAATAAAACAGCCCCAGGAGTTATTATACATCGAAGGTAGAGACAAGGGAGTGTCAGAGTGAGTGACAGTATCAGTCACTGTCTGAGTGTGAGTAAAAGGCGGTTCTGGCGCATCGGGTCAGTGAGCAAGGCTGAAATTACCAAACATTTCTGCCACTGCAGAAGAAGTAGAATGGGTACAGCTTGTTTAGAGAAGAGGAGGTAACAAGAACATAAACTAAACCAAACGGTGTGCCCAGGGCTGTGCGAGGATCCTGCCAAGCCCTTTTGTGCCAGACTGGTGCAGCCGGGATGGGGACAGTAACCGGCCGCTCCGCCGATCCCCGTCCTGCGCTCAGGGGTGTGGGCAGGGGAGGGACGAGGAGGGACCAAATCTCCTGCGCCTGGGGCTGATGCTTGGAGGCCAGGCTGTGGGCTGAAGGCAGGGTGGGAAAACCCTGTTGGGAGCAAGGAGGAGCGGGAGCTGAGGATGCAGCTGAGGGGAGACGGAGTTGTGCTGCCCCTCTCTGATCTCCGTGGGAAGCACAACGGGAAGCACTTCTTTGAATCCTGACAAAATTATTGCAAAGTACTGGTACTTCTGAAGTTTGATTTTGTGTTAAACTGAACAGTGAAACACACATTTTGTCTTCCAGGTATAGCACATGGCACATAAATAGCCTTTTCCACTCATTTGTTAGAAAAAGACAGAACAAAATAAGAATACTTTCATAAAACACAAGCAGGTAAATGACATTACTTTAAAATGTGACAGATATCTCACATAAACCTTGAAGCTGAACAAGAACTTTACTTTTCCACTGAATGGAATCCCAACATTTTTTTTAAAAAGTTTCCTTAGATTATATCCAGCCTAGTTTACAAAAGGCATCTGGTGTGTGTAATGGTCATAAAACCATAGACTTTAAACAGAGGGATTAGTGATAGAGCAAGTCTCCCAGACTATATTATCTCAATTTTCCTTGTCCTTGGAGGTTCAGTTCTCCTCCTGTTGGATGGCTTTTTAAACTGCATCAGGAGACACGGCAGCAGCCGCTGCCCCGCAGAAGCCAGGGCTGCACTCCTGTCTTGTACGGGAAGAATCAGCCTCCTGCTTTTTTCAATGACCCAGGACTTCTGCTCTTTCTACAGAACTGAACTGAACTTTGGCTGCAGTCTGCCAAAATTTCAGGACTCCTGTCAAAATTACTGAAAATCAAAGTTGTTGGAAGGAGATGAGGAGAATGTAACCAGGAGCCTGCCTAGCAATGCTGTAGGTTGCCATTATGTCATTATGTTATGCCTGGCAGCTAATCACTGAAGGAAGACAACTAATGTTCATCTCAAAATTCCATAATGGTCTAAACTACACACAAAGAATTTCTTCTTTCTTAATTATAGAGGCACAGGAACAACAGAGTTCATCATTAACCAGCAAGGTGGTTGTAGTTTTTACGTAGGCAAAAAAAACCCCCATCAACTTCTCCCAACACATAGGAATGTTTCTCTCTTATTTCACTGGGGTTTTTTTTTCCGAAAAGTATAAACATATAAGAACCCCAAGCACACAGGTCAAGTGGTTATTTACAAGCAGCCCAACATCTGAAAAGCATGCCATATATTCTTAACAACTATGTCTTGTGTCTTTGCTGGTGATTATACTCTCTATTGAAAATCCTCCATCTCCCTTGTTTTCTGCACCTACAGCTGTAGAAAAACCTTTGTTTTCACCTGAAATGGATTCTTATTAACAACCAACAAAGTGTACAAACACTAACCACTCACAAAGGTATCATTTTAAGTACAAAGCACAATGCAGCCACAACAGAGATGCTGTAAAATCAGTGTCACTGATGGAAAATAAAAACTAATTATTCTATGTAATTTCCAGAATGAGAGAAGTCCTCTACCTTTTATGACAGAAATTACAATAAGGAAATTTTCTCACTGCAGAAAAGTAATTAAATATGAATAACCAGGTTATTTTGTAATGGTTATGATGTGTTAAAAAGCATGAAATAAAGCCCAGAAGATGTCCATTTGCTATTGATCATGCAATGACCAAGAACAGATCAAAGCTGGCTTCTAAACATCTCATTTACGTTGCCTGCTTTGCACTGGGTAGCAGTAGTGACTATTTTCAGTTTCTGGTGATGTCTCACACACCCTCGCTCCTTGATAAGGACCAATGCAGCAGAATTTTCCTCCTAGCCTGGGCACTAGCAGCTGTAAGGAAAGTGTGATCTGCCTGGTTGTGCCAAAGGGGGCAAAATAGGCTGGGCAACACTAAAGTGGGCAACATGTTATGCTGAGATTAGCATGTTTTCTCAAAAATAAGATTCAAATCTCATGCTCAGCTTATATACAAACCACCATAATTGTTGTGAAAAGGACATTCAAATTCATGTAGTCCCGTGCTATTTGACTATATAGGTATACTGGGAATTCAAAGACCCAATCATTACGTGCAGTTAAGGCCACCGCAGAAAGAAATTTGGTACATTTATCGAAATAAATAACAACCTGATACACAGGTCACTGAATTAAGTTCCCACAAATGCTGCAAGGAAAAAAAAAAAAGAAAAAAAACCCCAAAGCTCAAAAATGCATTTCTCTTCTCCATATCTGTACAATATCTGCCAGAACTAGGGTCTTTTTTTACAATATAATTGTAACATCTTCTAAGGCAAAGACTACATTCCTAGTCCTAGAGGTATAAATTGAATACAGAAAAAAAAAGGGTAAAGGAAGTAGATACCCAGGATGAGGAAACTGGTTCAGATTCTCCCTTGGCTTGGCTCCCTCTCCCACAGGTACAGAAGTTTAACAGTTTTGTAAGTGAACATCTCATAGCTCCCAGGGTAAGCAGCCCAGTGTGGACTCAGGGGGTTGACCTTCAGTTTGCATCAGAATCTCAGTGACTTACAACCAGGCATGCTCCCAAATAACCTGACGAAGGAGTCTTTGAAACAGAAAACATTATCTTCATTTGCCAAATGTAAGGAAACATGCAGGACAGACAGTTTCATAGGAAATATTTTTGCTGTATCACAGAGGTTATTTGCTGTATCATAAATGCCGTCTTGCATAGGGGAGAGAAAAGGGACACGGCAGCCTGTAGCATGAGGAAAGAAATAGCTTTCTTTGAGCCCGGTGTGAAAGCCACCTGCTTATTTGTAGGGTAACGTTACATATATCCGGAATATTATCAATATTTTTATGGAATCAGTTGTCAAGAAAAAGTACTTACTGACCACACACTGTGAGTGATCAATACGAGGGAAAAGAAAGAGGGTGGCTTTATAATGGAGAGAGGAACATCGATACGGTTACAGGAGGAGATCAGAAGTCAGGATTATCTGTGAATGTGAATATGCCCTTTCATGCCACTGGAAGCTGTCTGGAGAAGCTGTTCCAGTGTGGAGGGACACTCGTCTAGCAGCTCACTCGTCTAGAAGCTTGGAGGTTCACCTCAGCTAAGAAGGACTTCAAGGAAACCTGTGGGGCTGGACATGCCAAGCTACAAATGTTTGTGCACAGTACTTTGTTCTGATTTTCCCAGAGGCGTGGAGGCAGCCCTCAGCTACCTGCAGAAGGCAGAAGTGTGGTCAAACGGCTCTTATTCTCCTTCCAGATCCACATGAGGTTGGTTAAGAGCACAGACTTTGCTCCTTGCAAAGCAAGGATGTGCCAGACTGGTCTCAGACATCTGCTTTGTACACGGATCAGTGTCCGAGCGACAGGGACATGGCACGTGCGCACGTGTGCACACGTACAGGGCCATGGGAGCGGCACCGCACAGCTTCCTGTAAGAACTGCTGCAGCACACTTTGGAGCTGTGTAGATGCAGGACCGGGAAACCAATCTTTCAATAATCGCTACTCTTACTTTTTTCTGCTTTATTTCTATTAGAGATCAGAAATTACCGTGGCTTCAGTTCATGTCGTACTGAAATGTGCAGACTCAGTCATTGCTACAGACTTGTCACAAGCACTTCCTTCACCCCTTGCACTAAATCCTTTGAGACTTTTAGCAGGAAAAAGAGTTAAACAGATGCCCAAAGGTCAGTGTCTGTTGTGCTTAAGGACTCAAAGTGGAAAAGAGAACCTTGTTTCCTTGCTCCTTTCCTTGCTCCTTATCATCTCAGGTACTTCATGCCCTTTGAATATTATAGAACAAAATTCAGAAGCACCAAATAAGTGCATCCTTTCCTCAAATATAAAGTCATGTAGGTAATTGGTGCATTGGCTGCTACCCAGACCACAGCTAGAAAGTTCAGCAGGGGCTAAAAATTATGAGCAATGTGGAGTGTACAAACTCAGCCAGTCATCTTGCCTCAAACGTCCTGCTGTATCAGCTGTATGGTACCTGAAATTGTTGATATAAAGCCAGCTAGGATGTGTTTAAGCAACACTTCAGGCGCCGCATGTTTATAAACCATGAGTGACTGCTGGTTGTGTGAATCAGCTGGCTCTGAGATGCATGGGGAATATTCCTTTCCCAGTGTAATTTCTTCTTTTCAGGCTAAAAAATTCTCATGAAAAACATGCATTTTCTCACGAGGGTTATTACAAAAATGGCAAAGAGTGTCGATCTGTCTGATTTAATGCAGGAGCTGACACCTCAGCCATCAGTTTGCAGGGCAGCCCTGTGGCTTTCGGTGGTCTCTCACTGCTGCAGGATGAGGGCTCAGAGGCAGCGCCTGCTCCTGGGTCTCAGTCTGCTTCTGCAAGCCCAACAGCATCTGTGCCATGGAAAACTCTAATTCCTGCTGAAACCAATTTGGAACTACCCGCGATGGATGCACTTGACCTCTTAACCAAAGCAGCAGTAGTTTGGTACAGGCTCCAAAGGAGGTAAAGACCTGAGCCATGACCAGACCAAGAACTCCTCTGGTCCCGATCTGTTCTCTGAAAACCCACAAAGGAGCAGAGTGACACAGTGAGCATCCATGCATATGAGCTTGGAACACCAATTATGCAGTTAACGCATGAATAGCAGGTGGCTTTTCCAAGACTCATTTATCAAGGAATAAAGAAAGTTGTGGGTACAAGGAGTCTCATGCATATTGTTCCTATTGCATGTAATTTGACTACGAGCCAACCACTTCATCTATAAATATGACAGCCAAAGTGAGCCTTCTTTGAGCTCTCCCTGCTAGGCAGCGTGGCTGCATGGCAGTGATGTCCCCTTGAGCTGGGACACCTCTCTAGGTTGCTCCTCGAGGCAGAGACACCTTTTACCAACAGCAGATCTTTGGTAAGCGACCAATATCGCACATAACCTTGTAGTATGGCAACATTTATTCTGTCTTGGTAACTTTGATTGCGTGCTGAATTGGTAAACTTTGCACATATAATCCTTTAGACATAAACCATTGTCCAAGTCTGAGACTACGATTGGACCTAGCCTCACCTAAGCTCCATCAGGAGTTTAGAAAGCAAGGGGGACTACTCTGAACCTTGTGACTCAATGGAAGGGTCCTTGTACCCTTTGTATCCTCGGTCTCTCTGTGAATCACTTTAACTCGAGTGTAACCCAGTTTTCCTGTGTACGTTTCTACCATGCAGTAATTAATTGAGTGAATCTTGCCACTGAATTTTGTTAAGTTGCACTTTTATAAATCACATTAAAACCACTTTTGCTAATACCTTTGACAGTGATTTTTTGAGCGATCTAAATCACTCATTCACAACACCACCACACTGGCACCCAGCTGTTGATATTAATTAGGCTATTATTTCATTAATTCATAAATGAGTGAATTGCTTGGAGATCATATGATCTAGGAAATGGTGCGATAATTCCCAGATTTTCCATTGCACTGGGAAAAAATTTCTTTCTATTGAGAATGTGACAATGTTTCCTGGTTTATACATTTTTCAGAACTCCTGACTACACACATATAGCATTTTCCCAAAGAGAAGCTAAATGCCACCATTTGAAAGCCAGTGAGCTGATGCTCTTTGATAACTCATGAGAAAGGTGCTGCTGGATGCAGTTCAGGCCAACTTTCTGCAGGCATGAATTCCACAGATGCTCCTAAAATACAGCTTTATCAAACCCAGAGGAGAGTGAGGACTTTGTAGGGCCGCCTAGGACAGTTAGACGTGGGGATCGGTGGCAGCTTTAAGCCCCAGAGCCCATGGGAGGTACAAAACAGCAGTGAGGACCCGCCTGTGCCCAGCCACCTGGTACGACTCTGGAGGGAGGGAACTTGCTGTGGCCAGTGCAGGATGTATTGCTGTCCTGGTTTCAGCTGGGATAGAGCTAATTTTCTTCCTAGTAGCTGGTATAGCGCTGTGTTTTGGGTTTAGTGTGAGAATAACGTTGATAACACACTGATGTTTTAGTTGTTGCTAAGTGGTGTTTACACTGGTCAAGGACTTTTCAGCTCCCCATGCTCTGCCAGGTGCACAAGAAGTTGGGAGGGGGCACAGCCAGGACAGCTGGCCCCAACTGGCCAAAGGGCTATTCCATACCATATGGCGTCATGCTTGGTATAGAAACTGGGGGGAGTTGGCCGGGGGGTAGTGATCGCTGCTCAGGGAGTGGCTGGGCATCAGTTGGCGGGTGGCGAGCGGTTGCAGGGCTTGTTTTGGTTTTTTTTCCTTCCTGGGTTTTGTTCCTCTCTCTCTCTCTCTCTCGTTGTTTTCCTTTTCATTACAATTTGTTGTTGTTGTTATTATTATTATTATATCTTCCCCACAATTATTAAACTGTTCTTATCTCAACCCAGAAGTCTTCTTACTTTTGCTCTTTCAATTCTCTCCCCCATCTTGCTGGTGGGGGGGAGGGTGAGCGAGCAGCTGGGTAGTACTTAATTGCTGACTGGAGCTAAACCACAACAGTCCTTTTTGGCACCCAACGTGGGACACAAAGGGTAGGACATAATAACAAATTAACCAGAGTGTATTAAGGAGTTTAGATCTGTTAATAGTTGTGGGCCACGATATTGATTCATCTGTTCTCGATATTGGTTTATCTGATCTGCACCATGCTCATTTTTTTGCTTTACATGTTACAAATCGGTGTTGGTTTTTGCAGTTTGCTGTGCTCTGCAGTCAATAGTCATGTTTTGCCTGGAGATTTGTTATTAAAACACTGCTCTTGAGCTTAATCTGGCATCTGAGTTTTGTGTTGAAGCCATTACTGTACTTTGGGTACCACCTCGTGCAGACAATTAGCGATTACACTTCTTCCTCTGAGAGGTTTTTCATGGAGGAAATACAGAATGGCACCTTTGCTACCATCTTCTATGATGTTTCCGCCTTCCATACAATAACCTTTCAGTACCTTGAACATCCCTGGGTGGTTCAGATCCTTCTATTGGTATTGCTTGGGAATATTGTTTGGGTTTTGTCTAAGGTTAATTTAAGGGGTTAATTTATCTAAGTTGTCTAAGGTTAATTTAAGGTGAAGGGGTCTAATGTTAATTTAAGGTTTTGGGTTTGTCTAAGGTTAATTGTCTAAAGTAATTTAAGAATATCATCCAGAGATCTGCCCCAAGGCTGGACAGTTATGAGTGGCAGGGTGTGCAGGAAAGCATGGGCAAATGCCTGGGATGGTGGGCACCTCTAATGTTTTGGAACTTCACCCCTGAACAAGTGCAGAATCCTGAAAAAGTAGTAGAATATTTGGAAAAAGTATGCTGTCACCGTGGCAATTCTAGGGAGACACAAATCACTGCAATGTGCTGGGGCCTGGCCTACCGAGCCCTGTTCAACACTATTCAGTACCCTCAAGGAGAATAGATGGTCTTTGGATCTGATGACAAAATGACAGGCACTGCAGCTACCCCAGCCCCCCCTGTGACAGGCACTGTGGTTACTCCAACTCCCGCAAGAGGCACTGTGGCCTGAACCAGGGAACCAACACGTGCTGGTATCAGTTGCTCCTATACATAAGAAGAAATCTTGCAAGTGAATGTCAGCTTGTTTAGAAAGGGAAGATGAAAAAGCAGGACCATCACAAAGAGAGGAGGAGGAAGAGGAACTCATGGATGAGACAGAAACCCAATCCCTACCCCTGAGTGAAAAGATTTCAGCTGTTGTCCAGGTGAGCACATTGTCACCTGGCTGCTCCAATGCTGGGATAGTGGGGCCAGTAGCATGGAATTAGAGGGTAAGGAAGCCAAACAGCTGGGATCCCTTTCTAGGGAAGGGAGCATTGGCAAAGTGATTGGAAAAGGGGCACCAACCCTCAGCCTCTGGAGGTGACTCCTGTCAGCTATGAAGGAAAGATATCTCTTCAAGGAAGTTGTTAGATATTGCCCCGGGAAATGAAGCACCATGGAGAAAGGTATCCAGTACCTGAGGGAATTAGCCATGCTGGAGGTGATTTATGGTGACCTGGACAACAAGCAGTTATCCAAAGATCCAGATGAAGTCTCATGCACATGACCCATATGGCGGAAGTTGGTACGGAGCACACCAGCGTCGTGAGCTGTGTGAGCCTAACTGGGAATGAGTGGCAAAAGCACCCCATTGTGACTGGCCAGGGGCTCCGTGCATCCTTGGCATAGACTGCCTCAGGAGAGGGTATTTCAAGGACCCAAAAGGGTACCGGTGGGCTTTTGGTATAGCTGCCTTGGAGACGGAGGAAATTAAACAGCTGTCCACCTTGCCTGGTCTCTCAGAGGACCCTTCTGTTGTGGGGTTGCTGAGGGTCAAAGAACAACAGGTACCAATCACTACCACAATGGTGCACTGGAGACAATATCGTACCAAACGAGACTCCCTGATTCCCATCCA
The DNA here is from genome assembly GCF_035582795.1 of Mycteria americana. Lineage (NCBI taxonomy): Eukaryota > Metazoa > Chordata > Aves > Ciconiiformes > Ciconiidae > Mycteria > Mycteria americana. Next base: position 71,017,533 of record NC_134396.1, read on the forward strand.
TGAGCTGATTCATTGACCGGAGAGCCAAGGAGTGATCAGTAAGACTCGTTCACCTTTTAACAGTCCTATACGGCCAGTGAGAAAGTCTGATGGAGAGTGGAGACTAACAGTAGACTATCGTGGCCCAAATGAAATCATCTTTTCTGGCAGAAAAGGACCTGGGTGTGTTGGTTGACAGCTGCCTGAATATGAGCCAGCAGTGTGCCCAGGTGGCCAAGAAGGCCAATGGCATCCTGGCCTGTATCAAAAATAGCGTGGCCAGCAGGACTAGGGAAGTGATTGTGCCCCTGTACTTTGCACTGGTGAGGCTGCACCTCGAATGCTGTGTTCAGTTTTGGGCCCCTCACTCCAAGAGAGACATTGAGGGGCTGGAGCGTGTCCAGAGAAGGGCAACGAAGCTGGTGAAGGGTCTGGAGCACAAGTCTGATGAGGAGCAGCTGAGGGAACTGGGGTTGTTTAGGCTGGAGAAAAGGAGGCTGAGGGGAGACCTTATCGCTCTCTTCAACTACCTGAAAGGAGGTTGTAGTGAGGTGAGGTTTGGTCTCTTCTCCCCAGTAACAAGTGATAGGACAAGAGGAAATGGCCTCAAGTTGCACCAGGGGAGGTTTAGACTGGATATTAGGAAATTTTTCTTCACTGAAAGGGTTATCAAGCATTGGACCAGGCTGCCCAGGGAAGTGGTTGGGTCACCATCTCTGGAAGTATTTAAAAGACTTTTGGATGAGGTGCTTAGGGGCATGGCTTAGTAGTGGTCTTGGTAGTGTTAGGTTTACGGTTGGACTTGATGATCTTAAAGGTCTTTTCCAACCTATACCATTCTGTGATTCTGTGATTCTGTGATCCCACTGCTGAGTGCTGCCATGCCGGACATGCTGGAACTTCAATATGAATTGTAGTCAAAAGCAGCCAAATGGTATGCTACAACTGGTATCGCTAATGTGTTCTTCTCAATCCCTTTGGCAGCAGAGTGCAGGCCACAGTTTGCTTTCACTTGGAGGGGCGTTCAGTACACCTGGAATCGACTGCCCAGGGGTGGAAACACAGCCCCACCATTTGCCATGGACTGATCCAGACTGCATTGGAACAGGGCGAAGCTCCAGAACATCTGCAATACATTGATGACATCATTGTGTGGGGCAACACAGCAGAAGAGTTTTTTGAGAAAGGGAAGAAAATAGTCCAAATCCTTCTGAAAGCCAGTTTTGCCATAAAACAAAGTAAGGTCAAGGGACCTGCACAGGAGATCCAGTTTTTAGGAATAAAATGGCAAGATGGACGTTGCCAGATCCCAATGGATGTGATTAACAAAATAACAGCCATGTCTCCACCAACTAGCAAAAAGGAAACACAAGCTTTCTTAGGCGTTGTGGGTTTTTGGAGAAGGCATATTCCAAATTACAGTCTGATCGTAAGCCCTCTCTACCAAGTGACCCGGAAGAAGAACGATTTCAAGTGGGGCCCTGAGCAACGACAAGCCTTTGAACAAATTAAACGGGAGATAGTTCATGCAGTAGCCCTTGGGCCAGTCCGGGCAGGGCAAGACGTAAAAAATGTGCTCTACACCGCAGCCGGGGAGAACGGCCCTACCTGGAGCCTCTGGCAGAAAGCACCTGGGGAGACTCGAGGTCGACCCCTCGGGTTTTGGAGTCGGGGACACAGAGGATCCGAGGCCCGCTGCACTCCAACTGAGAAAGAGACATTGGCAGCGTATGAAGGGGTTCCAGCTGCTTCGGAAGTGGTTGGCACTGAAGCACAGCTCCTCCTGGCACCTCGACTGCCGGTGCTGGGCTGGATGTTCAAAGGGAGGGTCCCCTCTACACATCATGCAACTGATGCCACGTGGAGTGAGTGGGTCACGCTGATCACACAATGGGCTCGGATAGGAAACCCCAAGTGCCCAGGAATCTTGGAAGTAATTATGGACTGGCCAGAAGGCAAAGATTTTGGAATATTGCCAGAGGAGGAGGTGATGCGTGCCGAGGAGGCCCCACTGTACAATAAACAACCAGAAAATGAGAAGCAATGTGCCCTGTTCACTGATGGGTCCTGTTGTATTGTGGGAAAGCATCGGAGGTGGAAGGCTGCTGTATGGAGTCCTATACAACAAGTCACAGAAACTGCTGAAGGAGAAGGGGAATCGAGTCAGTTTGCAGAGGTGAAAGCCATCCAGTGGCTTTAGACATTGCTGAACAAGAAAAGTGGCCAGAGCTCTATCTCTACACTGACTCATGGATGGTGGCAAATGCCCTGTGGGGGTGGTTACAGCAATGGAAGCAGAACAATTGGCAGCGCAGAGGCAAACCCATCTGGGCTGCAGCACTGTGGCAAGATATTGCTGCCCGAGTAGAGAACCTGGTTGTAAAAGTATGTCACGTAGATGCTCACGTACCCAAGAGTTGGGCCACTGAGGAACATCAAAACAACCAGCAGGTGGGTCAGGCTGCTAAGACTGCAGTGGCTCAGGTGGACCTGGACTGGCAACATAAGGGTGAATTATTTATAGCTCCGTGGGCCCAGGACACCTCAGGCCATCAAGGAAGAGATGCAACATATAGATGGGCTTGTGATTGAGGGGTGGACTTGACTATGGACACTATTGCACAGGTTATCCATGAATGTGAAACATGTGCTGTAATCAAGCAAGCCAAGCAGTTAAAGCCTCTGTGGTATGGAGGGTGATGGCTGAAATATAAATATGGGGAGGCCTGGCAGATCCATTATATCACACTGCCACAAACCTGCCGAGGCAAGCGCCATGTGCTTACAATGGTGGAAGCAACCACCGGATGGATGGAAACATATCCCGTGCCCCATGCCACCGCCCAGAACACTATCCTAGGCCTTGAAAAGCAAGTCCTATGGCGACATGGCACCCCAGAGAGAATTGAGTCAGACAACGGGATTAATTTTCGAAACAAGCTCATAGACACCTGGGCCAAAGAGCATGGCATTGAGTGGGTATATCACATCCCCTATCATGCACCAGCCTCTGGGAAAATCAAACGATGCAATGGGCTGTTAAAGACTACACTGAGAGCAATGGGTGGTGGGACATTCAAACATTGGGATACACATTTAGTCAACACTGGGGGACCTGTCAGTCGAGCTGGCCCTGCCCAATCAAAACTTTTATGTGTTATGGAGAGGGATAAACTCCCTGTAACACACATAAAAAATATGCTGTGGAAGACAGTCTGGGTTATTCCTGCCTTGGACAAAGGCAAACCCATTCATGGGACTGCTTTTCCTGAAGGACTTGGGTGCACTTGGTGGGTAATGTGGAAGGATGGGGAAGTCTGATGTGTACCTCAAAGAGATCTGATTTTGGGTGAGAATAGCCGATGAACTAAATGATAGAGTGTTAATTGCTATATAATACTGTATGTCATCACTTTTATGGTTGTTATATGCCATAACAATGGTACTACAGTAAGGATCATGAAACCAAGCAAAGTGTAGAGGTGGTGGAACCAGAACTGGCTTCAGCACGCAACATTCCAGCACCACACAACATCTCTCCTGCCCTGAAGGAGTGTTATGACAGATGGAGCCCAAAGTCATGGACTAAATGAAATCAATGGACATTTTAGAGGGATGGTCCACAGACTAAGGGAATGATATCTGTGTGTATATATCAAAACACCAGGAAAGTGGTAGTGATTAATTGGAATGTATTGGAAAGGGCAGGACCTGGGCATGACGTAGATGGTATAGAATAAGGGGTTGATACTGTCCTGGTTTCAGCTGGGATAGAGTTAATTTTCTTCCTAGTAGCTGGTATAGTGCTGTGTTTTGGATTTAGTGTGAGAATAATGTTGATAACACACTGATGTTTTAGTTGTTGCTAAGTAATGTTTACACTGGTCAAGCATTTTCAGCTCCCCGTGCTCTGCCAGGAGCACAAGAAGCTGGGAGGGGGCACAGCCAGGACAGCTGGCCCAAACTGGCCAAAGGGCTATTCCATACCATATGACATCATGTTCAGTATAGAAACTGGGGTGAGTTGGCCAGGGGGGCAGCGATCATTGCTTGGGGACAGGCTGGAGGTCAGTCAGCGGGTGGTGAGCAGTTGTATCATTTGTTTTTTTTCCTGGGTTTTGTTTCTCTTTCTTGTTGTTTTCCTTTTCATTACTATTATTACTATTATTACTATTATTATTATTATTATTATTATTATTATTATTATTATTATTATTAAACTGTTCTTATCTCAACCCAGAAGTTTTCTTACTTTTGCTCTTCTGATTCTCTCCCCCATGCCACTGGGTGGGGGGAGGGTGAACGAGCGCCTGTGTGGTGATTAGTTGCTGACTGAAGCTAAACCATGACAACTGCTGAATCAGCAAAACTCCCACCAGGAAACAAAGAGAAAAAAACCACTTGTAGTGTCATATTCATCAAGGTCCCATCACTGCTCAACTGTTTCTCTTTAACCAGTCATTTCTTACCTGGCTTTCCCATGGTGGGCACAGGTAACTTATGTGTGTGAGAAGGCTTCTCCAGTCAGCAGCCCAAGCATAGCAGAAGTCTGTGCTTCCTCATGGGCACCAGCTGGAGTGAGAAAGCTTTTTAATCCTTCCTTTTTCAAGAGATTGTATTCTTAATGGGTTGAGACTAATCTGATCCATGGATGTCATTAATACTCATTTGACCAGAACATGCACCATCACAATGTCAAAACAAAAAAGTGCTCAGGTGATCAATTGCCACAGAAGCTACAGGAAACTGTAAATTCAATGCATTCTTCCACTCTTGGAAATCTCTTCTAGGCACTCATCTGCTTTCTTCTTTGGTGCCTGTTTCTGTGACTTTCCATTTCCATCTTACGGTGTTGTAAACTCTCACTGGTTTTGTCATGATTTCTGCAATATCTGGTACCTGTCGGAAAGCTGGAGATCTTGCCCATCTGTGTCTGAACAAATGCTGCCAGGTTTCAATGTATTTTACAGCAGTCCCTTTTCCGAAGAAACAAACGTGAGTCAGCATACCCCAAAATTTCAGAAAATGGAAATTAAATCCTTGAAATATGCAAGGGAGAGAGGGGAAACCCATATAGTATCAGGATTGCCTTCCTCTGAGACTAAGAAGACAAAACTTTTGTGATCAGTATCAGTTTTGCTAAATGTATTTTCAGTCAACTTTCTACTCTGTCTGTTCCCCCCTCTTTCATATAAATATCCTCAACTGCTTGGCCACTAACATTCAAACATAGCAAAGGCATAGAGGTTGCACATTATCTGCAAGCATTGGGAAAGTAAGCTGCTCAAAAAGGTCCTAATACCCCTTCACTCTTGGAGAAAAAGCTCAGCTGTACAGTTTTAGTGAGCCACTGTGGAAAAGGCTCTGCTCTTCATCACATTTCTTGTTTCTAAAGAAATGGCTCAGACTTTCCTGCACCTTTCAGCACTCTCTTCCATGTACCCACTCTCTCCAGTCAATGTTTAATAGCTATGTACACATCACAGAACTGATTTGTTTGTGTTTCCTCACGATTTTTAAGTTTTTAAATTTTTTAAAGTTTCTCTTGAAGTTTTGCCATGGGATTTTCATAAACAGCCATGTTTGTTGAGGACCTGGGCTATATATATACATACATAGATACATACATACATATGCAAGCAGGTGTAAGCAAAAAGTTAAGTAAGCAAATAAAGGTGTAATACAGGCTTCTCCAAACAATTCAGGAAGACATTTTTCATACAATTAAAAAAATGCCTGTCACAGAAGCGCTGAAGGCAATTATAGTAGCTACAAATGTGGAGAGAGAGATGAGGAGCAGAAAAAATAGTAACACTTTCAGATTTCTATCCTCACAAGAGCTCCAGATCTGTGAAATACATTCCGTGTTTAGGTGGAAAGAGAAAATAGCACAAAACAAGTGAAACACGGTCAAAAAGTTTTCAAATGATGTTACCTACCTCAAGCATTCAGGAGCTGACCTTAGTTCGACAAGTTAGCAGTAAGTGTTACTAGTATTTAACAAGTAATCCCCCATCTTCTTTGGGTTTTTGAACCTGTCAAGAGCACAATGCATGAAAAAATACTTTCTTCAATTGAGGTGACACTGCGTCATGTGACAAAAGAACTTAACATGATGGAAAAAATAAACCAAAAGTGATAGCAAGGCAATTCTGTTGAAAATTACTCACGGCAAAGACTATAATTTTAACCTAGCTATACCAAATAACATCACACAGAGGGGTAACAGATGCTTTGATCAAAATATATCCAATACTTACAGGTGGAAACATTGCCTCTAGTGTTTCCCAACAAATCTTCTCAAGTCCTGAGTACAGTTCTGGGGAAAGATGTGAAAGTCAGCTTTGGAAGAAGACTTCTTCCAGGAGTCTCTTTGGAAAGAACAAGAAAGAATGGGAATATTTTTGAGCAATCTGTCATGATTGCTGTATCCCCGTCATGAGGAGGAACAAGTTCACTGCTTACAATGTGTGAAGAGGCAGAATGGTGATACCCTGCTTAAAAATAAAGCTTTATCTGGAGGCTGGGAGACTGGAGGAAGAAATGTCCTTTGACAGCATCCTGCCTCCTGATCAGGAGGAACAGCAGTTAGAGCAAGCTTCAGGGGCAGGACTCCAACAAGAGTGCTCTCACCCCTTTGAGGTACAGGTACCACTTCTGAATTGCCCGAAACCAAATGTGGCACACCATAGTAGTCTTTAGTCCTATATACCTCTTGATGCAAAGGAAATATTCTTACCCTGTAGCAACACTTGTCCTTTAAAACCACCTTGTGTTTCTAATGTGTCCTAATTCTCTGTCCTCCATGGGTTGAAGAAAGAAGAGGTTAAGAGAAAGTGGCTACAGAATTGTATATAGTTGGCTTAATTCACAGTAGGAAGCCTTTCATCGCTGACATCTGAAGCTCACAAAATTGGCTTAAAGTTGGTTGTGAACAGAACTGCATATGTGTGATGGATGGCACAGAGCTGTGAGCAGGGCAACCTTCTCATCTCTGTCAACACCACGAGACAAAACCTTACAGGAGACTAAGCTCAATTATTTTCATTCACATGTGCAATCACACTGAACTCAAAAGAGACACCTGAGTGAAAAAAGCAGGATTTGATTCTATCTGAAACCCAACAATTATTTTAAAACAGACTTCTACAAACAGGCATTCAGTGCTTCCATGACTGAATGCATGCAGGTTATTACCATGTGTCAAATGTGTGCTAAGGCTCCTACTGCAGGTAAATGAGGACAGCAGACAAGAGACTCTATGCTGAATAAAAGTGCAATGCTCATCTGTAATTACCTTAGAATCACAGAATCATAGAATTGTTTAGGTTGGAAAAGACCTTGAAGATCATCAAGTCCAACCGTTAACCAAGCACTGCGAAGTCTACCACTAAACCATGTCCCTAAGCACCTCATCCAAACACCTTTTAAATACCTCCAGGGATAGTGACTCCACCACTTCCCTGGGCAGCCTGGTCCAATGCTTGATAACCCTTTCAGTGAAATAAAATTTCCTAATATCCAGTCTAAACCTCCCCTGGTGCAACTTGAGGCCATTTCCTCTTGTCCTATCACTTGTTACCTGGGAGAAGAGACCAACCCCACCTCTCTACAACCTCCTTTCAGGTAGTTGTAGAGAGTGATAAGGTCTCCCCTCAGCCTCCTTTTCTCCAGCCTAAACAACCCCAGTTCCCTCAGCCGCTCCTCATCAGACTTGTGCTCCAGACCCTTCACCAGCTTCGTTGCCCTTCTCTGGACACGCTCCAGCCCCTCAATGTCTCTCTTGTAGTGAGGGGCCCAAAACTGAACACAGTATTCGAGATGCGGCCTCACCAGTGCAAAGTACAGGGGCACAATCACTTCCCTAGTCCTGCTGGCCACACTATTTCTGATACAAGCCAGGATGCCATTGGCTTTCTTGGCCACCTGGGCACACTGCTGGCTCATGTTCAGCCGGCTGTCAGCCAACACCCCCAGGCCCTTCTCTGCCGGGCAGCTTTCCAGCCACTCTTCCCCAAGCCTGTAGAGTTGCATGGGGTTGTTGTGACCCAAGTGCAGGACCTGGCCCTTAGCCTTGTTGAACCTCATACAATTGGCCCCAGCCCATCGATCCAGCCTCAAGCAGATCAACACTCTCGCCCAACTTGGTATCATCTGCAAATTTACTGAGGGTGCACTCAATCCCCTCATCCAGATCATTGATAAAGATATTAAACAGAACTGGCCCCAATACGGAGCGCTGGGGAACACCACTTTTGTCTGGCTGCCAACTGGATTTAACCCCATTCGCCACAGCTCTTTGAGTCCAGCTTTTCACTCTTCTCACTCACAAAATAAATTCATCTAAAGTACTGGGAATTTGATTTTTTTTTCAGTTCTTACTTTAAACATAAAACACCCCCATAAGCTGGATTTAATTTTTAAATGTGTACTTCAGTGATTGGGAGTTCGATCATTTTTAGATTATCAAGGTGCTGTAGGCTAAGTGGTTAATTTAAGTAAGAAAAAAGAAGAAAATCTAAATATTTACAAGTCTTCATTTATCTGGTAAGATGTCCAAACATATCCAAGGTCCAAATAAGCAGATCATCCTTTCATTACATTACCATTGTGTTTGGAAGACACCAATTACTGAAGCCACATTACAGCTGGTTAAAAAATGACTTGGATATTTCATACCTTTTTTTTCCTTCAATTACATAATTTTGGCAGTCACAGATAGTGTCCTGGGTTGCATTTCATCAAAGCCAATGGGAGCTCTGAGCTCACAATAACAGGCAGCTTTTTCATGAACATTTGAATATGATTACTATGTAGTGAAGGTATTAGCAAACTGATTTCTTGAAGCCATGATAAGAGAATACCAGAAAAACCTAGGCAGACAGCTTTTCTCATTTTTTACCCCTGTACTAAGCTTTTCTACGATTTTCCACTTATGGTTCATCCAATTATTTTAAGGGACAGGTATTTCCTATATCTAAAAGCTAGCCTTCATCTGTCATCTTTCCATAAATCATCAAGCCGCTTTTCAGGTTTAAAAATTGGAAGGAGATCTATTATTGAGCCCTTAGGTCTTGTTTGAGTCCTATTTTAAAGATCTGAACGAAGATTAGATGATGCAGCAAGTCTCCCATTGGCCCCGTGCCATCAGACCAGATGTCTTTCCCAGGAAAGAGAAAACACAACCTCTCATCTGCTGCTCGAGACCAATGTTAAGGACTTCCGCAGGAATGAAGTGGTTCAGAAGGACCTTTCTTTAAACCTGCCTTTACTGGAATAAATGCAATTGCAAATAGAAGGAAATGCAGTTCCTTTACCACTCTTCACCTTTTTTTGCCTTGCTAACTGAACCTTACCATGAACCTGGTTTCAACAAAATATGGTAAGTATGTATTTAGCCTTTATGCAACACTTTTAGTTATTTTGCTGGGTTAGGTTCAAAGTATTCCATGATTCTCAAACTTTTAAACCTCCTTCAATGCCACCTCAATACTGTGAGATTACTAAACTAAATGAGAGTTTAAGGAGTAGGAATTATCATGGGAGTTGAGAGAGGATTTCTTATCAGGATTTTCTGATAATTCCACCAGGCAGACAACCATCATGCCATCGTGGATTCTGGCTGGGTTACTGGTTATATTATTTTGTTACATCCAAGAGCCCTCCCTGTGGGCATGCAGCTCCATGAAACATTCACTGTTACAGGAGAGAAAGATGAAATGGTTAGGAAGTGCAGTGATCAACTGCACGTCAGTGAACTCTACACATGGTATCTCTTAAAAGAGGGAACTTAGGGTTCTGAAGAACAAAAAAGGCTCTGGTAAAATACTGGTCATTCCAAGCTACATGCTTACTCCTCTGTCCAAGCACGGTGGCCTACTGCATTTCATACTATACAATTTCCAAGTCTGGACAGCTGTAAAAGTAAAAGAAAAACACTATGTCTGTACAAGTGAAATTGGACTTCAAAAGACTTTTGGTATAACAGTTTTCTTATGGTAGTTTACTAGCAAACAGAGATCATCCCAGAGTTTGAACACAGTGTCATTATTGCTGTTATTTATTTATTTCTTTTTCATTCTCCACTGCAAAGAATAGATGAGTTATGTGAGATAAGAATTCCTGGAAGTTAGATGCAAAGCCAGGGCAATGCTTAAATGTATGTTCTGTGTCTTGTACCATGAGCATGAAGAGAGAAAGTGCTGCCTCTTCTGTGAATTTGTAGCTGCAAAGCACACAAGATTTTGCAAGGAAATCAGTCAGCATACAAGCCCGGAGACAAAACTCATCCTTCCAAGTGGCTGGTTCCTAAAGTCCTCCTATTAAGGTAACAGTCTAAATATATTTTTATATATACTTCTGCATTAAGAATATAATCCTAATAAAGCTGGAAGGAAGTTATCCACTGTACTTGGACCGTACAAAACTGGTAAGACCTGGCATGCTCTAGAAGAGAAACCCATTAAACCAAGTATCTGTATTTCCACACCGTTTAAAAATCTGGCTTTCAGCAGATCCAGACTAACAAAAGCAAGTTTACATATTCTTATATTGTCATATTACAACTACTAAAAATGATTCAAGAGAAATCCATTCTTAAGAGTTTTTCTGCACAAGATTTAAAAAGCAGTGTAGGTGGTAAAGTGTAGGAATCTGAATTTTATTTATTTACTCCACATTAGTGAACCCATCTTCATTTCCAGTTTGCAAGCATTGGGATGGAATTTAGTTCCGTATGGATTTGATTTATTTATTTACCTTCCCTCTTTTCATTCTGACTTCATTAGCATTATTTGATTTGTGCATGAATAACCAATTCTCCTAGCATCTTGCAATTCCTGCATTTCAGAGGGAGAAATGAACGAGTGAGGATATAGTACATAGCTACTTTTGAAAGGAATGGGCATAAAATACTAAAAACTTGAAAGGCAACTGGCAGCCTGGTAAGTTTGTGATGAATGGATTCCACGTGTAGCTGTCCTGTTCCAGACTCGTCTCCCTCAAGATTTGCTCCTCTTACTTCCTACAAAGGGCTTTTTTGTTTCTTCTGATGCTAATGTTCCAGATTCAATTTGTCATTTTTACAAGCCACTGACACAGGAATGAAATCCGCAGGTGGTTGTGTAGCTATACCATTGCATATACGTGCGTTTGTTGCTTGAAAGCCAACCATTGGCACACCCAACAAGGAGACTTGGAGTGTGACTGTAACAGCATGTTTATTTGGGTTGGAAAAGCATTTCTGTAGAAATTCTCTGGATCGCCTCCACTCGCATCACAAAGTGGTCTCTGAGCATGTGAACTGGCTTGCCTCCAGATGACGCCAACCTCTGGGAGTGTGCCAAAAATGCTTCACCTGCTAGTAGACTTTCAGCCTGCAGGGCTGGACTATAGCCAGTCTGAAGGACGATGCCCTGGCAGATCTGTCGTGTGGAGATGCAGTGCCCTCAGAGCTATTTGCTCCACGAACCCCCCTTCATCACTTGCTGGGGGAGATGCAGACTTCTCCTCTGCAGCTGTAGGAGCCATAACTCACCTGCTGAAACCTGGGGACTCTGCCATGTCTCAGGCACCCAAGAACTCCGAGCACTGTCAGTATCAACAGGGCTAGAGCTTACCTGTAGTTAAAGTTACTTCTCTAAACAGCTCCTGAGGAGCTGAACAGGGAATGCAGTCCCTCCCACACGCTCAGATCCTCTTAGTAAAAGAGTGATTGCCTGGTCACACAATGGCAGGACCCTAACAGTCCTGCGGGTCTGGGACTGAAGATTGAAAAGGAGACGTTATACAAAGTAATCTCAAAAACACTGGGAAAGTCTGTCGTTGTCTCAGAAGATGGAGGGGAAAGGCAGAATACTCTCCTATTTGCTGCTCAGAGGCAATGTTTCTGTTTAAATCCTTGTATTATGGCAGCTTTCAGAAGGGCAGGTTTTGAGTACGTATCTATGAAAAGAAGGAAGATTTTTAGGATAGAGAAAGATCTGGGAAACTAGACGTTTTCACCCAGAACGCGATAGAGGAGAACTCTCTTATTCAACATATGCAAAGCTGCGAAGGCAAGTTTGTGCCAATTTAAAGCAACTGACATTTAAAAAAGACTTGTGGTAATTTTTTGTCTCGGGCTTAAACAACTCTGTTCAACTCAATTTGTCTTAATTTCAGAGTTTTTTTCAGAGTACACTCCCTGAATTATCAAGCCACAATCCTCAGCCAGCTATGAAAAATATAAAAAGATGGGTTATGCTATATAGGCTCACCTGAATCAGTCCGAGGAAAATTAACCTAGGGGGATGTTATAAGTTACTTGCCATTTAAACAGAAAATTAACTGCCTATAGATGTTGTACTCTGTGTAGACATGTGCATTTTGTTGCACTCCACTTTGCTTCAAAAAATATAATTTATTTTTCTGTCACATAAAACATGATAATGACCTGATTTATGCTTTGGCATGAATCCCATTATTTTCCCATTCTAAATAATAAATCAATAAATAAAACTGAATAAAATACAGAACTCACAAAATATCTCAGTGAGTATTATAGATCTACTATTTATTACAGTGCATGGCTCTTGTATTCTAAGTTGGCTCTTTTAATCTATATTTGAACCATTTTGGCCATAGAGAAATTTGTGAAAACATTAACAAAGACACTAGGTTAGTCTCAGCAGCCACAAATTCATATTTTGTGAGGAGGGCACAGAAGGGTGCTATCAAAAGAGGCCTCACAGTGACGTCCATCAAGCTCAAAACCAGGCCACTCTTCACACACTGCTGGTAGACATCTTACTGGGCTTTGATGGCCGAGAGATTTGGTTGTCAGGCACACTAATATGAATTTTACAGTGAAGTTAGATTAATTAGGGAGGGTCTAGTGGATCTCACTAGAGCAGGGGCTGATGACACACTGCATCACTTTAAAGCCATTCTATTCAAGAAGTTCTCCGAGTCAACACTACTCTGCGTTCGTTTCTTCCATGTGATACAGTGAGTAGAAGACTTCCAGGGCATGTCTGTTCCTCTGCAGGGCTTTGTTTGCTCATACCATTATGTACAGCAATGAGGACTGGTTACACACCAGTGTGCTGCTCCACTGGGAGCAGATGAAGCATGCCACCTTCTTTCAGAAAATGATGCTCAGAGTGGAGCGTAGCTGAGGCTGATGTCTCCAGCACATGGAGAGATGGAAGCTGTCAAGTTGCTCCCTCCATGTATCTTTCTACTACTTAACTAAATGGAGTATTTAACTTCAGTCACTTTTAATAGGACATCATCTGCAACATGTATTTCTTATATTTTCAAAACTGGCTGATGATTTTACGTGTCTCAACTTTGGAGCATTTATTAAATAAAAAGCCTCTATTGAAGAATCTCAAAATCACTGACTTTTTTTAAAAAGGTAGGATTTTGACTATATCATTGAGCACTTATTGTGTACATTTGTGGTCTGCAAAGGTAAATTTGAACTCCATACTTGTGGCATAGGAAGAGAAGAAACTGAAGAACAACCAGCCATGTGACACACGGGAGTGTTATTTAGGACAGCTAGACAGGGGCTATTAGACCCCCATGTCTACTCCCCTTGCAGTAAAGATAAGCAGCGATGACTTTCTCAGAACTGGTGTCCACTTCAGATCCATAGAGTTTGTACTCCCGTTTCCAGTGGTACAAGAGGCAAAGCTTGGGAAATACTCGTTTCAGTTAGTGCAATCCTTCCCTTCCCCTCCCAGCCATCCAGCTGTGGAGAGGACGGGGGTTGTCCAGGACAGACTCAAGCACAAGCGCACGGCTGCCTTTCCTGCCTGCCCGGCCAAAAATGACCAGCCTCCTACAAGACTTCAGGACTCCTTTCAAGTTATTCTCATTAATTTGGCCAGAACTCAGCACAAAACACCCTCATCTGTAAATGTAGATGTCCTGTCCCACTCAGTGGGTTGCGAGATGGGTGAATCTTTTTGATTCCCCAAGGGTTTGTGTACCAACGAAGGCCAATCTCTGCTCGGCAGAGCCGCATGGCCAGTAGAGTCATGGCAATGACTCAGAGGAACAGTCTGACTAGCAACTTTATTAACTGGCAAATTCAACAAATGGACAAACCTAACCAACTGGCCAGCCCAAGGAACGAACAGAGGCAATTTGGCAATGGAGCTATTTTCCTGGCAAGCTGTCATAATTTATCCAAAACTCATATACCTGAATATATGGTGGAAGAGTGGAGGGAGAGAGAAGCGAGAAAAGGAAAGGAGAAGAGAGGAGAAAAGAGAATGGAAAGGTCTCACCACCTTTGGATCCCGTGATGATGATGACAGACGTGGCAATCCTCCGGTGATGGGTGCATGCGTGGTTCCCTGGGGGCGTCTTTTATACGCTAATCCCTGCCTCCGGTTACACCCTTTGAGGACTTACATGGTTCTTGTTCTAGAAAGTTCTCAGTCTTCTGTGCAGGCGCTGGGGAAGGGGGGTGATCACGAGGGGTCTCTCGGGTGGTCGCAAGCCCCTTCCTCAGATAAATTCTGTGTGACCTCTGGCCATAGATGGCCAGGTCTGTCGGAACCCAGCACCGCGCATCCTCCGACTCGCTCTCCACGTCCCGCTCTCGCTCTCCCCCGTCCAGCGCTAGCAGACCCCTGCCATGGCCATGCAAATCGCGCCTCGCATCGCCACAATGTTTGAGACATTTACTCTTTCAGTGTCTCACAGTAGAAAAGTTAGAAAAACAAATGAAAGTTTCAGTTCATCGTTATGCGCACAGTGAACCTCTATGTCTGATTGGAGCTTTGGGAACTACAAGGTCATAATAGGACAAAAATTAGGAACAATCACAACCACCCAAATGCAATTGACCTAACCACTAGCAGAAGGATATATCTCTCTCCCCAAATTCAAGGTTGCCTGGGAGTTAATACAATGTTGCAGGCATTATTTTTCCCACTGATTTGTGTGGAAATCAGATAAAACTATAAAAGAATGTCCTTTAAGACCAGATTATGGATGCCTGAAAATGCAATTACAGGAAAGAAAAGGAAGACAAAAGCTTTATTAGAGACAATTCTTGTTTTCTGAATTTAAGTGCAGGTCGAGTAGACTCTAAAGACGGCATCGGGCATGCAACTTGTGTGTTGTCTCACTGGGTTTGTTTGATATGGAAGCCCACCACAAGCGAGCTGATGAGTGCATTGCGCGTACACATGTGCCGTCTACTGTAGCTGGATCTCTTGCATGGTCTGGAGCGGCAGCAGCCGGCTCCACTGCCCAGGATGCTGCTTGCCTGCTGGGAGCGGCTGCAGCTCCTCCTCAGTGTTACCCTTCTCCACAGCTCTCGCTGGTTTCCTCCTGATTCGCACTGATCTTTGTAACTTCTAGCTCACTGGTCTCACCACCCCTGTCTTGCCACGTGGTTTGTTTTTTTCAGGCAATTAATTCATCTCCTTGTGCCTGATCTCCTTCCAAGTCTGGCTGCGCTCGTTTCTCTCTCCTGGTCAGGAATTCTTCCCTTCTCTGAAGGTTTCAGCACCTTGAACTTCTGTATTTCTTTCTGTCTTTGGCTCTATTTAGTCATTTAGCCATCTGTTATAGCGTTTATATGTATTCATATATAAATGGAAATTATGTGGCCTTGCAATCCATAAATCTGGTTTAAATTAAATTTGAACCTCATCATTTACTCTGTCTTAGGCAGTCCCCTAACAAGTATTAACATAAACCCAAATGCTTTCTTAACACCTTCCCCCTCCAACAACCCTCATCCCCAATCTTAGGAAGGTCTGGTTTGGACATCAACTTTAGTTTAACTATTTCTTAGTTTAAAGCACAAAAATTCAGGTATTCTTTTCTAAGAAAGAAACCTTCCCTTCCCTAGCCTCTAGATAGGTCAAAAAGGAAACAAACCATCCAAACCCAAAACCCAGATGTAACAGATTTACATCAGACTCCCTAAGGTGTGCAGAATCAGAGTGAAGACAAAAGTTCACCCAGGGACACCATTTGCCTTGGCAACAGTGGGGTTAATCTGCACCAGAACTTTATATCCCTGAGTGCAACTTTTATGAGTCTTGCGTGCCCTTGCACTAAGCATGGACAGCACGCGTGACAGCATCAGCCGTGGTGCCAGAGCATCCTTGTTCGGGAGTTACCCTGTGCCTGTGCAGCAGCCCTCAGCAGGGGTTTCCCTGGGTGTCCTTGAAATCCCAGTGATGGGTGAGTGGCCACTTGGGTTGGGCAGGGAAAACAGCACACAGGGGAAAGCTACAGGGTCTCAACTCGCCGCCTGTCCTCTGACTTCATTCATGGGACAAGTGGCAAGGACTGTATAACTATGGGCTTCACCCTCCTCTCTAGGATGAAGTTGAATGAAACAGGTATTTTGTGTTGAAAAACCACATCGGAAAATCCACTGCAGGTTTCTCATGCACTTGGGCACCTGTTCAAAAGTCTCTAATAGAGTTTTGACCAGCTATCCCTAGCTGGCAGAAGTGGGAGCCTGGCCTCCCAGGCTAACAGTGCGAAGGGGCACACGGGAGACATTTACAAGGTCCCTTGCAAGATAATGGTCACTTGTTTTCTTTTTTTTTCTGATCTAAACCTCATTTTTTGCATCTTGTTGACATCATCTTGATACCGAATAGCCTATACTTTTTCTGATTCACATGATATAATTCTTCTAAACCTCCATTCTATTATGCATAAGTGCATGTGCACACATATGCCTTCTGTTGAGGTCCCCACTAGGTAAAAGTAATTTGAGTTGCCATGGTGTTCATCTATCTATATCACAGAAGAATTACTCTTTTTTTTTAATAAGTTCTAATAGAAATCAATAAAAAGATGAGAATGATCTTTAAATCACACAAAGATTTCATTCTCTTCCTTCTAGATGAAATTTCCATTTATATTCACCAAGTAATAGAAATCCACTGTGCTGTTCCATGGCTTGCCTTGGATCAGCCCTTCTAGGAATTTAAATGCAGTTCAGTGCTGACAGTCAGTGACAGCAATGGTATGGAAAAGTACAAAGTAAGATGTTGGGAGAAAGCTAAAAGAAAAATTACAGTCAGCGTACATGTGCCACACACAATAAATTGTAATTAAAAAATTATAACCATGGACAGAATTTAAGCCAAAATCCAAAGGCAACCATAGAGCTTCACCACCAGACTCCAGAAAAGCAGAGGACAGCTCACCAGTTTATCTGATGGACTGTAACTTCAACGAGAACAACCTATAGAAGCTGAGATGCCCCAGGTTCATTATAGTGGACAGAAGGAAGTGTAGCTTAAGAATAAGACATTGGTACCTATAACAATGCTCTTAAAGCTTGATGTTACACCTGTATGTTATGCTCTGTTGGACTGGGACTTGGAGAAAAGTAAAGATACAACCCTTCTGGTGTTCTCAGTACTGTGTCAGTGTTTTGTGCCTGCAGAACAAAATTAACATCCCTAACAGGGTGAAAAAAGTGAAAACAAAATAAAATCCATTTCTGTCCCTTCAGATTGCTGCCACACAGTTCTTGGAAGCTGTAAAACTGAAGGGTCTTTGGAAAAAAGAAAGAAGAGAACATGAATGAGACCCTTCAAAAGGACATCTGCAATGTACAGTGGTCCTAAAAGCGTGTGTGTCCCTTCTCCCTGAACCCCTCCTCAGCTGCTTGTTCTTCTGCCCCTGCTGCACCACCGAAGGCCTGAGCCAAGCGTTGGCCAAACCACACTACAGCAGAAGCAGCAAGGTGGGAACATCTCAAAATTATGAGCAGAAACCAATTCACTGTTAGTGGTTGTCATGGTTTTAATGGCCTTTAGTTTAGGCAAGGTTACTGAAAGATCCATAAGGAATAATCAAATCAAGGAAAACAGGGGAATTCTACAAAGTCACCTTGCCCCACTGAAAAAGAAGATGCACCATCATTACATGGCTGGGAAGGCAGGGATCCCACTGCCCGGTCTGCCCCGAGCCACTGGGCAGCTTCACACAAGTCACTTCACCGGTTCCCCGGGGATGCAGCTGCCAACGGCCCCGGTGCCTTGCAATGGCTCCAAGGCACTTTGCAGGGAAGGGGTGTTGTTGCTGACATCACGGCGCTGTGACTTCAGCAGCAGAACACGGTCACACTGGAGCATGTCACAAGAGCCTCTGCACCCAGCCAGAGCTGATCGTTAGTTCATCGTACATACAGCTCTTCTCTAAACAGCTATTTTCTTGGTTTACCCTCCTGTGGGTTCATTGCATGTGTTCAAGCCTCAAGACTAATAGCCTGTGGCAGGCCAGATAGTCCACCCAACATTTTTCCTCTGCTCTGATTGGATTAGCTTATGCCTCCATCAAGAATAATTGTGCATAAAAATTTAAAGGGCGGTTTCCATGACAACTTGAACGCATGACTTCAAAACTTGCCTTCTGCGAGCACTTTTTGCCAGTAGAACTGGGTTACTGAAATGCCTCAGAGGGGAAGTGGATTAAACAGGCAAAGTATTTAGGGTGACTGTCGGGCAGGGTGACCTCTGCACCATGTTTAGACAGCTCCAAGCACGAGCCTGGCCTGCGACCACAGTTTTCTCATTGCTACCACCGTTTCGATGAACACATTGGAGAATTAATTTATGCTAAGAAAGGTGTTTCCTGTGACAATAAAACATTGCCATTTATTTAGTTCCTCTTTACAGAATTTGCTTTGCATACTTGCTCTAGGGTCTCCATCATCATCGTGAATTAATGAAGAAACTATCCCAAACTGACAGCAGCTTTCACTGGCACTGTTCCCACACCTCTTTTCTGCAAATATATTGTGCAGCTGACAATCCACAGCTGTTTCCGACACAGAAACTGTAACTTGGAAACAAGAACTGGATGAGGATACTCAGTTTCTCCAGTGCCATTTTCCGAAGCACAGTAACCTGTAATTTGTTTTTTGGGGGATGTCTTGAATTGACAAAGGCAGTTTTCTCCTCCTAAATCAACGTGTTTCTTTGGACACAGCTACTACCTTCACCTTAATAGAAGGCAACCAAAGTGAGATAAACATGAGATTAAATTGTCATGAATACAAAAACTATTTCATGCAGCATAAATCAATTCTATTGGCCATGTCTCAGAATGTTTGGGTTCTGGTGTTTACAGCTATGTTCCTCTGATCACTGGGTTTTGGAGGAACTTCAGAATACTTGGGGGTTTGTGTTTCTGCTCACCACTTTAATTCTGGCCCCAGTGAAATCAACAAGAACCTTAACTGAACCCTCTCAGGATCTGGCTCACAGATTTTCAGGTGCAAAGTATGTTTATCCACAGATTTCACCCCAGCTAGAGATTTTCCTTTTGCTAAGTAGATGCTAACAGAGCAAGGAAAAATAATGCCATTTCTATTAGGATTTTTCTCTTCTGACAAGTTTATTTTAACCACAGGCACGCATTTTTTTTTTCCTCCCTGGATATTATTTTCCTTCCATACAGCTTGTAGAGGGTTCTAAAAGAAAAAAAAAGATCTAATCAGCATGGTACAATTTCTTTTCCTTCTGCTTTTAGCTTGTTTAATACTCTATTTGGCCTACAATGTGGTGTAGTTTGCTAGTAGGTGGAAAATGAAATCTTCTTCTCCGAGTCCTGATTTTCTGGAACTTCCAGAATTCCCATCACATTTATTTACACACTAAAAACGCTGTCTATTGCATGTAAGCAGAACACATTAAAAGGCAGACTGTCTCACAACATAAATACGACTCTCTATTTCCATTCTTATTTCAGCACCCTCATTCACAAGTACAGCGCATGTCTAATGCTGACCCTGTGAACGCCCCATGGTGACCACATCTGAAAAATCTAATATGTACAAATAGTAATTAAATGTCTCTTAAACACTACCTAAAAATCTCATTTTTCCTTCTTCTGTAAACAAGTCATTTGGATGACCACAAAGACTTTTCAATATTTGCCCATTTTTAGCAACTGCACAGCTTGAGAATTGATTAGTTGCATTGTATTCTCAGGTAGACAGCCATCACTGATTGTGGGGAAATGTTATATACTGAAGGTTGCTTTTTTCTGACTTTTTGGGGAAAAATAATACCAAAGATACATATTTACAGTTTTAGAAATCCTTCTTTTAATGAACCCTGCCTCTGCATACTGAATAAGATTTTTAGCATGAAATCACAAGCACGATTTTTAATGGCAGTCTTTCAAAAACTGCATGTTTCCCATAGCTCCTTAACATACTAAATTGGTTTTTTGCTGGGCGAGAGCAGATTGCTCTCAGGAAGAGAAAACGGCAATCTGTCCATGGGTATTTTCATGGCTCATAGGGCTCAGTCTGAACTGTCACAATGGTTAGGGTTTGTCTGAGGAGGTAAAAAGAAATACCGATCTGAACTGAATACTTGCAAATACCCGTGGAAGAAATGCAGCCTGTCTAATCTGATTGAACCGCTATGAAAACGCATTACATATAGAATATAAAAACTTGGGCTTTGTTCTTAATGGGAACCTAATCAGGTAGCTAATAAAACTGTCTTGAAAATACATATATATTATCATCATATTGTCCATGTTTTAAAACAGTAAAGAAATTATTTTGAACATAGAAAATATATATTGAAATAAACTGAGTGCACCTTCAGCCTCTCTGCTGGCTGGACCTGGAGGCATGGAGCTGCAGCAGCCTCACG
This sequence comes from Mycteria americana, assembly GCF_035582795.1. NCBI lineage: Eukaryota > Metazoa > Chordata > Aves > Ciconiiformes > Ciconiidae > Mycteria > Mycteria americana. The sequence continues at coordinate 71,038,166 of NC_134396.1, forward strand.
TCTGTTGGGATACTGCATCCAACAGCAACTAACAGAAACTAGTTATATGTGTAGTTACATGTGTGGGAGGTGATAAAAAACATATCCTCCACATTTTTCAAGTAAGAGACTGATAAAAGAGAGCTCTGCTTCATTAATTTCATAGAAGAAACTTCTCCCGAGCTGACCAGAACGCAGAAGTGCTCAGGGTGAGAGACAGATGTACCTCCTGCTTGATCCACCTGCTTCAGTCTGGAAACTGAAATGAATGCTGAAGATCCCCAGAAAAGGGGATCTCTTGGAAAGGCTCTAGAAATTGGGTTGGAAAAACTTGTCAACTCTTTGAGTAGCTATAGCTCCTATAGGTCTAGAGAGCAGAAAAAGCTGGGAGGCATTAGGTCTGACTGAAGACTGCATGAGCTTTGTCAATCATGAGCACACGTTTAACACAATGGTGAACAACGGAGAGAAATTAACACTTCTGACAAGTATTGAAACAAAACCCACAACCTCGCTTCTCAGGAAAGCCCATTTCTCAACAAAACATACACACATGATGCTTACAGTCAGCTCATGCTTCTCTGTTAACATTTGTGGTGTCCTCTATGAGAGTGGCCCTGACTATTGCCAAAATTTGGCTCTGAAAGAGGGAGGAATAAAAAGTCTTCAACATCTTTCCACAATTACAGAGAAAAGCCCTTTGTTCTTCTCGTATCTGTTTTCTTTATACACATTTCTTTGTACAAGGAAGACTAGCATATGAAGATAATAAGTTTTCTGGAAAATCTCTCTGAAATTATTAATGGAACTACCAAATCACGAATATACTTTAGTGCTTTATGAAAGGCAAAATTTAATTCTGCTAAGACCTAAACCAATGACCCTCTGTCAGCCAAAATTCTCCTTTGCCTGAAAAGGCAGTGGATGGGGGAAGGGAGCACAGACGAGAGGAGAGGAGGATCCCCTTGAGTACAGACAGAGACAGGGTTTTTACAGCAGGGGTACTTACAGACAGTGTGATCAAAGCTGACAGTTTCTCCCAGTATTTTTACCATTTGCATGGGAGCCTTTTAAAATTCTTAAAAAGAAATTACAGTCAAATTAATCTCGGCTTAATATGTCAGCATTTTTCTTCTTGGAGCAATTCACTTTCTTTTATGCTGTAAGATGTAATTCAAAGGGTTCTCACACTGAAATGTTGTGGCTTATTTTTTTTTCTTTTTTACTACCTTGAATCTTACTGAACAAGAGCCACAATGGAGAGATACTAAATTTACAAGCCAATTTGACTATCCTTTTGAGCAGTATTTTGCCCAGTCATTCTGGAAGAGCATAGTAGCTGGCAGCTCTTATGTCTGTCCAGACTAACAGGCAGGATAGGAAAGAGTAGCAATAACTCAATCCTGCCCTGATTGTCAATTAATTTTTTAAAAAGTTTTATAGACTTGAACAGTATGCATTTACTGTTAAGATACAGCTACAGTAATGGGAGTAAGAAACTGAAGTATTTACTGCAATGGGTAACTTATTTTAATTAAATTAAGGAGCTTGGGAAATGTCATATTTGACAGTACTTTTCATAACGGAGATCATAACTGCTTTTTCTTAAAAAAAACCCAATAAACACATACTTGTTTAGCTCTTTCATTCCCTAGAGCTAGGTCCAGTAGCTATTATCTACCTAAAGTGGTTTACCTTCTCCCACTCACAAGGTGTTTAATTACATTAAAACTGAAGAAAAATTTGCCACAACACTGTCCCTAAAAATTCTTGGCTTTCAGTGGTATCATCCTACCTAGGCAAGGTGAAAAAAAAAAAAAAAAAGAAAAAAGAAAGAAGAAAAAAAGAGAGAAATTAAGGCACAGAAAAATAAACACTCTCAGTTTTTTGCTTTGGGTTGCTGGACCTCATTGAGAAGCTCTGAGGGAGCAAATAAAAGAAAGATTGCTTAAAAATTTTTTTTGCCTGTAAAGTAAATTCATGAACAAGTGTCATTAACTTAGAAACAGCAAGGACTAAGTACAACAGGATTTCACATGAGAAGTGCTGTGATATAACCATCTAGCCACTGGTGAGAGCAAGGTAAGCTCCACACTTGTCCGTATATGTATGCACCCTACATTTTCTTACTGTTATTTTTTATTCCTCTCTGCATGACTGTTTCTAAGATATGTCTGAATTAAATGGTTTTAGTTTGCTTTTCCCATTTTTTTTTGGTCTGCTGTAAATACTGCTTCCGACTCTCACAGCTAACAGCTCCCTCATGGTCCTCCCCATGCTCTGCAGCAGCTTCCAGAACTCTGAGCCTTTTTACAGAAATCTAGATCTATCCTGGCCCTTACTGAAAATCCCTTATGCAACACCAGGAAAAAAAGAGAAAAAACCCAAACAAAACAAAAACCTCCACCCGACAAAGAGGTTGAAGACGTGGCAGAGGAGAAACTTGTGACAGACTGTACTGGTAGGGACCTGCTGGCACGGAAAGGGGACACAGATGCAGAAGCAGCAAAAGGCCAGAATTGCCTGTTTCTCTGTGTCAAATCTCCTGTGGCACAGTTTGGCCATAAAATGAGAATAATCCCATTTACTCAACAGTCTTCAAATCAATCTATTAAAAACCCCTCTGGTTTATAATTCTTTTACAATATCTGTCTTGCCTAACATTTAGGGTTTCTAACATCACAGGAATGGGCATCTAGGGCCATAAACCCTAATCCATAACCCCAGAGCTGACGCTGCACTTTCCGTTTGTATCGCTCTGGCAAACCATTCCCTGTTCAAGTGCTGATCAGCAACGTTATTTCACAGTCATTGCTATGCAAAAGGACACTTTAGTTATTGAAACTAGCTAAAAGCAGGGAAGAAAGTCAGCTGTATTACACTGATCAGAGACCATTTGTTTCTGTCTGGCTGCATTTAAATAAGATATCTGTTCTTTCTTCAGATGAAATAGGTGAGAATGATTCACAATAACTGGAGGTAAAACAACTGTGTAACTCCACTATTCACTTGTTTCTATTGCTGCCAGCACAGAACAGCATAATGCCCTCGTATAACGATATCAAGACAGATGAAAAAGGCACCCTAAAAATTATTTAAGACTTCCTGCAAAAAATACACGCTGCTCATAACAAAAAATCCTCACCCACAACTTACCCAGACAGAGGTTGCAACATCTGCAAGTCCTTGTAGAAACGTACAAAGAAACTTCTGTGCGTCCTATGCACATGACAGGTGGAAGAACTGACACAAAATGTGTGTTTGCACCCCTTTTGAAGACAGAGTTCTGCCTCTGAAAACCGTTGTTGGTTGCACTGCAGGGTTTTTGGGTTTTTTGCCCCTCAGTGAGCTTGAACCACCAAGTAGTATGTAGCTTCACCTGAAGACCCCGTGTGGGGTCTGCTGCCTGATGCTTGGACATGAAGACCCAGAGAAAGCTGCAGCAGAGATGCGGGGAGGAGCAGGGCACAGGGATCGTGGAAGGATAAAATCCTGCTTCGCCTCCCAGAGCTGCGTGCGTCAGGCAAGGCTAAGCTCTTAGAACAAGGACAATTTATTGATTTATTTGTACAGCTTATCATACAAAGGACTGACAGTGAACCTCTTGTTGCTCTTCCACCTTTCCTCAGAGGGGTTTGACGTTGACCTATTAATGTCAAGGCAAATTCACAAGGCTTGCGCAGTAGCTAGCCCGCACGAGAGCGAGGAGCCTGGGCTCTTCAGTAGCACCGTGGTCTCTTAGAGGCAGCCATGTTTCTGTGTTTGTACCTATTCTTCCCGATGAGTTTGAAACTTGTTGAGTCACGTGTGACTAAGTGACATAGCTCTCACACAGATTCAACTCCCTAAAACGTTGTGGAACCAGAAGGTCAGGCAGAGGAGAAAAGCTTCGCTAGTGCTCCCTCACAGGAAAACTCACAACTCGTCTCTTGTCCATTTCCCTCAGTCGCAGGACACGGAGACATAGGAAACCTTGCTTCGTTAACTCCACTTCCCACAGCCTGCTTCATTATACACTCGTAACGACAACAACAAAAGTGTTTCTTAGTCCAGTGAAACACTGGAAACACCTTTGAAGTCCTTTCATGTTGGCTTCAATAGGAGCTCAATTCTCTACGGCTCTGCGCAGTCATTTATGTGAGAAAGAAGCGAGCATTTCTAAATTGGGACTTTTTGAAGAGCCTGTTCTACAGTTTCCTAGCTATTATCCTTTGAAGAGTTCAGTCCTAGGGAGATTTTTTAAAAAGGTCATTCTGCCTCCCCAGGCCTTTACAGAAATTAAAGTCAGGCTTCGTACCAATGTAAACCAATTTGCATTTTCTGCTACAGGATATCAGAGATGATTATGGCAGCTAGAGTTCCTCAGAGGTTCCGCTTTTTACCTCTCAGCTGGAGGCCAGGGTGCTGCCCCAGTGGTACACATTCCTAGGAGTGCTCAGAAAACACCTCGTTAGGACCATTTGCTGGAACAAGCCAATCTACCCAAAGCAAAACATGTGCTGGCTTTCTTACTAGGTCCTTTTGAAGGGCAGACTTGGAAGGGAGTTTCAGTGGTCCTCAAAATGCCTCATGTTAATACCTTCTGGACAAAATACTCCTACATCTTTCATCTTGATTCATCACTAGTTTTTAACCTGCAACACTTCAATTAAAAAAAAAACAACGCATGATGCAGGATTTCTACCCTGCAAACCATTCTTTTTTCCCTCCCAACAGCCAGTCTTAGCCTTCTGCTCTTTAGATCATAAGTACACGAGGTCCAGCAAACTTTTTCCTCTACCTGCCTTTATAGTCTTCCCTCTCAAAGTGCTATGATGCCACCATGAATCACAATGGGTGAATGGGAGAGACAGAATGTTTCCTCAAATTTTAACTGCCATTTTAACCGGACTTCACAGAGGACCATCTTATCTAACCAGTTGCCTCTATGCCTCATGGCGTACAATTCCCACCCAAATTCTTAAATGGAAAAAATCTTAGCAGGTTTGATGACAACCATTTCATTCCTTTGGGGGTGTTACTTTAGACTCTTTCCTCTCCATAAGACCCCAGTACTTCCATATCTTTGTCTAATTTTCTTGGCAGAGAGATTGAGCTCCCATTCACAGGCAGGCTCTGCGCTAGACATTGCAAAGGCGTTAGACCATTGGACCTGCAACCAAATGCTTACAGCTTAGGGATTGCTTCCAGCATTTTTTCTGCCTTGGTGCCAAACAATGCTGGGAGGATTAGATGATGAAATTTTCGTGATCCTTTCAAAAATCAATAATAGTGTTAGCTCCTGATCCATTCCTGTTGTGATTAGAGGCTAGCATAAAACAAGTTTATTGGCATGAAATACAGACATTGTCATGAATACCAGGCAAAGAACTACCAAATTTTGGATAAATAGGTGGAATCAAGGTTTGCACCCTGAGCAAGCTTCATTGCTTTAAATACCTCCATTGTTTGGAGAAGAGTTTAGGAACAGCTCTTCTTTTTCTTGTACTGATTATTGTTCTGAACCAAAACCAAGTAACAGAATAGGTCTTCTTAGCTAATTTACAGTACTGGAGAAACACAAAATTTTAGGAACGCAGGCTCACAGAAGCAGCTCTGATGACTGTGCTTTTCAGACACTTGATAGCATAAAGTCAAATTAGTAAAAGTCATGATAAATTTGAGGTTGATGGCTTCTTTCATTAGACTCCAAAGAAGCATAAGGAGCCTGGTTTTAAAGACTAGTAAAAGTAGGCTGCATTTGATTTTTCCTCCCTTGGTTTCACTGGAATAGTTCAACTAATACACCACCGAATGCTATCACCTTAGACAATCCCTTAGAAAAGCCTACTAGAAAAGCCTTCAGTCAGCCCTTGAAGTCTTATGTGCAAAATCTAACTGTAATAACTACATCTATGTTCTCAGCATTAGGCATGTCTGCTTTGACCAGAGTTTGAACAGAGTTATCAGGGATACAGAACCTGGATAGTGGCAGCACAGTTGCCATGTTATGAGGATGAAAAACAGGGTGCTTTTAAGGCATAGGCAACCTAAGGTTTATAGGGCACTTCTAGATGAGCAGGTCCTGGTATTTTCCCCACCCTGACCCTTAGCTGCATGACGCCCATAGATTCATGGACAGTAGTGATGGAGGAGCTCTATTATGGGACACCTACCACACTGTAGGTCTCCAACAGCATTTGAACTCCTCCTTTAAGTCAACCTTTAACATTTTCCCCTTTATGCTCTCAGGTTATAAACAAACTTTGGTTCCCATCTTTCCTGATTTTAAAGAGTCATAAGCTCTCACAACTCCCACAATTACACTTTCCATCCAAATATTTAGCTCATTCAATCTTCCACATGGTTCACTTTATCCCGTAACACATAATTCTGTGAAGACCAACAAATGTACCAAGGCCAAGGTTCAACACATTACTATGAAGGGGCACAGAACCGAGCCCTCCTACTCCCCAAACCAACAAACAAAACAACCCACCAAGGCAACTTCTGCCTCTGTGCTTGGATACACAGCACTGAAACAGGTCCACCCAGGAGCAGCAGACAACACAGCCAGGGACAGAACTGGAAAAGATGCTACGCCATGGATCCACACAAGCAAAAAAAAGGAGCAGGGTTGAAAACAAGCACAGCTGCAGTGTAAATCAACCAGAGAGTGGGCTCAAATGCAGCTTTTGTGCTGATGGATGAGAGGTGGGGGTCAGAGGACGTGTACAGAGGTCCCAGCTGAGGCTTGTCAGGGAACCAAGGCCAATCAGCATCCTTTGGGGCGTGACACAGACCTGCTGAAGGTCACTCTGCCTCTTCTCCATGTCTTATTTATGTGAAAAGTAAACCTCTTCCTGTCCTTCAAAACAGTAGATAACATCCACACAACATTCAGGCTTGGCTGTCTGAAATAGAATTAGATAGTGGCTATGCAATAAAAATAAAGACACAAAGGGGAAAGAAATGATCAAACAAACCCCTTGATTTTCTTTATATTTAAGCCACCTTCTATCTCAGAAAAAACCCATCTCGTTACTTATTTTGCTGCAATGTTCCAATTTCAGTGAAGATTTGGTGGAGAGTTTATTGGGGGTTTTGGAGATAAAATAGAGAGAAAACATTACTCAGAAATGTGTATTTAAAAAAAAAAAACCACAATCCAACACTGGAAAACCTTGGACTTTTTCTGAGTTGCTGCAATAACAGCATTTTCCATACAAATACATTTACTAAATGACAGCCTGTTAAAAAAGCTTGAGTGGTACTGGAGGCTCACAAAACGCCAGAAAACAGAATAATCCTGGGTATGATTGCTAATTAAATTAAACTCTACTAAGAAAACAGAAGGAAAATTTAGGTAGTTTGACTGTGTTCCTAACTGATTTATGATCATTTTAAATAGTAATTGCCGATGAATTGTCCTCCCACTCTGAGTCATCCGTACCTAAAGTCAGCTCACACTGCAGGTGTTCTAAACAGCAGATTATTATGACAAATAATGTGCAATTATCACTCATTTTAGGATGCAAGAAAAGGCTGATTTTTGTTGTGATGTCAAATATTGTGTTGCGTTGCAAGTCAAAATCCAGGGCTGCTGGGGAGGAACAATTACTCTCTGTAATATTGTTCTCATCTTAACCATGCTGAAACGTGCATACAGAAAATGTAATGTAATAAACAGGTGCAGTATGTCAAAGCTGTTTTAATGTGTCTGGCTACAGAAAAACATTAGGACTAATTTATTCTCTTTTCCTGTAGAGAAGAGGAGCAGGATAGATCCTGTGGGACAAAGTATCTGTAAATATCAGCCAGTTTTTCCTATTCTCTGGGACCAGATGGCCTCAGAACTGGCTGAACACGTTCTTCACCACCCCCTGCTCGGGGACACAAAAAATAGCAAGACAGACACCTGATCCTGCATAAGACCAAGCTTCTCCTGGCTCTGATCTCTTCTCTAGGAGAGATCAGCTCTCCTCGCTGGATCATGTAAAAGACGACTCTTTTCATGCCACAATAATTATACAAAAGGGCCCAGATGTAAAGCAAAACTGATTTACTTGAGAAACACTGTTTACTACGGTGTAAAAAAGTGGTCCTGATCCTTGTGTAACGCCCAGCTGGGCTCTGAAGCCCTCAGACAGAAAGGTCCCTCTGGAGTCACCTCGCGGGTTACGTCAGGCTGCCAGTGAGAAGGGTCAGCACAGAGGACACTGCACCAGAGATCTCAGCAGTGAAGTCCAGGTCCGCTACCTCTTCCCTAGCACTTTGTCCAGTAGCCTTTTCCAGCTCTGTTGGTTTTAGAGACAGTGGGGTCTTTAGCCCCTGCACCCCTTATGAGATCCACCATGCAGGAGGCCTCCCAAACCCTGTGATAGTCGAGAGGATGAATAATCAAGCAAGTTAACTGGGAAAAGCAGAGATGTGCTTCCTGCATCACTCACCTCCCTGTAGAGGTACAATCTGCAACATGCAATTCCGCAGGTAGAAAATCTGAATGCTGTCTTCTTTTTTATGAAACCTATAAAGACGGGGACGGAACCTGCAGCCAGCTCAGCCCTAGGGTGGCAGAAAGCCAGTGAGAAAGCAACCATGCCAGACCCAGTGTCAGGTGAGCAGGGCAAAATGCTTTTAAAGGACAGCCAGCCTCACTCAAAGCAGACACTTTCTGGTTTAACATCAGTATGTGCTGCCTCAACCTGCACTTAGACTTGCTTCTTTTCACAAAGGATGGCAGAATTACAGATTAGGGGGAAGGGGTTTGAATGCTGGTACATATCACAGATCATGTGAATTTTTTAAAAAAACCCATCCCCCAAACAAACGATAAACACCAAAAGTTAGTCTGGAAGTGAAATAAAGCTCTGTATCAAGAAGAACTTGAGCAGGGCAGCCAGTATTCATCCAGCCTGCTTAATAGCCTTTCCTGTAGCTGCTTAACCAAATACAAACTGTGGTGTCATACTTCTCACCGTATAGTTATGTTTCAGCCTGCATTACAGAATGCATAAGTGATGGACATGAAGAAGGAGAATAAAAGTTAACTTTTGATCTTCACAGATTAATTGGCCTTTCCCCAAGCAAGTGCTGCTTGTATCTTGATGCCTTTGATGGTCTTTCACAACACATTATATGTGTGTATTTTTCTCATTTTGTAACCTTTAAGCTACTCAGTTTCTTGACATTTACAGTTAAGCTCACATCCAAAAGTGTTTTAGGCTCCCCGTTTCCCTCAATGTTTTCTCCGCCTGCTTCATCAAAGCAATTCAGAACTACGCTGAGCAAAAGCAGAGAAGACTGGAGAAGAGTATAGGGACGCCTGACTCAGCTTTAAACATGTGATTGAACTTTTTAGACTTGTAGTCCAGAGCAAACTTTCTTAAAAGTAACCACAGGACCCCTGGGAGCCTTTGCCTTGACAAGGAACCAAACTCCCTGGGCACTCCTCTTCTGTGCTGCCGCTTCAACACCCAAATTGCCCATTAGAATGTGATCTGTCAGACATATCTCTTCTCATGTCACATAACACATCTACCACGCTACTGCAATCACACATTTTAACCACCGTTCACGTACATCTGCCACAAGCAGACAGATGGCTCTTGGGGTCTGCGCAGGTGAGAGCTGGATTCACACCTCTGAACTGCAGGCAGCCACACGGTTGCTGAGACCTGACTTCTGTTCTCACACCCATTCCCAGTCGTTCCTGGAAAGAAGCACCAGGACCAAGGGCAGAGGTCAGCCTGTTTTGGGACGTACTGCATTTTGATCTTATTTTTCTTGATTTTCATGGTTTCTTGTAGAAAGGCCAGGGGCACTGCTAAGAAAAATTATGTTTTACTCATGTTTCAGGCATTTATCTAAAAAGTGCCAAAATTTATCTTAATAAAAGAGACTGAGAAAAAGATTACTGCCTTGTTTTATGAATCGTATCAATGGCACATGCAGCAAGAGACCTGGTCAACCCAGCTCCCAGACTTGTGTTCTCCGCATTAGATGTATATGGTTTCTGAACCAAATGAGGCATGGAAGGTCTCCATGCTGTACTGCTTAGACCCAGCTGCAGGAAGCTAAAATGAGACTTAAGTTGTGCACTTCATTCTATGGTGTGCTGTGTACAGGCAATTTTAGCATGCAGGAGAAAAGTGCATCACATTACAGCTGATTAAAGATGTCAAAATTTCAGGGTTTTTTCAAAGTTACCAGGTTTCATTATCAGTTTCAAAATCAGCCTACCAGCAGCCTGGCATTTTTCTTACTCTCCAACGCTGGCAAAGTTGGCATGTCTAATAAAGCTACTTTTGTCCAATTTTCCCTCAAAGCAGCTTGCTTGCTGGACCTCCAAGCCACGCAAACAATAACCAAAACCTAACAGAAATAGAAAAAAGGAGTATATTCTTGCTTGAGACAATGATTAGGTCTACCATGCCAAGTGGTAGACCTAATCATGAGGTTTACATGATGCCTCAGTTTGAATCTCATTATCAGCTGTCTTACTGAACAGAATTCAGTGTACAGTGAGGAAAGCACCAAGGGTTTCTCTGACTTGACTGCTATCACTGACATATTCTCAAGATGAAAGGGGAGCCTATGGCTGAGGCAGGATGACCGTCATCGTTTATGGCACAGTTCATGGAAAACTCCTTTCTGGCTTATCTGAGCTGGGATCCTCGTCCAGGCTGTTGAAAAACACGTGCGAGTTTCAGATGAATCTTTCTTATCTCATCAAAGCCTATATAATATTTTCAAGCCATTCCTTCTCCCAGAAGCTATGACATTCACTTACCTGACGATGTATCTGTCTGTTTGCGTCCCGTGGTGACAATTTCTGGTCTGATTCCCCACTCCATTACCTCGTATCTAGTCTGGTGTAAGTCTGCTGGACCTGCTCATGGGAAACACTGACATAATGGAGAAGAGAAATGGGCTTGTGGTCCTTTGTAGTGGAAGAAGTGTTACCATTCAGAGAGTGTCGATAACTCAATAGCATTTTGCCTGAGAGAGAAAAATCATTCTGACTGGAGAGGGAGGCAGAGGACTGTCCGTGATCCTTCAAACACTTTTGTTGCAAGAGAAACTGGAGAGGCCACCACCAAATTGTGAAATTCCATGCACGGAGCAGTCACCTGCAGTCTTTCTCTTTTGCAAGGAGAAAGAAAACTCCCGTCTTTGGCAATGACAGTACCAATGATCGCCTGGGTTTCTGCTCCATTTTTGAGACTGCAGCAGTCTCTGCACCTCACTAGTTTTGACTGTCCATGTCTTCTAAAACAGGACTGAGCCTCACCTCGTGCAAGTTCGTAATGCAGAAATGAGTGCTGCGTTCTGGCACAGTCAGGATTTGATTTGTTTTGTTTGAAGAATGATTTAAGCCCAGAAAGCTGTTTGTGATAACTATCCTAAAGTTATACCCCAAAGGACAGTGAAATTTAATTTGTTTACCAGGCTGCAAACAGAGATGATGAATACTTCTGTACTTCTGCATACCCAGGGAGCCATTTAAACTGTATCTCACTGGGCATTCGCATGACATGTTTAAGTTACCAGACTTGAAGTCATTGTTTTTACAAATAAGGAGATGAAAACATGACTATGCAGACACCAGTGCAAGAAAAAAAGAAGGACAATTGGCATCAGAATTTGGATAAAACCTAGAAACCACCAGTGACAAAACCCCCGCTTGTCAGGTACCTGTCTTATAGTCAGAAGATTAGGGAAAAAGCCTTTATTGATTCTCTTTCAGACAAATTGCTTGGCACTACACTCTCATTTTAAAGAGGGTGTTTTCAGAAGTAAATTGCCTTTTTGGCAGCCATTTCCACTGGAACTGCCGCAGGAACAAAGCAGTATCCCAAGGCTGTCCTGGGAAATTGTGTGGGTCCTGTTAGAAACTACTTATAGCATATACGGATCTGAACTGTCTACCATCCGTCCAGCCAGATGTTCTGTTCATGGCCCTGACTCCACAGAGGCTTTGGAGACATCCAGGGGACGCGCTGTGGCACACAGCAATATACACTGAAAGGCGTACGTTACTTAAGGGTGTACATTACTTACATAGTTTAAGTAGGTGTATTAGTAATGTATATTTATGGGGTTATGTTACTTAACGTTGTACATTCTCACTGCTGAGAAACAGTGCTGGAGGAAAAGGCGTTTATGTTTCTCACCTGATCTACTTAGCGACATCAGTCTCAGATCACTTTGAAGCAGCTGGACTTTGTAGCTGTAACTGAAGACAGAAATAGTAAAGGCTTCTAAAAGGTGAATTCTGGAGCATTTAGTTCACTTGGTGGCTCTCTAGTTGCGTTTGCAGCATTGTCTCACCTGTCTTACCCTCTCCGGTGCTGGACGCTGCCCGTGGCAGTGGCTACAGTGCAGGTACGGGTTCACCCACACCAAGTCCTAGATGCAATGGAAGGAAGACAGAAAGACCTGGTGAGACGGGCAGACTGCTAGCCAGAGCAAAAATATGTGTAAGTATGCAGCATCTCACTTGATATGACCAAAGAGATTTTCAAGAAGCCCTTGGTGGTGGTTTTTTCCCCTGCGATGTGCAAGATAAAACCTCAGCGGAGGGAAGGAAATGGCAGCAGCTCCCCGAGGAACACAAGTCGGCGCAGGGTCCGCAGCGGGCGGAGGTCAGCTGAAGGCACCGGCCCAGCGAGCGCCGTCGCACAGCGCCGGGTCACACGCGGTGGGCAGCGTGGTCTGGAACAAAGGCAGCTGCTTCCCCGGACCTGGTCCTGCTGCTCCCAGCCACGCTGTCAGCTCAGAGAAGGGGCCCGACCAGGGCTGGCCGCTCACGAAACCTCAGAAACACGTTTGATTTTTCAGGTCGATGGACTGTTGGCACATGAGCTGTGGTCCAGGCTTAGCGAGAAAGCGTCACCAGAGATCTGAGAAATGAACGGAACGCCGACGGCAGCAGTCTCAAGAACACTGGGAAGAGGAGATCAAAATGCCTGATGCTGCTGAGGCCACAGCATGACCTGAATTCCTGGAAAAAACAGGGACGTAAATAACTTCTGTGGATATTAATTACCACAAGATCATGCCTTGCCATGCTTGATCTGTACCTGGAAATAACACTCTGTTTTCTGCTGCTTAGGCTTCTTAAAGCACAAGAGTTCAAGCTAATTGAGATATTCGGAGATAACACAGTACATTTATACAACCATTAAAAAAGAGGTCAGGGAGCTAGGACCTCACCATTTACTCTGTACACAGCATTGCACAGGCATCTAAACCATAAGGAAGCCAAGAGGCAACAGATTTAGTTCATTTCTCAAAGAAATGGTAAGAAAAAATATACAGAGAAGTCAGAATAATATGAATAATGACCTAGAGGAAATACTGGCACAGCAGGTTTTTAGCGTTCAGGGAGAATTTCTGTTTGAAATCCAAACACTACAGCAGTTCTCAACAGTTAAATAACTTTATTTTCTAAATGTGCATGTCAGTTAGCATCCAAATATGTTAAAATATATTTTGCATATGGATTGTCCACAGAAGGAGGGAATTTTACTGGATAAGGGAAAACACAACGAACCTTTTGAGTTTACCGTCTTCTGTTGTATTTCTTTACTATTGTCTATGCCCTTCTACCAACTGTCAAACTTTCTAAATGGCATTTCTGCTGCTGATCTTAACAGCTTAATCTCTTACGCTATATTCACTGTCTTACAAGGAAATGCTGCCTAACTTCTTTGCTGCTTTATGTAGCACTTGCTTATTCCAGCTTTATAGCTACTCACTTAGGCTTCTGCATACCATTACCTCATTGAGATTCTGCTGCATTTCCTACTGTCTCAGGAAATGTCAAGTCACTGTACTTTCTCTGGCTTTTGCAAAGATCCATTATCTTCCGGTCTCTGTATCTCTCTCATTGCCATATGCTTTATTCTCCTCATTGCTATAGGAGCCACTGCAGAGCTGGGTGTGAAGAACTGCAAACAGACTTCCAAATGTGGCCTCACCAGCTTGAGCAAAGCCAGTTTCCAAATCTCATAGTTGATAAATGTATCTATGCATCTCGGAATGCTGTTGATTTTATTTTAACAGATGGTAAGCATTCTGCGAGGGTTCTCACACTTTATCCACCACTACCCCTCATTCCTACTTGCAATTTAACAGCATGTGGAAACAATGCTGGGTGTGTAATACGGCTCAGTAAAATAAATCAAGAAAGCAGACTAGCTAGCAAGACTGGTTATATTCCCATTTGTTTAAACAAAAAAAAAAAAAAAAAGAAAAAAGAAAGAAAAAAGCCAAACTTTTTTTTGGAGCTGAAAAGTGCTTTGTCATCCATGTACGCAATGTATGACAGTGCTTTCATTCAGAACATATTGCCCTGAAGTGCCTGAGAATTAATTCCTGCATGGAGTTTAGAAAACATTTCTCCAAGCTTTGTTGTACAAAAGGATCTAAAGGTTACATGCCGTAAGAAATCGATCATCTCAGTATTGCATTTTGATGATTGGCTGGTAGTCTTCCATTTGGATGGATGGGACAATATTTAAACATCAAAAATTTGTTGAAAGGAAAAGCCAGCTGAGAATAAGGAAGAGGAATTTTGCACGCACACAGGTAAAGATAAGAAATAATGAAAAAATAAGATTCACATTTTCCCTCAGGTATTTAAAAATATTTTTAGTCCTGGTTTCAGTTCTATTTTTAGTTTAAAAATCTGCTTCAAAACAAGAATAAGTTGAAAACAAAGGCTAACAATTTCATCTCGCTAGTATAATACAGAATATTTAGAGCAGGATTCCCTATTTACACTCAAGTTCTTCCACATAAAGAGAGCAGCATGGGTAGGTCTAAAAATGAAGGAGGTCAGCCCCACCATCCCTTACTAGGTGGTTATTGCAAGCCATGCTTTTTGACACCATACTTTAAGAGCTCTCAGTGTGTATAATTGTGTCACATTATCTGGCAATTATGCAGCTATGAAAAAGTTTTTTGTGAGATGGGAAAGTTAGAGAAGCGTCCCTAAAACTCCCTGTGGGCTTCCAGCATTTGCCAGTAGCTAAGCATCCTTTGAATCTCTTCTCATGCTGGCTGAGTGAGATGACACAGCAGTGGGATCCTGGTTCCCTGACTCTTCAGGGAACTATAATTTCTTAGAGCACACTTGGGCTGCCAGTCTGGGCAGCTGCCGTTCAGCAGCCCTGCAGATCTGCATCCCCCCCCCTGCTGTTAGTGATTCCGGATAAACCAATATCTTTTTATAAAATGCAAACTAAAATATATCAATTTCTTGAATTTTCTTTTTTTTTAATGCAGAGTCATTACACTATTTTAATGCCACAGAGGTGGTCTTTCTTAAGAAGGAAGAAACCTCAGAACACAGGAAATCGTTACCATGCTGTTTCACAATCAGGTTCGTCGTTGGTCTTTTCCTCTGTTCAATTAAAAAAAAAGTGTCTTTTTTTTTTTTTTTAATCTTTCAAAACATGTTTCTGTTGCTGTCCATGCCAATCCTTCAGCAACTCAGGATGGTGATACTCCCCCCCAAATTTCCCCAAACAGACCTGAGAAAATATTGTTAAGACCTTCTGCAACAAGTGACAGTGAAAATTAAAGGACGCAGCAGAGAAAGGAACTTTGATTTGGAGCAAACTGGGAGTGACAACATTGGGAAGAGGTGAAATGAAAGAAAGAACAGGCAAAATCATACTACAGAAATGTTCATGGTGGGCTGGAGGGCAGGTAGAAAACAAAGCCAATCAAAGAAAAGGGCCCAAATATCCCAGTAAACCCAGCATGTTAAAACAGGTTGTGAAAGCATTAATATTTGTGCATTTTTGTGACACTGTCTTTAGCATCAGTTGTCTACAGACCAACAGAAACTGATGAAAAGACACTCCAACTGAGTAGAACAGTTGGACCCTCCTGACACCCCAGCCTAATGCTGCCAGCCCTGATTGCACTGCCTGGGAATTTAAGCAGTCACACCTCTCTGGCATACCTTAAAGCAAAGCTTCTTCAGATGGTACGTCGTCATTTAAAGAAAGCGCAAGGAGAGTTGTAACTGGGTATCAATATTCGGTAGTACATGAATGGGTGATACTGGGATTCAAAAAGAGAAAATAAAAGATAGCTTGGAAACACTTTTAAAGCTGTAGATTGCAATCTATAAAATACAGTAGTGATCATCATTTTTGAGGGATGATACAGCTACTTCTAATAACCCTATAAAGCTCACTGTAGGTAATTTTCAGCAGTCTTGAATATGCAACACAAATGCAATTACCAGTTGGTGGCTAAGTCCAAAGTTGCTAGTGCAAGTCATCACAGTTTATGAAGTGAAACAATTCCTACAGTTCTCATTTCAAAGTACGAGATATGTAATATTAATTTCCTTAACATGCCTTTGGATTATCACTTAATATATGTCTTTTAATTTAAAACTTATTAAAAAACAGTGGAGAAGGGGAAGAAAGATATAAGTGAAAGATAATCCACCAGCTGGATTATCCAAGATTTCAGCATCTTCATCCTGAGACAAATATAACAAAACTGAACCAGTAAAATTACACTGATATAAACTGAATGCAGAGAAAGGTCAAATAGCATTTGCATTTTGAATGAACCAGTTTTAAATCTGACCTTGATCTTTCGCTTCTTTTAGAAGGATTTAAATATTTAATGAAAAAAACTGACAATCTCATGGCAAAAGTGTCCCAAATCAAATATATTGTCTAATAGTGTCTGAGTATTAACCATCTTTTTATGATTAATTTATTGAATAGCTTTGTTCCTCTTGCTGTACATTCATCTGCTTTAAGGAAAGTATCCTCTGGAGACTAGTTTTATGCTGCACAGGAGACAGGAACTGGAAGCAGAAAAGACACTTAAAATTATAAGAAAATTGAGATAAGAGGTCTCTTCCATAAGTAGTAACAAAATGTACCATTTATGAAAAAAATTAAGATACCATAAAACCAAAGATAAATGCATGTGTGTATCTCTCTAGATACTTGTGTTTTATTGAGCACTGTACAGATTTATTCCTGTATATGTATAGACACAGACACACACATGTATATTATAAAATAAATGGGCAAAATAAAGAGGTACTCTCTTCACCTTGATTTTTTGCTATTAACTGCAAAAGAATAAGTAAGGAGGATTTGTTTGGGAAGTGTATGTTCTTCTTCTATGTTTTCTTTCTCAGCTGGAAAAAAAAAGGAGGAACTGCAAAAGGAAACCACTCTGGATATTATTTGTCTTTTCTTTTGTTAATTGGCAAAATAAGAATATACAAGAAAGAAAAAAAAAGCAGCTGAATGAAAGAAAAAAAGAAGAAGAAATAGGAGGGTAAATCAGAGGGGGGGGGGGGGGGGGATGTTCATTAGGGAAATTCACTCTGTTCCCAAATAAAGAGAAATGACATCAGAAGTGATTAGCGGTTTGGAGTGAGATGTCCTGTGTGTCACCAGGAAGGTTGATTGAGTCCCAACCAAACAGCCCATTCAGAGAGAAAAGGGAGCTGGGAAAAGGAAGGGGTCTTGTTTGTAGTGATATGTAGGGCTGGGGGTGGAGCCGAAACGTTGAACCACCAGGCACGGTAGGACATGTATGTGTATCACGCCAGCTCTCCTCTTGCCATGCCAGTTGTCAGCCCCTGGCAAGCCTGAAGAAGCTCATCTCTTTCTCCTCCCAGGCTAAGCTACCTGCCAGCCCGGGTGGACTCAGAGCAAGTACAAAGCATCTCTGAGGAGCAGCTGACATGCCAAGGGCCCAGGTCCTCACTCCCCATGCTGAAGCTTGTCCCGTGCTCTGAGACACGGAGGCAGAGGAGCTGCCACCAGCTTCATGAGTGGGTGCCACTGACATCGGTGGATTATGCAGGTGGTCCAAGGACTGATCAAGCTCCTCAGCTGTAAAATACAATGACCTCTCCTATAATGCCCATGACCTGAGGCGTATGAACTCACCCACGTCAACCACACTGTCAAGTCATAGCCATGCGTGCTGCCAATAAGAGAAAAACAAAATGTTTTGCAGAATTTAGGGTGATCATTTTGGATTTGTGATGCAAAGTTATTAGGAAAAAAATCCACAGCACTAGAAGCCTAATGGTCTGCAGTATATTTTCCTGAATGTTTTTCTAGCCCCTGTTGATTTACTTGCAATGTTTTTTCCCAGGAACTGTAGTGCAAGGGAATAACATATTTCTTTAATCTCACATGTTGGCCTGTCCAACTGGAAGCTTTTCCAGCACCAACTCTGAGCTCAGGGGAGCACTTAATTCCAGACAAAAGCCTCATTAACAAAAGAAACTGAAAGCAACTGACAAACGTTTGCTTAGATGGTCTGTTTTCAGGAAGTATTTTATACTGTTTCATCATTGATCTTCCTTCTACTTATTTTAAAAAAAAATCATTATGGTTATATCCAGACTTTCTGCTGCCAACTAACTCACAGCATTCAACAACAATTGCAACAGGACAGCAAATACAGCAGTTAACAAGAAATCCTGCTGTGCCCTCTGCTTTCACAAAAACTCCGCTAAAACAGTAAGTGGGCAAGCACCAGCGACTGCAAGCTCTGTTGGGCCACATGTGCCCAAGCAGGATAACATCACCTGTTTCAACATCAACAGCAGCCTTCATGGCCTCTGATGGCCCGTGGGCTGAACCAGGGCTCATTGCTGTATCACAAATATCTCACAGAAACTGAGCCAAGGGCAACAGCAAAACGTGATGGCGGAGTTGCTCCCAGCCACAAGTTTGGGCTGAAATGGTGTGTGCTTAATGCAGTGGTTTAGTTTGATCTCTGGTGGAAAATAATGTACTAGTCCAGTTGGTCCAGCTGTTGGGGTTACCTAAGCCCTGAAGTATTGTATCCTCATCTGTGCTGGGCCCTGGACCACTTCCCCACTGCTGTAGAAAGCCCAGTGACGCAGGGGTGCTCACACCACTAAACCCCAGGGCTCTGTCCTCAAAATGAAGTCGGTCCTCCCGGTCTGACACACAGTTTGGGAACTGACACTTGAAGGTCTCTCCGAACACCCTGGGGAGTGAATGAAAACAACCCAGACACCTCCCACGGCTCAGAGGCTGAAGGATCTTCCCGCAAAGATAATTCAAGGCTCATCATTTATGTCTTTTTTTCCAATCACACATCAGGTTCCCTTTGAAAACATTTTGCACTGCAATCTGTTTGCTGGCTCTTAAGCTCCCAGTTCACATTAATTCCCACAAACCAGAGAACACTTTGTAATTTTTCAGTTTATTTCTAGTTGCGTACCATCTTGCATGGCTGCTGGAAAGAATAAAGAAATGGTTGATTAGCCATCTTCTTGGCAATTCAAGAGTGCTGATGAATGCTAACTCATGTTGTAGTGAATATGGAGGAAAGAGTAATGTGTTGAGTTTTATTTTTAATGCAAATCTTAAATAAATAAAAAAAGTGCTAAACTGAAAATTAGCTTTTTCCACCCTGATAGATCATACTATTAATTGTGTACATATATATTTCTTCTGTTTCCCTGCAAAGTTTAATGCTGATGATACCTAAATCAGGTAGATCCTTTCCCTCCACAACCGCTTCACCAGCTTGGTCTCAAAATGGATGATGACACTAAGTCTTCAACAGAGGTGACAAATGCATCAGGTTGAAATGTTCATGAAAATACAGCTTTTCATTTCCTAACAAAGTAAAAGCTTGTGAGCTACCAGTTGGGATGCCATTTCCCTGATGTGACCCACAACAGCTCCAGTGTGGTGAAAGGGAACCTAGTAATTCCTACAAGACTCTCTTTCAAGACTTCATACAATTTTAAGGTGGAATTTGATTGCAGAACTGCAAGAGGGATAATGTGTGTCTTTCAGTATTGTCAGAGTCAAGAATCTGTGCAATTTCAAGCAGAGATGTCATATGTGCAAAGCATATGTCATTTGGGTTTTATCCACAAGCTTTGTATTCACAACCATTCATGGAGTGAAACATGAGATTTTGTTGATAGCATATCAAGACCAGCATATCAAGACCAGCTGCATCTTCAATGGTTCAGGAATTCTGTGGACTTATGCTAATCACTCTTCATAGACATACTACTGGTAGCTGATAGAACCAGTGCTTGTGAAAGTATGACATGGGTGTTGCCTGTGAATACCACAAGCACAATTTATTTTGCTAAGCAAGTTAATTATATGAGTTCTATTTTCATTGGCAATAATCCCAAATCAATCTCCATCCCCAAAATTTTTCTAGGAATTCCATAATTCCAATAGTGAGCTATGAAACAAACTTAAAAATAATCAGTTGGAAAAAGAAGGAAAAGAATCAATAGCATCATTTTAATTGGAAATAAATCGGTTTAAGAAAGGAAAAGTAGGGATATCCAGATTACACATGCACAGTGGATGAAGAGTCTGCTAGTGAGCTCCAAAGACAGTCTTTTTTAATTCACATGAATGAGTATACAAAACCAAAAAGTAACAAGATTCCAGAGCAAATAACATTTTTAGCCTTTGGCAACAAGGGTTCTTTTAAGGGTAGTGGTCTTGCAGCCTCTGCCACTTGTTTAGGGCAAATAGTGAATTCTAGCTAAGAGAAAAGTGATAAAAAGAAACCACCATGTCTCTGTAAGAAACAATGAGAAAACACACCTCAGCTTCAATACGCTCTTGACTAAAACCCATAGAAAGAAATTTTAGGACAAAATTTATGTGATTATGTGCCCAGAGACCTACAGATCTGCAGTACCTTTAGTACAATAGGCTTGTTAGAGAACTTACATTTTCTTTCTGGAGCTCTAGAAGGAACAAAAGTTGACAATGGCTATATAAAAATCATAAGATATTTTCAATTTATTAGTTCCTGCTATTCTCAGAAATAAAAGAATTAATGAATCTCAATTAGAAAGGTCATTTGGACTCCATTATGGATTAATACACTACCAATATCTGAATTCATTAATTGCAAAAATGCACCAGTAAATATATAGATATGTACAAACACATATATATGTGTATTATTTTTTTCCATTTCAGAAAAATAAATCAAAAGGAGGGAAATTGGATATTTGTAAGTTTTTGTCAACAAATTTGTTCTTAGCTTGAGACCTTGCTATGCCAAATTACAGCCTGAAGCGAATTTTTATGGTTTAGAGAAAGTTATAAATCCCTAAAATTACGGTTTCATAATGGAAGCTGTGACAGACTCTTAACTATAGCAGCAAGAACAAGAGATTTAATAATACATATTAATATATCTCCTTGGGAAATATAATTGCAAAGAAATGAGGCATGAGGCTCCCTACCTACCTATTTTTTTTTTTCCCCCCTCAGGAAAATGTTGACAGCAATATTAAGATTAATTTTAAGTTGGCTAGGAAACAATCATGCCGTCTCTGCAGTGCTGGAGAACATCACATGTCCTTGCAAAGCTGGTTCCATTGGCTTTGAGGTATTGGGATGCAGTGATGTCCCAGATGTTTTGGAGGATGAAGGCTAACTGCACACTGCGAACTGCACGCTGCTGAAAGCTTATAAGCTTGGGGCATCTGGAGCATTTACTCCCTGTCATCAAGCTGTGGAGCACACTACCAGTCACCTTGGCTTTTTGGGACCTATCAGTAAGCCAGACAAACCTCTACCAAACTACTATTTTAAAAGTCAGATGCCAGAGGTATTGGTAGTGTGTTCCAGAATTTCACTATTATTGCTATTTTGAGCCCAGAGAATGTGAAAGGCACAGAGGTCACCTTAATATTGGACTGTGTCGTGGTTTAACCCCAGCTGGCAACTAAGCATCTTGGCTGTGCCCCCTCCCAACTTCTTGTGTGCCTGGCAGAGCATGGGGAGCTGAAAAGTCCTTGGCTAGTGTAAACATTACTTAGCAACAACTAAAACATCAGTGTGTTATCAACACTGTTTTCAGCACAAATACAAAACATAGCCCCATGCTAGCTACTATAAAGAAAATTAACTCTCTCCCAGCCAAAACCAGCACATTCTGATACAATCCAGTCAGGATATGGCTGAGCAGACTTAAGAATCGAGCTTCATTGGGTTTTGTGGATCCAAAAAGCCAGCACGGACTGCAACTCTCCCTGGATCCTATTAGTTTTTGTCCATGGCATGCTCACAGCACTTGCTGGCTATTTCTGAGCACCTCAAAAAGCCACCGTCATGGAAGTTCCGATGTTACCATTTGTATTTTCTCTGGATGCTTGGCAGAGTTAGTACCCTGACTAACTGTGTTGAAAACTCAATGGCAGGGCTGCTGTCCTGCTCCATCCTGTGCAGCTCTCCTTGATCAATACCTGTACAGCTCCTGTACCCTGACCAATCCTACAAAACTTTTGTACCTCATCAGTCCTTGGAACGGCTCTGCAATTTCGTCAGGAAAAAGGTTTGCATTCTGGCTACGGCTTTGCAGGATGTGTATCACTCAGAAACTAAATAGAAATATGCCTGTTATTTTTTTGTTGGTACTTGGGATGATGAGGAGAAGATATCAACAGACGACTAGTTGCTAGCAGCACAGAGCTCTGTGCATCCCATCCTTTTTCTCTCTCTCCCTCCTGTTCCTGCTGCTGTGCACCACTTGCTTCTCCTGTCACATATTTCCATGCTGACCTTGAAACCCGACTTGGCTCGAGACTTGGATATGGGCTGGAACTTCTGATTACAGCTCCTGTTCCTCATCTTCCTTATCTTGTCATAGTCGTTGGGTTGGACTGCACATCCATGCTCTCTCAAACCCCTCACTATTTCCCACCTTCCGCAGAAGCTGTGATGGGCTTCAGGCTGGGGTTCACCCCCACTGACTGTCAGTTCACTGCACAGGACAAGGCAAGCTGTCCCCAGGAAGAATTTTATCGGAAAACTCCTACAAGTTATGGCTCTCCCGTTCATTTGTGCACATTCGATACAGATGGACAGACTTACAAGAACACTTCCCTAGCAAAAACACGTATCCCCCCTCTTTTATTGTATGACACAATGCAAATCTGTAAAGTACCAATAATAAGAATAATACTGTCTTTGATAGGGAAATTGACAGATTCTAGGTACTCTAACAGAACATAAGATTTTGTTTCTGACTTCTTTATGCTTCCATGTTGCTGTAATTACAGCAAAACAGTGTTAGATTATTTAGTCTTAGATATGTTTATTTTTTAAAAGGATTTGAATATCTTGTGTTTAAACAATTTCTGCTTTTTAACTAGCCAACGAAATATCAAAGTCCTTATGCAAGAACAGCTTTTCCCCTATAAATACGTAAGTTTTGAGGTAACTGCCACTCTCTGAAAAGCCTGTGAGGCTGGAAAACATGTTCTTACTTACTTGAAGCTGCCTCATTTCAGACTGAAAGTTAAAAGATGCATTTTTGCTGAACAGTGGCAAACACCTCTGAGCACAGGTCAGTTATGCCTTAGGAATACAATGGCAGATATTCCTTTAAAAGGCAGACTATTTCACAGAGGCTGTATTTTCCCACTACAGTGGCAACACATGGTGACAAGAATAAACCAGACATCACTTTTGAAAAAAAAAAATATTTAGAGTTGATGAGCTAATGGAAGGCAGCTCCCACTAAATTTGGTGCAAAAATAGGACACAGTTTCTCAGACTGTCTGTGACAAAATCAGGACCTATGCAAGTTACAAAACCATATAAAATTTTCTGAAGTGTAACTGTTTTATTAGTGCTAATCTGGGTATTTATACAAAATACATAGAAATAACTGGTTTTTATGGGGAGCTTAGATGCTCGACAAAGCAGATTTTTCAAGTGCTGTATTGAAAAGGGACTATTGTGAACAGGATGGGGGAGGTAGGATTTATTCCTCAGGCTGGATATGAAATCAATCAGCACAAGTCCTGTATTATTATTGTAGATGTCATGAAAGCTAAGGAAGATAATTCACCTTTCTTCCTCTAATTTAAAAAAAAAAAAAGGAATGTAGCTTAGCTTTCATATTTCAGAATTTGAAATAGATTTTATATCCCGCCTTACATTTTTAAAATCCAAAATTATTGCTTTACTTTTTTTTCAGTGAAAATATTTTATAAATGTAAGAAGCAATGCCACAAGGAAAATGATATTCAGGTGGTTAAAAAGTTTAATAAAAAGCATTGCAATAAAAATTTATAACAGAGGCTTCTTCTATGAGCAAAACTATGTTTATAAGAAAACTTAAGTCAAAAGTGTCTGGATCTCATTAATTCATTGGTTATGGGGGTACTTCTGGTGCTCTGCAGAGGTGGAATGGGATCTATAGAGATTATGCTGTATCCCTACTGAAACATGTATGCTGCTGTGAAAAAAATTGCTAGTTATGGTGCCACACCTGTTGGTATCTCAAGCCACTCCTAGTCTGGACTGGCAGAGTCACGCAGGAGAATGCTTACATACCTTCCCACAGCACTCACAGCCCTGCACAAGCTTAGGAACAGCCCCAGGGTTTATGATGCTCATGCAAAACAGAAAATTGTGTTTGGCGTTCAATGTCTTAACACCAAATGCACGGAACCCAATTGTTCTATGTAAGGAACTGCAATGAACTGCCAGGGTTTGAGCCAAGATGGAAAATGTTCTGACTTCCAGCCGGTTTGGCATATGAATTTCTCAAGTCTCTGCCACAAACAACCCCCAGGCTCTACAGGACTCCCAGAGATCTCAGTTCACCTCCAGCTGCTGCACAAGCACCGTGACAGCGTTGTGTATGAAATGAGCCTTATCGGCCCCAGTCAGCCCAGTTAGTTTGGTAATGCTGGTGACAGCCAAGTCCTATGGAGTCACCAGTAACACTCTCGCTTCAGTAAGCCTCGGCATAAGGTTCCCTGTTACAGTTTGTCCCTGATCGCTCAGAGACACACTCTTCAGTAAATGCCAAGTTGTCACCAAAGACCTGTGGTGACAGAGATTTATCACATGCTAGTATGAATAAATAAATACAAAATCAGATAAGCAGAAGACACACAGAGGCTGATGATGCTTTTTCTCATCATTCCTGATGAAGAAATGACTGAGGAAATACTACAAGACCGGAGAACAGGTAAGCAGTCAGTAGGAATGCTAACCTAGCACACTGACAAGGACTTTGTCTGAAAAGTTTAATTACTTCAATAATTAATTGACTTACAGACTAATTAATCTGCAGACTATTGGAAGTGGCTGAAACCCTAGAGCGTAATAAGTTCAGTGGATTGTAGGTACATATAATACACTTCCATACCTCTTTACATAAAATTATTTACTAGCTAAAAGAGTAGAGATTAAAAAAAAGAGCAGCCTATCATTTTGTATGAACTTTTTAGGCAGGGAAAATGAAAAGATTTCCATATGAGACAAAGTGTTCCCAATAAGATTCAGTTCTCTGTAAGCATGGGGACTCTATGAGCATATGAGCTACAAGCAATCATCGTCATGACTCACTGCAGGTGCAAGACCAGTGATTATAAAACACTGATCACTGTGGCATCAAAGCCCAGATGCCACCTGTGCCCTCAAGCCCAAAGAGGACGAGCCGCTGAGGGATCGCTTTGACTCTTCCAAACCATATTGCTGATGCTCTGGGAAAGAGGCCACGCATGACTGGGTCTAGAGTTCATGAATTAACTGGCAAGGTGAGCTATACCTGTGTTTTGCAGGAAACGCATATGCAGAAAATTAGATAAGAGCAGGTTATATCTGCAGCCATCAGTACATTATTCCAATTAATGCAAACACTCAAGGTGAAAACTCTCCATCATTGCTGTGTTGTTCTGCAGGCCGGTTGTGCTGTGCTGCCCACACTCCTTGCAATGCTTCCTCCTGCCCCTGCACGCGTGCTAGCTCAGGAGTCTGCAGGTACTTCATCAGCACAGGCTTTCCAAAACAATCATTTAGCCTCACAATTCCAAGAGGGAAACCACAAAGTCTGCTTTAGAAAGGCTGCCTGAATCCTAGGAAAACATGGGAATCTCTGCAGAAGTCACGCCAAGCGCAGTGCTGGGTGCAGAGGGGCTGCTGCCTGCTGCTGTGAAAAGCCTTTGCCTCCAGCTGCCTTAGGGCCCAAGACAAACACCAAACCTTCAGGTTGCTGAAGACAATCATGCTCTAAAGCTCTGTTTTGTTTGTAGGCTGCTCTCTAAATGCACGGAAAAACAGTGATATATAGTTCCCTTTCTCACCAGTAAGAGGGAAACATGTTTCTCCAATTCCTTTTTTTCTTTTTTAACTTGGCAATAGTAAATAGTGCAAATAGCTCTTTCATAACACTTCCTCTGTAGCTGTCTTTCTTTAAAAAACAAACAAACAAACAAACAAACAAACAACTAAGCAAAAGCATCAGGACACTATAGTCTGGGTTAGGATGGGGGAATCCAAAATGTTTTTAGAAGTCTAGATATCGTTGGATGTGGAATAAGTTTCAAGAGTATCTGATGTGATAAGGCCCTGCACTTCTTCCTAAAAACATAGGCCAGATCTGTGTAGCTATGCCAGTGCTTCACAAGCTAAGGATCTGGCCACAGAAAGCTTCAAAAAGGCTCTGAAGATTAAGCCTGGAAGGAAGGTAAAACTAGTAGGGGTGCTCACTGCAGCTCTTTTGTTATCCCTGTTATTCTACATTATACCCGGAACAAGATAGGCATTCTTCTTGTGTGCACACAAAAAAGGTTTAAATTCATTAAAGTACATACTTGGGAAACTACCAGTCTATATGAATGTCGTTTTGTTTGTGTATAAAAAGCCTGAACATCTGTTCCTATGGCATAATAAATGCAATCGCTCCTCCTAGACCCATGATCTTCCTTCCAGCTTCAACCAGTACATACAAAAGTATGAAAATCATGAATGCTGTTCCATCTAAAACAAGGGAATATTTCCACTCTAAATTACAGTATACAGCAAAACAGGAAAGGGTGCCCTACTAAAAGAGAGGCAGTACATTTGTAAATGCAAATCTGTTTATGCCACTCTCTTGAGCAGAGTTATTCCTGCTCATAGGAGGAGCAGAATGTACAAAAAGCCACATGTGTTTTCCTACTTTACAAAGTGTTGTATCTATTAGGAAAAAAAAGAAAGGAAGCCTACAGAGGGTGGAAGCAAGGACAGGTAGCCTGGGAGGAATACAGAGAAATTGTCTGAGCAGCCAGGGATCAGGTTAGGAAAGCTAAAGCCCTGATAGAATTAAATCTGGTCAGGGACGTCAAGGGCAACAAGAAAAGCTTCTATAGGTACATCGGTGATAAAAGGAAGACTAGGAAAAATGTGGGCCCTCTCTGGAAGGAAATGGGAGATCTGGTTACCTGGGATATGGAGAAGGCTGAGGTACTCAATGACTTTTTTGCCTCAGTCTTTACCGGCAAGTTGCTCAAGACACACTGCCCAAGTTGCAGAAGACAAAGGCAGGGACTGGGAGAATGAAGAACTGCCCACTGTAGGAGAAGATGAGGTTCAAGACCATCTAAGGAACCTGAAGGTGCACAAGTCCATGGGACCTGATGAAATGCATCCGTGGGTCCTGAGGGAACTGGTGGACGAAGTTACTGAGCCACTATCCATCATATTTGAGAAGTTGTGGCAGTCTGGTGAAGTTCCCACTGACTGGAAAAAGGGAAACATAACCTCCATTTTTAAAAAGGGAAAAAAAGAAGACCCTGGGAACTACAGGCCAGTCAGTCTCACCTCTGTGCCTGGCAAGATCACGGAGCAGATCCTCCTGGAAACTATGCTAAGTCACATGGAAAATAAGGAGGTGACTGATGACAGCCAGCATGACTTCACTAAGGGCAAATTGTGCCTGACAAATTTGTTAGCCTTCTATGATGGGGTTAGAGCATTGGTGGATCAGGAAAGAGCAACTAATATAATCTACCTGGATTTGTGCAAAGCATTTGACACTGACCCACATGACATCCTTGTCTCTACGATGGAGAGACATGGATTTGACATATGGACCACTTGGTGGGTAAGGAATTGGCTGGATGGTCACACTCAAAGAGTTGTGGTCAATGGCTTGATGTCCAAGTGAGACCAGTGATGAGTGGCGTTCCTCAGGGGTCGGTATTGGGACCAGTGCTGTTTAGCATCTTTGTCAGCAACATGGACAGTGGGATTGAGTGCACCCTCAGCACGTTTGCCAACGACACCAAGCTGTGTGGTGTGATCAACACACTAGAGGGAAGGGATGTCATTCAGAGGGACCTTGACAGGCTTGAGAAGTGGGCCCATGCGAGCCTTATGAAGTTCAACAAGGCCAAGTACAATGTCTTGCATATGGGTTGGGGCAATCGCAAGCACAAATATAGGCTGGGTGGAGAATGGGTTCGAGAGCAGCCCTGAGGAGAAGGACTTGGGGGTATTGGTTGATGAGAAGCTCAACATGAGCTGGCAGTGTGCGCTTGCAGCCCAGAAAGCCAATTGCATCCTGGGCTGCATCAAAGGAAGCATGACCAGCAGGTCAAGGGAGGTGATTCTCCCCCTCTGCTCTGCTCTCATGAGACCCCAGCTGCAGTACTGCATCCAGCTCTGGGTCCCCAAGTACAAGAGAAACGTGCACCTGTTAGAGCAGGTCCAGAAGAGGGACAGGAAAATGATCAGAGGGCTGGAGTACCTCTCCCATGAAGAGTCTGAGATAGTTGGGGTTGTTCAGCCTGGAGAAGAGAAGGCTCCATGGAGACCTTATGGACGCCTTTCAATATATAAAAATGGCTTATAAGAAAGATGGAGAGGGGCTTTTTACAAGGTCATGTAGTGATAAGATAAGGGGTAATGGCTTTAAACTGAAAGAGGGTAGATTTAGATTAGATATAAGGAAATTCTTCACTCTGAGGGTGGTGAGGCACAGGGAAGTTCTGGATGCCCCATCCCTGGAAGTGTTCAAGGCCAGGCTGGATGCAGCTTTGAGCAACCTGGTCTAGTAGAAGGTGTCCCTGCCCATGGCAGGGGGGTTGGACTAGATGATCTGTAAGGTCCCTTCCAACCCAAACCATTCTATGATTCTATTAAGGCTGCATAGGCCTGTTTGAGGCCATACTGCTTATTTCTAATCTCCAGCTTGAATTTATTCTGCAGAGCCTGGCTAGTAGCGGAGTTGGAGAGGAGAATCTCATTGCAGAAAGGAAAGGACATGCCCGGAGGGGAGAAGCTCCCCTCGGACAGCAGATGTATTTCCTCAGGAGGGTGGAGGAAGTGAAATCAGAACTTAGATTGTTATCTATCTATCAGATTGCCGTGGTTTAGCCCCAGCCGGCAACTAAGCACCACGCAGCTGCTTGCTCACTCCTCCCCGGTGGGATGGGGGAGAGAATCGGAAGAGTAAAAGTGAGAACACTCGTGGGTTGAGATAAAGACAGTTTAATAGGGAAAGCAAAAGCCACACACGCAAGCAAAGCAAAGCAAGGAATGCATTCACTCCTTCCCATGGGCAGGCCGGTGTTCAGCCATCTCCAGCAAAGCAGGGCTCCATCATGTGTAATGAGTACTTGGGAAAACAAACGCCATCATTCCAAATGTCCACCTCTTCCTTCTTCTTCCCCAGCTTTATATCCTGAGCATGACGTCATATGGTATGGAATAGCCCTTTGGTCAGTTTGGATCAACTGTCCTGGCTGTGTCCCCTCCCAGCTTCTCCTGCACTTGGCAGAGCATGGGAAGATAAAAAGTCCTTGACTAGTACAGCAACAACTAAAACATCTCTGTATTATCAACACTGTTTTCAGCACAAATCCAAAATATAGCCCCATACCAGCCACTATAAAGAAAATTAACTCTATCTCAGCCAAAACCAGGACACAGATAGATTGATATCTATCTCTCAGAACTGTTATCTGAGAAAGTTGTGCAAAGGTCTTGCTTTATTGGAAGAATAATGAAGGGTGAGCAATTTGCATACAATACCACGGTCCAACAACATGATTTCCCTTTGTTTCCAGCTGCCAAATACAAGAGAATACACTTCTAGACCACCAGCAAACAGCAATGCCTGAGTCCTAGACACGCTTTGAAACCAAGGGTCAGTTTTCCTCTTTCGAAAGATGATGAACACCATGGCAACAGGAACAAAATTTAGCCTTAAAAAAATTTCTCTTGCTAGGAAAAAGGAGGACTTTAGACCAGTCATAGCATAGAGAGGGATAGGGTATGTATGAGACAGTGAACTTTTGTTGGTAGATCCTTGACTATGATTGTCTAAATGTAGGGAAAGTATCCTTATCATCAAGGTAAAAAAGTATTGTGCAGTTGAAGAGTCACTCACCCTGAATAATGAAATCATCCCTAAGAAAGAGCGCAGCTGACTTGCACATTTGTGAGTACTGGCTGTAAGCAACAGGCTCTGCTGCACAGGCAGAGAGAGAAAAATTAAAGACTATAAGAAGGAGAAGATGCTTTGGTTGCTTCCAGAGTCTCTGTAATGGCACACAGCCATGCAAAGAAGAGGCATCATGCCCTGCATCTGGCCTTCTGCACCCCAACCTACTACACAAATAACCCCAGTCATACTTAAGGTAGCAGAAAAGAAATAAAAACCTGGGCACAATCGGACGTCTGTATAGACATGTCTATAACCCATCACCAACACCTTTTTTACGATCAAACATGATTTTGTAATCTTAGAAGGCCTGACCTCTTACTACAACATTGTTTTCTAAAGACTAAACATTTTGAGAGCTAAATCTTTCGGACTATTGTCATTTGAAACAAGTCTTTTTTTTTTTTCTTGCTTTTCTAATTAAGTGAGAGTCTTACCTGTGCTGTAGCTACAGATCTACAGTCTGTTCCAGCTGATCGTGCTGCCTGGCTGAAGTCAGTAATATTCCTGTGTGACACCATTTTAAGGAAAGTGCTCTGTTGTGATTAGCGTACCTACCCATCCAATAGTCTGGGAAGCCAATACTCCATCATCCTCTGATTATGCTCATGATGAGAATGACGAAACACAGGAAAAGCTTTAACAGAAAACACAACCAAGAGAAGTTTTTACCGTAAGCATAATTATACTGCCAAAGAAGCAGCAGGAACAATTCTGCCGAGAAGAAAGTGTGAGGCATTTTCTCTTCTCTCATTAATATACAAACTCTATTCCACTTAATCAGCTGTTTGGTGGCCTTTCTAGGCAAACAATTGTTTACCTAGACAATTACCTGTCACCTCTTCACCGTGATGGAAGGAATATGTTCTTCATTTATGCCTTGGTGCCTTAAAACATGACATGAGTTTCTTTGAATAATTTACATATGCTCAATTTGTAACACCGTTAAGAGCAAGAAATTATATCCCCTCCTTCCCTGCTTCTTTTCACCACCATTTACTTAATTAAGAAAGCAGGGAAATAACTATATACAGTATTGACTCTTTCAAGTTATAGAGGTAATAATAATGGCTTTACTACAGAAATAACAAAACCTCCCATTGGAAAGTAAAGCTCTTCATGCACAAAAAAGTTTCACCAAACTAGATATTTACATTCCATTTCAGAACCCTTTACTGCTGATATTTTAAAGGTTTGGAGATTTGGTTTAGTATTTAATGGTCCTTGAGATTTTTATTCTTTCAAGGCTCAATAGTCCCATATGATTTGTAATTATACTTCACATATTCCTGACAACTATTTCAAAAGAATGTCAGTTATAACTGACACCTGGCACAAGGGCGCATTGGCAGTAATAAAACTTTGATATAAATTAATCACAGATCTCAAGAATGAATTCAGCATCACATAGAGTGTGAGCATTTTACTCACAAAGAGGTTAACAACAGTTAGGTGTTCATATGGACCTTGACTCAATGACATAATTAAACACTTTTGCAGCTCTAAGCATCTTTGAAGCTAATGGGAATAGGTAAAGACTTTAGGTCAGATCCATGATAGTAGTACTTTGTTGAAAAAGAATGAAAAATGTGGGACTTTTCCCCTAACGGTAACTGGATGTACTCAATCCCATCTCTTTGCAAATCACAGATAAAGTTTGAAGAAAAGAAAAGCATTTGCACTGTAATAATCTGATGCATTGAATGTAAGGTCTTCACCTCTTCTTTTGGTGCAAATATTTTATTTTAATAGTAGTGGACAAGATATTTACAGATTTATTTGGTCACACAGGTGCTATAATAACTATGCATTTTTTCCAAATCCTTCTCACCCAATGATAAGATACTCCATTTCTACAGACTAAAAGCTGCATTTTGAGAAATACATACGAGGCAATCCTGAGCTGTATTTGGTCAAAACAAGTAACGAGAATAAAAGGTGAAATTGAACAACCAGATAAAATTACCAGGTAAAGCTAAACCACAGGTTTTTTAGTTCATGCAAAGTATTCTGATTAATTTTCAGGTTGTTTTAGCCTTTTTCATTTTCTGTTGTAACGGGTTGGTTTGAAAAGACCAATGCATTTAAGAAACAAAAGACTTCCTGAAAAAACACTGAAATCAGGAATACTTCCCCCTCATTTTTGCACCTAAAAATAATTCCCACGTTCAACTTCCTAACCTACATACCTTGGAATACCCTGTTTCCAATATATACTATCATAATTGTATATAGCTGGGGAAAAAAAATCACCCAGTTGCACTGAGCCTATAAAGAAAGCCAGATTACTCTGTTTCGTCTCCTTCTGAAATGTAACTTATGACCATCAACTGTAAGAATGACTACAAAAAGCAAGAAAATAGACAACATACAATATTTCAATTGCTACAATTACTAATGATTTGGCATCTCAATTAAAATCACTTCTGCAATCCCATACTGTACAGTATATTTTCTGTCTACAGGCTCATTAATTTCAAAGAATGTCAGCGGGCAGCAGCAATCACATCTTTAATGCTTAAATCACAGATGTTTAAAAGGCCTGAGAGTATTACGCTCTGAAGTCTTTCCAAATTACAATAACACTGGAGACCTTTAAGTCCCTTTAAGTCCCTTTAAGAATCCTGCATTTTTTATTTTTATTCTGTAGGAGTCTCTTCTGTAGCTAAATTAGTAATGACCACGGTCCTAGGATGTGGTAGCTAGGACCACGTAACGCACTCTGTCAGACTGCACTGAAAAGTTGAACTTTGCTGTTACCCTATCTGTACCCACATACCTGGGTAGCAACCAAGGATCTCATATCAACAGTAGTACAAGCTGCTTGCAACATCCTTTTGCTTCTGGTGGCTTTGAGACTGGATTGTCTGCAGGGTGCAAACTTTAGTGTGCTCAATATACCAAAAGCCTCCAGTTCCTTGAGTTTAAAAATGCTATAGTAGTGCTGTTGGAAAAGTGAAGGGCATTTGGTGTCTTCTAGCTCTTAATGCACACAGAAACACTTTACACTCTCCTGCCTGGTCACCCACTTAGACTTCAAAAAACCTAAAAGTAACGGCTATGTGACTGAACATTTGCATTTCATAAAAACTTACGAAAATAGCTTTTTGTTGCATCTGGTGACTGGGTCATAACAGAGAGAACTGTCAAAGTCTCACCATGAGGTTCAGTGATTTGATCCTGCTAAGGTCCAAAAGGAATCTAAATTTCCATGAATGCATATTGTACTAATGCATCTCTCAAAGGCAGCTCAGTCTGGCATTTCACTTAGCAGGGCATCCTATTTTTGGCTGGGAAAATAAAGCTATCTCCTGCAGTTTCAAAGCTAGCAAGTTCTGCATGGAATTTTATGTTCAAGCAAACATAAAAACCTCTCCACAACAGCTGTTGAACCAACCTGATGAAACTAGATAAAAATCTAACTATACATTCTTATCTGGTTCCTACCAGGCTTGTTTAACACTCAGCCCAAACACATCAAAAAGTCTATGAAATTCAAAAACTTCTGGAGCCTGTAGACTGAATCTGCAATCAGCAAGAGTAGACACATTTTGCCTTCTTCCACTGAGCCTTTACAAAAGCAACTTAAGCTTTGCCAAGAACTCCTGCCTTGATAAGACCTCTGAATGAAAGAAAAAATGGCTGAATAGCTTTCTCTCACTGTGATGTAAGAGACTGTGAAACTGAACAATGAATGATAAACAAATAAATAGCAGATATTAAAGGAAAGTCCAGAAGCTCATCAACTCATTCTAACTATTTTGCTCTTATGAAATTTGGTCAACTATCAGGATATTTGACATGCTTCATATTCAAGGAAGGTCAGAAATACCTTTATATTACTACTCCAGAAATACCCTTACAGTACTACTCTTGTGATTATTTGGCATATATAGTCCGTACATTAATAAGAAACTCAAAATGCAATGTATTTAACTGATTGTTCTCATTTTGAAGAATTTTCTTCCTACAGCTAGATAAAATTTTGAAACCAGAGAATAAAAAATGGACACAATGTGGCCTGCCAAGTGGTGAGTGAAGTGGAATAATCATATCCTTTGATCTGCTGGCTATCTTCGCACCAGTTCAGACCAGGGTGCTGTTGGTCCTTGTTGCTGGCTCATGCTCAGCTCACTGTCAAGGAAGGGGTTTGCAAAGGACCTCCAGAGTCTTTCCATTACAGCTGATTCACAGGCAGTCAGGCTTTGGCTTGTTGTACTGCTGTTTCAATCCCAAGTGCAGGATTTTACACTTATCTTTGTTAAAGCTCATGCAGCTCTTGTTGCTCAATCTTCCAGCCTGCTGAGGTCTTTCTAAATGGTTGCTTTTCCCTCCAGCATATCTACCTCTCCTCCCAGCACGGCGTCATCCGAAAACTTGGTGAGGGGGCATTTAATCCTATCATCCTGACGGGATACTGAGTATTATCAGGGTATTAGTGAATATTCTAAGGTACTAATACTGACTCCTGAAGAACTCCTCCATTGACTAGCTGTCAGTTTGACTCTGGGCCATTAACCACAAGCCTTTGAGCTCAGGAGTTTAGTCAGTTTTCCACAACACCAGTGGTCCATCTGTCCAGTCAGATTATTGTCAGATATTGTCAGATATTGTCAGAGTATTGTCAGATTATTGTCAGATTATTGTCAGTGGTGCATCCATCCAGTCAGATACTATCAGTTTGTCAACAAAGACATTGTGCAAGATCAGGTCAAATGCCTTGCTAAAATTGAGGCAGGTGAAGTTCAAGGCTCTCTTCTTGCCCATGAGCAATCCTTGTAGGTCCCTTCCAACTGAAATAGTCTAGTCTAGAAAGCATTCTGGTTGTAAAGGCACAATCTTCCCTTCATAACTCCCTAGTGGTTTCTTCCAGTCCTCTTTCTGACCTTCATGTGCCTGGAAAGAACTTCCATAATGACTTGTTTCATAATTTTGCCAGAGACTAAATATTGGTGGACTGATTTGTGGTTTCTCAGTAGCTCTTTTTTGCTTTTTCATAGATGGGCAAACATTTACCCTTTTCCAGTCATCTGAGACTTCCCCTGATCCCCATGGGTTCTCAAAGATGATAGAGAGGCTTTGTATCAATCAGTTCTCCTGACACCCTCAGATACATCCCATTAGGTCCTCCCTGTCCAACTTGTGCAAATGATCCCTAACTCTACCCTCCTTCCTTGAGGGAAAGTTGTAATATGAGCTCAGGAAGTAAATGGTTTTGCTTGCTTTCTCAGGCAATGATGGGTGCCTTCCTATGTATAATTTCATTAACTTAGTTCATTAACTTGGTTCAACTTGTCAGATCTCAGGTAAAGAGAGAGGTCAGAGAAGAGAATAAACATGTAAACTGCTTATTTTCCCCCAGCCTGTTAATATTAAGTAACACACAGAATGTGCTTCCGTGAAAGCGTGTCGAGGGAGGGATATGCCAGCATTTTCCTCTTCCATTCCCAATTCAGAATGCAGCAGTTTCTACCAACATTCATTAGAAATGCTTAAAACTTGATGATAACCACCTAAATGGAACCATTTTCTTACCTTTAACTATTTCTACCAAGATAAATAGAAGTTAATAAAACCCTGCATTTTAAACAAGGAAACTAAAAATCCCAGAAGACAAGAATCAATTTGAGCAAAACAAAGGCCAGAAGAGACCTTCAGAGAGGAATATGTATCTGTATCTAGAAAGTTTGGAAGAAAAATTGAGATATTGACACATTTCGGGAAAGAGACAGACTCTTACCTCAAGCACAACTCAGGGGAATCAAAATTCAACAAGGGAGGGAACATCTCACAAACAAAAGAGCAATTTACTCTGAAGAGATTGGAAATTTCAACACAACACCTTTGACTTCATGTCTCTCTGGCAGCAACTGCATAGCAGACAAAACTCCAAGCCTCTGGTAGCACTACTCAAGACAAATCAGTTTTCAAAGCGATTCCGCTGGTTCTTTATTATTAGCTTGAGTTGTCTATGTACCATGTTTAATTTTGCCTTTCATTATTGGTGCTCAAGAGAATTTATTTTCACTTCCCAATCCAATAAAGAGAATTGGATTAAGACACCTAATAAAAAAGAGCCTTTGAAACTGAAGTTTTTAATGAATCTCATAAATAGTAACCTACTTATCCCCTTACATATATAGTGGAAATAAAAAAGCAAAGTGTTTGCTTAAGCAGATCTAGAAGTCCTATATCTATACAGATGTTTGTAAAAGTAGCAATTCCAAGAGCAGTGAATGAAAATAAGGTTCATTTCTACAAAAATCTCACTGATTCAAGCTCCAGCTGAAGTTTTTCCTATTATTTGGGTATTAACAGGATCTCCCTTAACTAAGTTGCTTGGAAAAGCCTCAAAACTAGCTGGACAGTGGCAGGAGAGGGGAAGGGGTGGAGGAGAGACTAAAATATATACAGACTAGTATAATGACTTACGAGAGTCTGACTGGCTTTAGAATTCAGGCTGAAAAAAATATCCACTTTACATTTCCAATCATATTGATTATAGATCCTTAATATGCAGGGGGACACTGGTGTTTCAAATTCCAAGCACATCAATTCCATTTTTCTCATTAAGGTAGTTCCCAAGTCCAGATGTGCAGAAGAAAACAGATACCAACTACAATGAAGAGCGATAGCCTGAAATAGGCACCATATCCCAGTGAAAACCACTTTAAAAACTGTTTTGCTTTCTAGCTGCTGCCTACATACATTGAAGCAGCAAAAGTATTCCAACAGGTTCAAAACATTCCAGCTGAACAGATATTCCATGAACTCCGAACAGCGACATGGCCAACATCACTGGAGACTGCCCAAAGCTCAAATATTCCTTACCTCTATGCTAAGGCCCTAAGATACATTGGGATGCATTTGAACAAAGTAGTTCTGCTGAACTTTGCTCAATGGAAAAGTTTAAGCCTTCTGTTCAGATATAAACACTATTTTGAAATCTCCA
This sequence comes from Mycteria americana, assembly GCF_035582795.1. Lineage (NCBI taxonomy): Eukaryota > Metazoa > Chordata > Aves > Ciconiiformes > Ciconiidae > Mycteria > Mycteria americana. Next base: position 71,075,346 of record NC_134396.1, read on the forward strand.
AGTTTCCTTTAATCTTTGGGCTCCAGTGCGGGCAAGGCATCTCACTGCTGCGAAGAGGGAAGACCTGGTCTGTGTGCCTTTTCTCCCATTTCTGCCTCCTCCGCAGCCTTGCTGCTCTTCTCTGTCCTTGTTCCTGTAAGAAAATATCACTCCAGCCCCTTCCTCCACTATGGGCTTTGCTGGATCCTGCACTGTGCAATTTGAAATTATTAAAATGGCAGAAAACAACCTGGGTTGACTGAGCGCACTTGTACCACCGAGCTCTCCAACGAGCAGCACATCACTTAGGGTCAGACAGCAGGGTGGACACCTTTAGTAATTAGTGTTTTCCAGACAGATGTGAACTCCCTTTGCCCATGTTCTGGAGTGGTTAACACCATGTGCATGCAGGAGAATGACATCAGGCTTACGTTATACACCTCATCTTTCTGCAAGGCTTAGTGGCTCGGGATCACGCTAGCTTTCTTCACTTATGTCCATAATGGCAGGCTAGGCATCCCATCTTCAAAGAGTCTTAATCGCATCTGAAAAACATAATGTATGTTATTTTATTTATTCATCTCTTTAACATATACAACAGCACCCTTTCTGTCTTCTCTTTGGCTGGAAATGTATTATTGGGGGAGAAGACGTGACTGTACTAGATGCCTGTTTCAGGAACTAATTAGTTACAGGGACAATGTAAAAGATATTTAGGGGTTTAAAAACAAAAGTAAAATTGTTGCTCCATTTGACATTATATTTTCTTTGAAAGGCAACAACAAGAAATGTTATTCAAACAAAATCTAATCTCATTGTACCAGAAACTATAACTTTTGACAGCAAATGATTTTAAAGGCACCATTCTGGAGAAAAATAATCCCTAAAGAAAATATCTGTCAGGAATTTGGATAGCTACATGAAAAATTTTAGGAAAGTCAGAAAATTTAGGGTGTCTCACCAGCAAGCTGGGCACTGACAAAGGTGACAACAGGTGCAACTTGGTAGCAACTCTGGATATACTCGTTCACTGGGATGTGAGGGCTCCAGACAGTGCTGAAAATAAAATAAAATAAAATAAAATAAAATAAAATAAAATAAAATAAAATAAAATAAAATAAAATAAAATAAACAAAATAAACAAACCCGAGCTTTTAGCAGCAAAATTATTTTGAGTGGTTTAAAGAAACCACTAAGAAGTTAACTGAAGACCACTGTGGAAATCTATCTGGTTTACAACAAATTAACACAATTAATGTCAGTGGCCATTCACCCCACACCAGCTTCAGTTTTGCTTAATAATGAGATTCTTCTGCCTGTGAGGAAGATAACAATATGGTATTAAATATGCAAGCAAGGGGAAAAGGAGACACAGTTCCTTTCACTGAACTGCCCAAATCATTTTTATGTCATTTTACTGGAAATAACTTCTTGTACTTACTTGCCTATCCTAAGAAGATGACTTACATGATTTCAGCCCGACTTACATAATTTCACCAGCACACTGGTGTCAGAAACAGATCAGAAAAGCAAAAGTGGAATGTCTGAAAGTGTCAAAACTCCATAGATACTCTTCTTTTTCCTTTCTTTTGGGCTTCTGTATTTTTGACGGTCAGCTACCAGAACCTTCTCTGCTATTTCCTCTTTCTGCCTCATAGTCACAAATATTTCTCACAAAATACCAGTGATAATTAGTTTCCTGATTGCATATTAAAAGGGGGAAAAAACATCAATTTCCAAGTTAGGTATAAAAAATGATCAGTTGAACAGTGAAGCATGACCTTTGCTCACTCCAAATTTCACTTCTTTTGGAAGTAGACATTAATTGTAATGCTAGAATTTTGCACTCATCATTATAAGTACAGCAATGAAAGCAGTTTAAATTGATGATCACAAGAAAAGACTTAATGAAGTGCTAGAGGCATAAAACAAGAAAAAACAAATACATGCAAAATAAACTATAACATCATACCACTGAAAGCTAAATGTATCCAAATAGCCTCCTGTCTGAAGAGTTGTGTTTTGGTTTGGTTTGTTTCCCTAGCCAAAAAGATATTACGAATTATCAGAAGCATTGCATTTTGACTAGAAGATTGACTTGAGACTTACTGGCTCATATCGTGTGGCTGACGTTATGCAAGACCAAGTAAGTCCCTTCTAGTCATTATATACTAACAAAACCAGAAAAAAAATCCTAACTTTCTGTTTTCCTGCTCATCTAGCGTTCAGTACAGGTTGATTAAGAAAAAAAAAATACAACATAATCCTAGAAGTGCTATTGAGATAAATAAAAGCTCTCACTTTGACTGCAAAACACCACTATACCTATGCAAAACTTCATAGTTAAAAAAAGCCTCACTGAGACTGGACTTACAACAGAAAATATAGTTATGGAAACAGAGAAGATGATTTGCTTTCTTATTTAAAATTCTTTTTAGAGTTTACATCTTACTTTTAGTTAACGAGCTTATGCTGCATTCTTCTGTCTCAAAAGATAACAGAGCCAACAGGGACTGTATGGTGTAGAGACACCGCTGGATTGTTGAGTTTAAACTTTTGTTCGTTAAATACTAAATAAATGCACAAAGCAAGGTACAACGTCCAAGAAGGCTGAAAGATCAGCATTCTGAGGAAAAGGTTACATTTTAAGTATATCGGATACAGGAGAATGTAATGAGGTCCTCCGTAGCAAACACTACGGTAATGAAATATTTCAAAATAACAGACCCTGAAATCAAGATTGACTGGGAAAAGAAAATATTATATTGCCTGCACCGAGGTGACTGACTCACTCGATGAGTGTAACCAGCACTGAAGTTACCCCGGGGTCCTGATTCTGCAACTGTGTCAGGCACAGCATCTGCAGCAGTGAGGAAACGGCACTTCAAGCACATACACACCAAAACCTTTTCAAAGTCTTTGGAATCACCAGTTTTGGGTAAAGGTTTGTGTATGCCAGCCAATGCCTGTGTTAATCTGAAATACTGAGAATAAGATGCCATGCTCTGATCAAGAGATAGGAAGAGTCCATTAAGATATGAGGCCTGCAAGCTCAGCATATTTGTCTCTCTTGGTCTGGCAGGGCAGGTCATTCGGGTTCCTGTTTTATACTTGCTAGACAGCAAAGACAGCAGCTCCAAGAAGCCCTTGAAAAGCTTGGCTATGAATATAAAGACTTATGAGTTAGGGAGTCTGGACTCATACTGTCATTTTCTGTGCAAAATGAGATGAAATCTCTTAATCCTTCAAGAATAAAAAGGATGGGAACATTGAGAGGAAACACCAGCATAAGTGAAGAAGATCCTACCTGGTGCAGGAGGGTAAACAACTGAAAATTGACTACTTATTGGCCAGAGTGCTGTTACTGTGACAAATGTTCAGTTTGGGGAAGTGCCACAAGAAAGTTAACGATGAAGGCATGCACCTGCTAGAAGGGCATTGTAGCGTCCAGCACGGTCGTTATGTTTTGTGTAGTACGTTGTGATATGCCTGTTGAATATGCAGCTTGAATATGAACCTGGCAAACTCAAGCAGGTTTTCCAGCATTCCCAAAAATGTAGCAAGCACGTCTGCTTAAGGAATCACCACATGGAGAGATAACGCAGTTTTCAAAGCAATTTCAACAGTGTGTGAGCAGTCTCCTCTCTCGAGGAGCTGCACTGATATTAATCTAGGGCTCTGGAGACTCTGGACAGGAACCAGGACTCCAGCAGAAGGCAATGATTGAACTCTTACTTGATCATTCAATTTCAGGGCTAGTAAAGAATTGTATTTAAAGCAGGCTGTGTTTAATTACTACTCAAATCACACGCTGTTGATTTTTTTGACTGGAAAAAAATATCTGAATCCTCAGTCAAAGCTGAGGATGGAGAAGCCCATGCTGATGTTAGAAAAAAGTGTCCAATATTACAATATTATTAAGCCCAGCACAGCACATTTGATCAAATCCTAAGAAATCAAAGCACTCATTAAATCCCCCAAAAGATACTGACTTAAACATGAGAATATATTAAGCTCCTTCATCCTGAAAGTAGCGTTAGTTTTAAAGCATAGCACCAGTCAAAAAAAAAAAATTTAAAAAGTCAAACCTAAACCCAACCAATCAAAAAACAGAAAAAAAGAAAAACATTGTCTAACTCAACAAATGTGTTCCAAGTATGTTTTAAGTCATCCAGCTTATTTTAATGGAAAAGAACCAAGACACAATGCTAATGAAGTGTAGGATTCATAAGCTTGCATAGTAGTATGAGGCTGGTGCACTGATTTGCTCAGAAGGAATTAGAGATGAAATCCCAGCACACAGTATCTGACTAAAGCCCAGTAAAACATTTTCATCACTGTTTTTCTGCAGGAACAAAACCTATTTTGACAACCCCTATGTAAGGAATTGCACAGCCTCTAATATTTTCAAATGTTGAAAATAATTTTAAGTATGTAAATGTTCCGGTTTAAAAATATTATATTATTTTCCCTTCTTCATGTAATGTTTCATGTAACGGCATCCCAATAGTGTCACTGGGGTAAAAACTAGACTACTTTAATTGTGATATGCCTTTAAGAGATGTTGATAACTCTACGAGTATTTGAAAAACATGTTCTTTCCAAAGACTTTATGGAGGAAACATCTGTGTGGAGAATGAGTTGTAGAAGACTGGCAGCTCCTTAGTTACTGGAACTAACTTTTTTAAACACTCACTCTGCACAGCAGTTAACAGTACAGCTCAGATCAAGCATTTCCTGGGACTTGGTATACTGTGATTAGGCTAACAACTTGCCCAGCATGTCTGTTAGAAAAGCAAAAAGATCCCTCCCAGCTGAAGAATACAGAGTATTCCACCTCTTCCGGGCAAACAAAGAATTGTGGAACCAGACACGAACAAGCTGTTTGCTGCTTGTGCAGGCTATTTCATCCGTAGATCCTTGAAACAGTTCAGGAGCACGCATTCCTTAATGCCTTTTGCTGGAAAGTTCTGCTTAACTGCAAAAGATGGAAGGAACACACCTTAACTCTGGGATGATGGCGAAGCTACCAGGGATGCTGGCGAGGCATGAGGGTCCCTGTGAATTGAGCAGTCAGCCTATGGAATTTGCTGGCACAGTGACCTGGGATCATACAAAGTCATGACAGTAATTTTAGGAGTGGAGCTTTTCCCTCTTGAGAAAATAGAAAAATCTTGCTAATAATGAAGTTGAAACTGTTCTAGGGATGATTATAACTATCCTTCATTTCCAAATAAAGCTGTTCGGATGTACATTACTAGGATTCAATTTGCAGAAGAGATATCCTAATTTTCTGGCTCTCTGCAGTATAATTAATCTCCAAAGCAGGCAAAAATTTACAATGAATTCTAAAGGGTTCCACTCACCATATTTTTTATTAACCATTTTTCTGTTTAATAAAATAAAGGAAAAAAGATTTTCACACACTTCAGGTAGGCGGTCTGGAAATTAGGGAGAAAATGCTGAAGAGGGAAAAATCACACGTGGATTCAGTGCTCTCGAGCATATGTTTTGGAAAAAGTCCCAGTGTGTAGTACATAAAGGTTTGCACTAAGCAGTTCTTTAACATAAATCGGTATCAGTCTTTCATGAAGTAAACATGCAATGGATGGTTTCATTGCCCTGAGATACTCCAGCGTGAAGTAGGTTCTGTCCCTTAAGGACAACAGAAAATATGGCTGGTAGGTCACCGCTGCAGGGCAATGGGGAACATTTAAGGCACCGACTGATGTTAACGGTAGTTCTGGGCTCTCCTCTGTCCCCCTTCCCAGAGCCCATTCCAAATCCACACCCCTGGAAAATAACACAGCCAGAGTCCAAATATTAATGCTTATGGCAGGGGATCTTTCTCATTTCTCCAGTACTTTTAAAGACAGATGAAAACTGCCTCTCCTTTTACAGTTTCTCTGATTCTTTCAGGGACTGTAAATTCCTCCTATAGCAACGAACAGAGACCATAATTAAATACTCCCAATTAGTCTCTCTTTTGGGGCATCCAGAATATTGACTTGGTGTCACAGAACAACAGCAGTAGGCTGTTCCATCTCTTTTCTCTAGCTAAATCCCAATGATGTGTAAACACAACCCCATCAAAGACACTGCTGGGTTCTCTCTGCTTTTCTGTTCCTAGATGAAGAGCAGCTGGCTTAGAGTCACCAAAGAGAAACGCATGACGATGACAAGGTAGGAAAGCTGCTTCAAAGAGCTCATCAGCATGCACTTCCCTTCCGCAGAGATCTGCTGGCTCTCTGTTATCAGAGCACTACGGCGCTTTTGATCCTGCCCGTCTTTTTTGTTGAATGCGGCTGATCACAGTGAAAAGTTGTTCTTTCACCTTGCACATGCTAAAAAAAGTTATCCTTTTTTTCCTGGCTGAATGAATCACACTCCCACTAACCTCTTATTGCTAGCTCTGGCTGTCTACATCCATTCTGTAGATAAGACATTAAAAAGATTGAAAAAATCACTGTTATTTAACGGAACGTTTGGAAGCCATCTGCCTCCACAATCGTGCGTGACTCTGACAGAACTCAACGACTAAACTGTGACTTGTCAGTGGATTTTCCTTTAGAGGCATCAGATATTTGCATGGGGCATCATCCTTTCACAGATTACCCATTCACAGATTACCCATTCAGTGTTGAACATCTGTGGTTTGGAGAGGATGTGAGCAGGTTCATTGACACTGAACATCACAAATTAGTAATAAGAAGCTCACTTATTTGTAACAATTTCCAGGTGGTCAAATGCAGTTATAACAACTACATTCTGGTTCAAAAGGTTCAAAAGAACAGGTGTTACTGAATCACCCAGGAAGAACATCAGAGTAAGTGATATCCTCTGCGTTGAAAGGTAATTAAGTCAGTGTGCTATCATAATATCTGCAGACTTAAAGCAATGCCCAGGCTTTACCTTTTTGAGTTATATGGACAAATCTTCACCTACTGTCAAGGCCAATGAAGACATGAAATTCATGTCACTGAGCCTGCGTTTCAAGAGCTCTCAACTTTGTCATTTGACCTCTGTAAATTTTAAAATTTTGCTGAAGTAATTTAAATAAATGGAGAAAAAGAGAGCTGACCTTAGAAACGGGGCTAGACATCACTGAACTTGTGACTAGCACAGAAGAAAGATCATTCTGTTTTTCACCTAGTCCTTGAAAACGATGGAGGGATGCAGGGAAAAAGAGATACGAACAGGGAGAAAAAAATCCTGGTGTCCTGGTTTCAGCTGGGATAGAGATAATTTTCTTCCTAGTAGCTGGTATAGTGCTGTGTTTTGGATTTAGTATGAGAATAATGTTGATAGCACACTGATGTTTTAGTTGTTGTTAAGTAGCGCTTATACTAAGTCAAGGACTTTTCAGCTCCCCATGCTCTGCCAGGTGCACAAGAAGCTAGGAGGGGGCACAGCCAGGACAGCTGGCCCCAACTGGCCAAAGGGCTACTCCATACCATATGATGTCATGCCCAGTATATAAACTGGGGGAGTTGGCCAGGGGGTAGTGATTGCTGCTCGGGGACTGGCTGAGCATTCATTGGCGGATTGTATCACTTGTTTTTTCCTGGGTTTTGTTCCTCTCTCGCTCTTTTGTTGTTTTCCTTTTCATTACAACTTATTACTATTATTTTTTTTGTTCCAGTTATTAAACTGTTCTTATCTCAACCCAGAAGTCTTCTTACTTTTGCTCTTCCTATTCTGTCCCCCATTCCACCAGCGGGGGGGAGGGTGTGCGAGTGGCTGTGTGGTATTTAATTGCCAACTGGGGCTAAACCACAACAGTCCTTTTCGGCACCCAACGTGGGACACAAAGGGTAGGACATAATAACAAATTAACCAGAGTGTATTAAGGAGTTTAGATCTGTTAATAGTTGTGGGCCATGATATTGATTCATCTGTTCTCGATATTGGTTTATCTGATCTGCACCATGCTCATTTTTTTGCTTTACATGTTACAAATCGGTGTTGGTTTTTGCAGTTTGCTGTGCTCTGCAGTCAATAGTCATGTTTTGCCTGGGAGATTTGTTATTAAAACACTGCTCTTGAGCTTAATCTGGCATCTGAGTTTTGTGTTGAAGCCATTACTGTACTTTGGGTACCACCTCGTGCAGACAATTAGCGATTACACTTCTTCCTCTGAGAGGTTTTTCATGGAGGAAATACAGAATGGCACCTTTGCTACCATCTTCTATGATGTTTCCTCCTTCCATACAATAACTTTTCAGTACCTTGAACATCCCTGGGTGGTTCAGATCCTTCTATTGGTATTGCTTGGGAATATTGTTTGGGTTTTGTCTAAGGTTAATAAGAAATTTAAGAATATCATCCAGACATCTGCCCCAAGGCTAGACAGTTATGAGTGGCAGGGTGTGCAGGAAAGCATGGGCAAATGCCTGGGATGGTGGGCACCTCCAGTGTTTTGGAACTTCACCCCTGAACAAGTGCAGAATCCTGAAAAAGTAGTAGAATATTTGGAAAGAGTATGCTGTCACCGTGGCAATTCTAGGGAGACACAAATCACTGCAATGTGCTGGGGCCTGGCCCATGCTGACCGAGCCCTGTTCAACACTATTCAGTACCCTCAAGGGAAGAGAAATTCTTTGTATTTGATGACAAAGTGACAGGCACTACAGCTACTCCTGCAACAGGCATTGCAGCTACACCAGCCCCCCTGTGAAAGGCACCATGGCTACGCCAGCCAGTCCCAACAGATAATAGCTATTGGACCTAACTCTAGAGACATGAAAGAGCAAAAAAATAAATGTGTTTATTGTTTTTAAAAAACAAATTTATGATCTCCATTATAAGAAGTACTCTGTCAATTAAAGAGCTTGGGAAGTGCCATATTTTAATTACATATGTTACCCCTTCCAGTAAATACAGCTATGATAATGGGAGTAAGAAACTGAAGTATCTTAACAGTAAATGTATTCTATTCAGGTCTATAATAAACGTGGTTTTTTTTAAATTAATTGACAATCAGAGCAGGATTGAATTATTGCTACTACTTTCTAAACTGTTTTTTAGCCTGGACAGACAGAAGACACACCTAACGAGCCCTGTTCAACACTATTTGGTACTGTCAAGGGAAAGAGAAGGTCTCTGGACCTGGGGACAAAACGATAGAGACTACAGCTACTCCAGCCCCCCGCTGCGACAGGTACTGCGGCTACTCCAGACCCCGCATTGTCCCAGGGAACGAACCCGTGTCAGTATCAGTTGCCCCTATGTGTATAGAAGAAGAAACCTTGCAAGTGAAAGTCAGCTCGTTTAGAAAGGGAAGATGAAAAAGCAGGACCATCACAAAGAGACAAAGAGGAAGAACTCATGGACGAGAAGGAAATTATCCGATCCCTATCCCTGAGTGAGCTGCAAGGTATGCGAAAAGATTTCAGCTGTTGTCCAGGTGAGCATGTTGTCACCCAGCTGCTCCAATACTGGGATAGTGGGGCCGGTAGCCTGGAATTAGAGGGTAAGGAAGCCAAACAGCTGAGATCCAGTTCTAGGGAAGGGGGCATTGACAAAGTGATTGGAAAAGGGGCACAAGTCCTCAGCCTCTGGAGGTGACTGCTGTCATCTATGAAGAAAAGATATCTCTTAAAGGAAGATGTTAGATATTGCCTCGGGAAATGGACCACCATGGAGAAAGGTATCCAGTACCTGAGGGAATTATCCGTGCTGGAGGTGATTTATGGTGACCTGGACAACAAGCAGTTATCCAAAGATCCAGATGAAGTCCGATGCATATGACTGATGTGGCAGAAGTTAGTACGGAGCACACCAGCGTCATGTGCCAACTCATTGGCAATACTGACCTGGAAAGACGAAGAAGGTCCAATAGTGGATGAAGTGGCTAGCCAGCTTTGGGAATATGAAGAAAGTATATCTTCGTCCCTTATCTTGGCTGTGGAGAAACTGTCCTGGAAGGTCCAGCAACTCGAAGAGGATAGGTCCTACTTTCCACCTGTATGGCCCAGTATCTCAACTATTAGGAGTCAGCGTTCCTCTGCTCAAGAGAGAGGATTTAGAGGGTACACACCACAGGGCACCCTATGGTTTTACTTGCGTGACCATGGAGAGGACATGAGGAAGTGGGATGGAAAACCTACCTCGACCCTAGAGGCACGGGTACATGAGTTGCAAGGAAAAACAATCACCAAAGGGGGTTCTTCCAGGAAAATTGCTGCTCTGGTTTCCAGTGGACAGTTCCTCAGACAGAGTAAAAGGGCTGATCTTATTCTTGATTTTAATGAAGGAGCTCCTGACTTGTATATACAAGAAATGGGTAATGAATGTTACAACCAGGATTAGGGGGGCCCTGCCTCCAGCCAGGTGGAGGAAAGGGACAACCAGGTTTACTGGACTGTGTGGCTTCGATGGCCTGGCACATCAGACCCACAGGAGTATAAGGCTCTAGTAGACACCAGTGCACAGTGTACCCTGATGCCATCGAGCTATATAGGGGCAGAACCCATCTGTATTTCTGGACTGATGGGGGATCCCAACAACTGACTGTATTGGAGGCCGAAGTGAGCCTAACTGGGAATGAGTGGCAAAAGCACCCCATTGTGACTGGCCAGGGGCTCCGTGCATCCTTGGCATAGACTGCCTCAGGAGAGGGTATTTCAAGGACCCAAAAGGGTACCGGTGGGCTTTTGGTATAGCTGCCTTGGAGACTGAGGAAATTAAACAGCTGTCCACCTTGCCTGGTCTCTCAGAGGACCCTTCTGTTGTGGGGTTGCTGAGGGTCGAAGAACAACAGGTACCAATTTGATTTTGGGTGAGAATAGCCAATGAACTAAATGATATGATGTTAATTGCTATATAATACTATATGTCATCACTTTTATGGTTGCTATATGCCATATCAACAGTATTATAGTAAGAATCACCCAGATTAACAAAGAATGAACTTTGATGAAACCAAGCAAAGTACAGAAGTGATGGAACCAGAACTGGCTTCAGCATGCAACAATCCAACACCACACAACATCTCTCTTGCCCTGAAGGAGTGTTATGACAGATGGAGTCCAAAGTCATAGACTAAATGAAATCAATGGACATTTTAGAGGGATGGTCCATAGACTAAGGAAATGATATCTGTGTGTATATATCAAAAGACAGGGAAAGTGGTGGTGATTAATTGGAATGTATTGGAAAGTGTAGGACCTGGGCATGACGTAGATGGTATAGAATAAGGGGTGGATACTGTCCTGGTTTCAGCTGGGATAGAGTTAATTTTCTTCCTAGTAGCTGGTATAGTGCTGTGTTTTGGATTTAGTGTGAGAATAATGTTGATAACACGCTGATGTTTTAGTTGTTGCTAAGTAATGTTTACACTGGTCAAGGACTTTTCAGCTTCCCATGTTCTGCTGGATGCACAAGAAGCTGGGAGGGGGCACAGCCAGGACAGCTGACCCAAACTGGCCAAAGGGCTATTCCATACCATATGGTGTCATGGGCAGTATGTAAACTGGGGGAGTTGGCTGGGGGGTAGCGATTGCTACTCGGGGACTGGGTGGGCATTGGCCAGTGGGTGGTGAGTGGTGGTATCACTTGTTTTTTCCTGGGTTTTGTTCCTCTCTTGCTCTCTTGTTGTTTTCCTTCTCATTACAATTTATTATTATTATTATTTTGTTGGTCCAATTATTAAACTGTTCTTATCTCAACCCATGAGTTTTCTTACTTTTGCTCTTCCTATTCTCTCCCCCATGCCACTGGGTGGGGAGAGGGTGAACAAGTGGCTGTGTGGTGCTTCATTGCTGACTGAAGCTAAACCACAACACCCGATAGGCTGTGAAGAATTGCTCATTTAATCATTGATAAAAATGTAGCAATAATGACAGTTTAAATATGTACGTGAATAAAAAACAGCTAGTGATCAGGATTTAACATCTGACCCCAGGAAAACTGAACGCCTTCAGACTGGGGAAGATCTAAATGAATGGAGAAAATTGTAATCTGCTGAGGATGGAGTTAAATATTTGTCATCCCCAGCATTGTTAAATATTCAACCATATTAATTATATGTAGGAAAGAAGGACTGACACAGGACAATTATGTCTAGAGTTGATAGTTTTTATTTGTTTCCATTCTCCAAGGTTTGTTGTGTTTACTAAAGACAATTGCTTTCATTTGCTGATTAATGACATAAAAGGGTGATTTATGATAAACGCCACTGTTACAAAACCTTTTTGAAAAAGTAGAACATACAAAATTGATCATTGCATATGAAATAATGAGATGACTGAGGAGTTAAAATGTGGTCTCCTGAAAGTTATAGTAGTTAAAATTACTAGTACAAACCAGGAAATGATTGCATTTTATTTCTTGTCATCTTGTCATTCTCTGTTTTGATAAGCTCCATAACTAGTACAAAAATGTACAGGGTCCTGTACCACAAGGAAGGTTGCAAATACATTATATAGTTCACTACTCACACATCACAGGGAAATAAGAAGTCACATCTCATATTTTTACCCTCTCAAAATTTTTTGCTGGAAGACAAGGACCTGATTCAGGAAACAATTTTCAGTTAATGTTGACATAATCACGGAATGTAAACAATTATATGTTTTTAAAACCTTTTTACAGATCCATACCTTTTAATATATCACAACTTACTTTCTAAATCATTAGGTGATTTACGGAAATTACTTTCTAAGCAAATATATTTAACTCATGAGTGTTTGTCCAGGAGCAACAGAAGAAAAAATGGAGCCAGCAGAATGTGTCAAAACCTATTCTTTAAGAGGTAAAAAAATACTTGTTAAACCTGTCTGCTATGGGTCTTCCAATATCTCCCTGTAGCTGCTACACATGTCTGGAGAAGAGAGGACCCTTTCTCCACAACACACTGAGGAAAAGTACTCACCAACCGTGCTATCCTTGTGCAGGGCTGGCCATGCTTTCCAGAGACCCTCGCATCCCTAGCATGGACACGGTAGGTTTAATAGGTCACCGTGTGGGCACCAAGCCAAGCTACTCAAAGGAAGGAGTTGATAAGAGTTCACATTACCCTACCCTGAAGACCCTCAAGGCATCTTAGGTGTACCAAGAAAAACACAGCTTTTATAGCAACAAGGTTGTCTTTCTATACAAAATTTTGCATTCTGTTTTGAGCAGATAAGTCTGATTTTCTTCCAAATGAAGGAAAGCTTGCCCAGGGAATAATTGAGGCTTGTAAGAACTGCGCCGATCACAGGAGACACAAACACATGGGGACAGCTGACTAACAGTCACTCTGACCCACACAAACCAGTGTTGACAGGGGTCCTTCCATGGAGACTGCTGTCTGCCTGGGAATGCTATTCCTGAATTTAGAAATTTGGGGAACAGAGGTAGAAAATTATTACACACTAGGCTCTCCCATACAGACAAATGAAAATCCTGAAATTGTCAGTTTACTCCTACTTTGAGTTTATTGTCCTGGCTTATAGCAAAACAAGCTGGGGAAAAAGAATTTTTTTTTCCTGTTTATGTCTTTATGTAGTTATGGACTGAATGATGTCATGTGAAGTGTACCAACTCTGACTCCCTCAGGAAGATGGGAGCTTTCTCTATCGCACTCGAACCTTTCTGGAAGCTGAGTAGCCTCTATGTAGCCTTCAGTCAAGGAACTGAAGCTTACACCATCACAAACATCGTTATCTGTTTATAGACGTCGATAAACAGATGACCTTACATAGTTTAATTAGTAAAGCATGGCTCAATACTACTTAGATCCAGGAACAGAGCAATTAAAAGATGGCAACTTCGTTTACTCTTCTGTTACTTCTGGAGGGCAGTAATTTCCCTTCTGCTGCTCTCAGTCAGCACAGGGGTGTCTCATGTGTTTATGTCTGTGCCTGAACAAGACATTCTGTCCACCTGGGAGTCCAAATAACATGCAGATTAAGCTTTTACATTCCAGATATTACCTTGTGTTTAACAGCTGACAAGAAAAGGGTATGGATTTACTTTAGGTCTTTAAGTGCAATGCTGTCCTGCAGCTCTGTGTATGTCTGTGTGCACAGATAATAATGTTGTAACTGAATATATATGTATAGACATATATATGTATTCATATGTGTATGTGTACAGCAGGGAGTTAGGCATCACTGTGATGAGAGTGTTTAGACACAAGTCAGTTCAGTTTAAAATTTTAAAATAAAACTTTATTGAATTCATTCATTGCAAAAACATTTCTGCTAAAGGTTTGTGTTTGTGTATTTTCATTACTTTTCGCTCCGTGGGCCAAACTGTTAAGTTTCCAAGACTTATCCTAAATGAGCTGCGGATATACAACACCAGGGAGCAGATGCCATACAGGTAGTGTTGATGGCTATGGTGGTTTGATGAAACCATCACCTTGCTGAGGTCAAAGTTGCTGGGGCCATGCTGGTTAGGCTTGGGAGACCCTTGACAAGAGATGTGAGCACAGAAGCGGGAAACTTCTTTCTACCGCATGCCTCCTTGCTTATATTTGGTCTTTCTACACCACTTGCCCCCTTACTGCCAGAGAGGATCACATCAGCTGCCAATGTTGTTTATCTTGTTCTGGGTTTTGTGAGTAATCTTTCCTCTCTGTTCACCAGCATGCTTGGCCTATTTTCTGTCCTCATGTTTATCTTGTCCTTTGTCTGGAAACTCTTTGCTACGTGGATGCTTTCCAAGTGCAACTACAATGTCATTGTTCGCCCCTCTGGTACTTACATCTCTCATATTAATTTAAGGTACTTATGCATTGTGTCTAGCCACAAAAAACTTGCATATTCTTGTGGTTACACTGTTTTAGCATGTCTATGCTTAGTTCAAGACAAGATAATATTATTTACATCTTCATTAGTGCACTTTAACTCATAGGGGTCACAGGTGTCTGATTTATCTACAGCTATATCTTTTAATGATATACACACACACCCCTACACACACTGTATGGTAAGTGATCGATTGCTAAAAGAATTTTTTACATTTTTGTGGTCTACCTGCTTCTATTTAAAACAAAAAACCCCACCAAACAAGCAAGAAAACAAAAACCCCTAGAGTTCCAGTTTCTGATGATGTTTAAATGTGGTATGGCAGGCCTTAAAGCAGCACAGACAATTACTCTCCAGCATTTGCTGGATCACAGCAACTGGGTGGTCCCTGCCCTAAAGAAAATACAGCAAAAATACATCAAGGACAGAAATGGCTCCTTGGTCTGCAAAACATGGATTCCATTTAAACCCATTTCAAATGTGAGCAGTACCACTTTAATTTTCCTTTCTTTATGACACAACCCTTCCTATCTTCCATCCCTCAGGATTAGCAGGAACAATCTGTTTTTACACTGATTACCACTTCGCAGAGGTGAAGATAAACCCCAAACACTAGTTGAAACATTTTAACCCAAACACAGAAGTTACAGATCTGAATGCAAGGCAGCAATTTGCTAATTCTTATTTTCCCCGACAGAATGTAGCTCTGTAGGTGGCCCAAGTGAAATGTCTGTCATCTCTGTTTCCTCAAGGCCAGTAGTCTGTGCTTGAAAACTTTAAAAGCTTTCAGCTTCTCATGGTTATGACAATGATTATAGACATCAGAGTGGTAAGTCTATAGTAAAAAAAGTCAGAGTGGTAAAGTCTATGGTGATGAGAATGAAAGACTGCAAGAAGATGACTCTTACTAAGAGTCCTGGTCTGCTTTATTTGGGAAGCTGTTGGAACTTAACCCACACAGATGTATTTATTTTCTTTCATCCATGTATTTGAAATATGACACTGAAAAGTCACTTACACCTTGATGTGTTTTCTCTGTAATGATTTCTCTAGACTTCTGAAAATCCTTGTTTTCATTTTGAATGCATTTGGCTTTATTCGTAGAGGCAGGTTCTTACTGGGATTCTCTTTAAGGTCAGAGTTCATTAATGACCAGAAATTCTGCCTTCAAAGGCTTATTTACAAAATAGTTTACCTGTTGCTCTTTCTTTTAATAAAGTAGACAGATTTTGCTCCTTCACCACATGCTGCAAAATATTTTGTTGATGCATTAGGAATTTTAAGACTTTTCTCTACAACCACTCCAGGCTTGCAGTCTTCATTTCAAAATGTTGACATTAGTCATTGGATCACAGGCATTTGTCTTAGCAAAGCTGTGTATTTGTTTTCCTGTATTCTGCTGCCTTCTTGTTGAGCTAGACTGATTAAAATAATAATAATAATAATAATAATAATAATAATAATAATAATAATAATAATAGTCTGTGTGTTTCAGGTGTTCCCTTAAAATCAAAACAAGACAGTATAATACATAACTTAATAACTTAAATCCTTATTTTCTCTTTTTAGGAAAGCTTAGAAAGGGTTTTAAAAGTGTCTCCATTCTCCTAAAAATCAAGGGGAATTTTGCCCTTTCTTTTACAAAGAGTGGGATCAGTTCCAGGAAAAATGTGTCATCAACACTTGCAAAACAAATCCTGGCACTTTCTTGTCCATTTCTCTGAATAAATTTTAATTGATGGGACACTCCTTTTATTGACAAGACACTCCTTAAATACAACTCAGCTAGGCAATGATAATAACTTAATCAATGTATGCAGAATAGGATTGGAGATAGACATTTAGTTGTGTTGAGTTATTGATTTTATATTCTCTGGTTAAATTCAGATGGAATTACAAAGAATATTGCAATCTTACTTATTTTAAAAAAATTAATCAGAGGACTTGTGAAATATGTAATATTTTATTTTATAGTGAATATCCTCAAAGAGGAACACTTCACTATATTAATTTTTTGGCTTGCGCTAATTTTATAGGTTACGTTAACTGGACATCAGTCTATTTGGCTTCAAGTGCACTGTTTTCTTATTCATATAAGATTCATGATACTGTGATTAATCCATTTACTTCCTGGGAAAAAAGCTCTTCACCAATAAAAAGCAAAGCAAAAATCGTGTAGTCAGGCATTTTTTCCTGAGAACAAGATTAAAGACAGTTCTTTTGGTACTGGATAAACCACAACAGATCTACTATTGTTTATCATCCAGCCTTCATAGTATTTCCTCCTCTGACCTTCCGAACACAAGCACATCCCGTGAGCACCAGTCTGTACACTCGAGGGCAAGATGCTGTCCAGAAGGACCTGGGCAGGGAGGAAAGGGCTGATAGTGGCCCTGTGCAGTTCGAAGTCCTGCCCTGGGAAGGCACAGGCAGCAGGCGGATTCCCCTCTGCTTGTGAGGCTGGATCTAGCTACTGCATCCCATTTTGGGCCACACCATACGGGAAAGACGTCGGCAAACCTGAGGGGGCTCGGGGGAAGCCACTGAGATGGTGCGGCTGGAGCACGTGCCCTGTGAGGAGAGGCTGCAGGACTGAGGCTGGTTCAGCCCGAGCAGAGTCGGCTTCTGGGGAGATCTTGCTGCGGCCTGTAATCACCTGTCAGCAGGGTGTAGAGAAAATGGAGAAGGACCCTTCCCAGAGACGCACAGTGGGAGGAAGACAGGCCACAGAATCAGGTGGGACCATGGGAAATTCCAATTTTAGATTAAAGAAAATTACAATGAGGGAAGTCAAACATAGGAACAGAAGGTTGGAGAGAGGCCGTGGGATCTCCATCCTTGGGGACATTCAAAATTCAACTGGAGGCAGCTCTGGGCAACTTGATCTGGTTGGCGCTACTCTGAGCAGCAGATTGGACTGGAAGTCTCCTAATGGCCCTTCCCACACACTTGATTTTATAATTCTGTGATTTTAAAAAGTATCTTTTTTCTCAATTTGAAAGAGGAAAAGTTGCCTTTTTTTTTTTTTTTTTGTACTGTTAGTATGTTGTATTTTAGAGGCACTCCAGCAGACCTGTAAAATTACATTTCAAGTGGTTGATCAGCTCTGGAACCCAAACATAAATCCCTGCCGTCTGCTTGCTGATGAACAGAAAGTGGGAAAAAAAAAGGTAATAGTGGTGACCTATCAAATTAACCTTACTTATTGTATTTCAATTCTGAATGTAAAAAGATGTATTAACAAATTATATTACTTCACCATAGGAATAATCAGAGATTACCTTAAAGGAAAAGAAGAAAAAAATTAAAAAGTCAAAGCTCAAATATTTTTTCTCAAAAAAAGTCTATGTTTCCATTCAATTGAGCCAGCAAACTCTCACATTGGCTCTTCACACCTGGGTGTGTTCTGTATACTTGAACATTTCACCCGTTTCACAAGACAGAGGGGGAAAACAGTTTCCATATACTCAGAAAACCACAGATGCTGAGATGATAAATAACCAAGGTCAAATACAATTTCCTGCAGAATCAGGTGAACACTGCAACTTCTCCTGTTATTCCCCCCTTTACTACCCCTGCAATGGACTAAGGCATTTTGATTAAATTCCGATTTCACAGTTCCTTTCCCTGGGTGAGCATCACAATTATCAGCTAAATCAAGCAGTTAGTGACAAGCAGAAACGCGTGATGAGTGCAGGGGAGCAGCCCTGAAGGATTTCTGTTTCAGAAGGTCCGAGCAGGCTAGCCCTCAGTGTCTCCCTCAGACCGGCCCAGTGACCTGTCAGACACAAAATCAATGTACGCTGTGGCCAGTGCACAGGCTCTGCAGGTGTTTCACTTTCTTCTGCCTGCCTTGCTCCCCCTTCTCCCCAAAAGGCTGGTGGGAAGGATGGTCACTTCCTAAACTGCTACTTCCCCACCACATGAAAGCGCAGAGATATCTCTGCTGCTTAACATGATCTCCTCAGTTTCACTCTGGGAAGAAAAACAGATTTCGGAAGAAAAGCAGGGAAACTTTCACAAATTCCACAGGAATCATGCCAAACATTATGCTGCAGTGAAACAGCAGGGCAAATGTCGTCCCTGTGAAGCACTGGTAAATATCCTCTGCCACCAAAGCTCATCACTTGTTCTCTCTTCTGAAAGAGGAGGCTACAGTTTGGGACAATGCCTTTGCAAACAGCTGGAGTCATGGTAGGTCCTCTGGGATTGAAAAGAAAGTTCTTCAAGCTTTCTTAAGTCTCTTCAGGTCAGCAGATTCCATGACCAGGGTGTGTGGCGAAAGACACCCAGAGCTCAGATGTCTTGCAGTCATGGAACTGTGAGAGGACACAGAGTCCTACATATTTCATGAAGAGAACTGACAACTTCACAAAGGGTATAGCACTGAAATATATTGCTTAAAATAACTGTGTATATTAAAAAAGGACTACATAATAATTAATTACAAATAGTTGCCCATAACATTACTATAGCTTATAAATTACGTATCATTATAATAATAAACTAATAATTTTATCACATTAGGTTTGTATCTCAATGTGCATTTAACTCTTAAAATTATTGCATTCCTTAAACAGTTCTTAATAAAACTCTACCCACTCTATGTAAGTATACATAAGTATATTATTTTGCAATACATGCAATATAATTTTCATTTGATCATGTCAGTAGAAAATAGTGCATAAAAATAATGAAATAAGAAGGCTGTGTGAACCGTTTATTTATTTATTTATTTATAATGTAATGGAAATACTTATTATTTATAATAAATGTAAATGTACTTACCTGTTATTTCTCCATTATAGGTGCAAAGAATCTTCTGTTATCACTGGTTTGATATTGTCAGCATGAGACAACTTCTTCTCCTCACATCATGCGTACCGCAGACCTCATGCACTCTGACAGAAGAGCCTTCCGTGGTGTGAATTTTGATACGCTGACTTGCAATCACAAAGAATTTCAACTAGTCTAAAGCAGAATTACTCTTCTGAGAAATTAGCACCTGTTGAGAGTCTGGACCTGCTAATATTTCAGTTTCCTTCCTCTTTACAGATAAGCACTAAACAAACATTTTCTGAAATACAAAATATTGTATTGTGTATATCCCAGTGCCTGCTCATCTCCATGTGTAGTTTGGCACCTGCTACCTTCAATCATTGCAGCAATTCAAACATTGTTTTATTTAGTGGAGGTTCCTTATACTCTTTCTGCTAAGGAATACTTAAATTACCTCTGGCCTTTATAAATATTGACCCTTCAGAGGAAGTCTGCTCCTTTTTGCCCCTTACTTTACAAACTTTTAGAATAAACAGGTTCAAGCTGGCACAAGTAAGTGCACCCAGGTGAACTCTTTGAGGTAAATTCCTGCCAACTAAAGTTAATAGCTCAACACCATCAATGAAGCACTTAGTGGCACAGATTGGTGTATAAACTAATACTTAATTGCACATTTTGCCAATAATATGTGAAATCAACCAAGGAAATCTCGTTATTTTAAAGCTCTCACATGCAAAACCCATTACAGGTCATTGAGGAACTACTGATAAATATTTGCACATCTTAACACTCCATTGTTCATGTTCTGTGTTTTTACAGCTGACAAAATCAAGCTTTATTTTACTCAGTAGCAATAAACTAGTTTCACAAATCTTTACTCATAGAAATATTAAGACCGAGGACCTGTGTTTAATCTGGTTTTGTTCATCTGAGTGATGATTTTGACCACTGCTTTGTCATTTGAATTCTGTGCAGGAACCAATGGTGCTCTGGTCCTGTTATGGGGAATGCTTTGAGCAGGCAATAAAAACATTTCACGTCTCCCTTTAATGCTGATAGGAAAACCAAAATCTTCAAAAAATGAAAACTCTTAGTGAAACTATCTTCTCCCATACTGACAGACAGTTCACCAAAGTACTTTGAGTAAATTCTGTTGTTGGAAGAAAATTAAAACTAGAACAACTATTCTGCAGTCAAAAGAGCTAAAGTTTTTTCTTACTTTGCATGAATTCTGCCCTCAGTCTAACAATTTTGTCTGTTCTTCAGACATTTGATAGTCCTGCCTGACCATCCTATCTGACAACAGATGTTCTCTATAGCTTCTTGCAATTTCTGAATTGAATCTCACCGTAATATTCTGAACACTGCAGGTGGATATTTTAATTTTTATCTTTTCAGTTACAATGGGTTTTAAATCCAATACCCACAGCAAATAGTCACATTAAAGAACAACTCAGTTCTACGTAGGGTCCTTTTTCTGTTTGTATTCAGGTTAGTTCTAAGAGTCATTTCATATACCCATAGTTCAACATGATAAAGTCTCCAATCCTGCGCTTGTCACTTCCTGTTGCTCATTAAGTCACGCTTCTCACAAACCAATTCAGTAGTTTTCACCTTCTCAGCGCATATGATCTTCTGTTCTCCTTTACCAAGCACTGCAATAATGAAATAGTCACTTTATTCACAGGCCCATTGTTTCCTGAGAAGCAATCACCATCCCTGAAATCTCTGTATTTACAGGAAAACAGTGATTTTATAAGAGAATTAGACCTAGTTTCACAGCCTTCTTATTAACCACAATATTCCACAATTAAATGAGAAGTAGTCCCAGGGAGTGCACAGCTACATTTGTCTTCTTAAAAACATTTGCATTCCTAAATACCTTGAAGAATTAGATATTTGCGGTGCAATGAGGCAGAATGGGCATTGGGAAGCATTGCCTCCACCGCCATAACTGAGAGTAGTTAGAAAGCCAGATTCTCACTTTCTGCAGATGAAGAACCTGGAACTTAATAACCTGACTTTAAACAGTCATTTGCTTCAGCTGAGATAATGGCAAGATTGTCGTATTTCCTGAGAAAACATCCTTCCCAATTTGTGCGCTGAGTGGATAGCAATAGTCATCTTTCAAGGCAGTTTTGTTACTAGGCAAGTTGTCAACATTTTACTCTTACAGAAAACAGCTATCCTATCTGTGTTACATTTTGTGTTACTGCTTTGCCCTTCAATAAGTACAAGAACACTTTTCTGGGAGGATGAAAGAAACCATACTGTTAAATATGTAGCCACGGTAGCCAGGCATACAGCTATCAGCTAGTCTACAGAAAAGGCTCTCCCACAGAAATCTTCTTGTAGGCCTCAAGGCTGCTTGCAGATGAAGTCTGGTGGACCCACCTCCAGCGATACAAGGTCTCCTACCCTCTCGTCCTCCGCCATGGTAGACATAGGTTATCTCCTCCCCTTTTCTTTTTTGCCTCCTGTTTTCTTTTATTAAAACAGATTTCTGGTATTTAATGTAATGTCATTAGGGCAACCATAGATATTTGCATTTCTGAGAAAAAGCAGAGAGATCAAGATGTTGGTTGGATATCTGCAGAGGTCAATGCAATCTCAATCTGAATGTGAGGGCTGTGTAGCTTCCAGCTTTTTCTCTCATAGGTGCTGGAGAGTTGAGGCATCAGAAACAATCTCAGAGAAATCTTGGTGGCCTAGGTGCAGCAATAGCAAAGTGTACCTCTCCATCAGAAAATTCTTCTACCCCAGAAAATGAGCATAATTTCTTTTTATTCCTCATTTATGGATTTTCAACTGCCTCCCAAAGCAGTAAATTTGACTCTCAAGATCCTTTTTCTAGTACACTTGGCCCATTAGCAGTTAAAAAATTCAACAGTGCCTCTTTATAGGGATCCAGCCACAATAGATGAATCTCTCTAAGCTTTGCATGTTTTAATAACTTTCTATTAATGCATTTTGTCATTATCACTACCGTTCTTGATCTAGTACCAGTCACCTTTTTCATCTTTGGCTACTCTAACTCTACCAGACACTTTGCTGACATAAACAAGAAGATCTGAGTTTAGCGCCAGATCTGTATTTTCTGCATGTGTTGTTCTTTCAGTTTCTCTGTATCTTCCAGCAGACAAAATTCTGTTTTCTCTAAATGCTCTCTTTCAGGCTTGATAAACTCTTCAGAACCATCAAGAATTTCTTTTTCTCCTCATCCTGCCCTTCTCTTCCACAGCTGCTTGGAAAGGGGAAGATTATCCAGCAACATCAAGTAGATTTAGTGCCAGCTCAGTTTTCCCTAGAGATCACTGTCCTTTCGGATGCCCTTGCTCCTACCCAGGGCTTCAAAAATACCCTCCTTTTAGTGATATTTCCCAATCCTAAGTTAGTAAGACCTCATCAGAAACCTTGAAACCCAACAGGCTGAACATGACCCAATGGGTACAGGCTGCACTTTAACAGAGCTGCTTGTGGGTTTTTTGTACTGGTGTTTTGTGACTCACAAGCCTGTGCTGCTGTCAGAAAAGAAAGTACAAGCACAAAGCTATCTTCTTTTTAATGAGTTTCTATTTGATGAAATATACCAGACCAGAAATTACCGATTCCTGTCTTTTAAGTGTTGTGTCCGTCTCAAAGATCTCACACATATGTGGAAAGAGATACTTGGTGCTCTAGCAAAACAAAACTATTAAGCCCTTTCTACCACTGCCTGAAGAGAGTTTAAGCTTTACTTCTTTCTTCCATCTCTCTCCTCTCAAGGCCATGTGTTGCGTTAAAAGTTACTGTCACGTAGGATTCTGAGGAGAGGCGGGGGGAAAACCCTCCCGTGGAGTCACGAGGTTCAGACAGGACCCCCTTGCTTTCTAAACTCCTTCTCAGAGAGGAGTCTAGGTGCGGCTAGGTCCAGTCTTAGTCTCAGACCTGGTCAACGGTTATTTTCTAAGGACGGTATAGGTAGCCACCCATCAGAGTCAAGGTTTGCCTGTCAGAGCCCTCTCAGGGCTCTCACTGCAACAGCTTTGCAAAGTTGATTAAGGCGACAATGTTAATTTGACAATGTTATAATTCCGGTCATGTTCAGTGTACTGACGTATCACAATTATGGATTCACAAATAACACGATGCACCCCCAGTCTAGTCGTGTTGCATGAGCTATCACAGCCACACTTAAAGAGTCTGGTCACGTTCAATGAGAACTATCATGGCTAGATTAACAAAGAGTGCAGTTTATTAAAGCAACAGATACACAGGCTCTTTTGGATTACCGGTGATAAATTCACTGTCTGCAAAGCATGTGCAAATACCAAGAGTATGAGTAATACCACTGGCTACAAACACGTTAAAAGATATAAAGCAACTCTAGAGAGATTTCTAAGTTTCCCAGGGAGGCACTTGGTATAACCAAGTGTTCGAATCTTACCCAAAGGCGTCCCGATGGGGGGGAAGAGAGGCTCAGTCCATTGACTGATCCCAGAGATCAGAGTGGCACGCAATGGTGTCTTCCCTAACATTCTCTCTCTTTTAAGTTATTTTATACTATTTTTTACCTTTCAGGTGGAGCGTGAGTGACTCTAGTCATACATACCCTTATTTAGGTTTAGTGTAAAATTTTCTCACTTTGCTTTTAAAGGTATAAACTAGGAAAATTGAAAGCACGAGCTCAGTGAAAGGTGGTCGCACCTTGGAGGTGGGTAGCTTTTGGGTTGGAGGTGTGTTTTGCTATTATAACAATGTTATAATGAGCAAAGTTCACCAAAAGGACAGCATTTTGTCAAAAACATGTCAGACTCTTGGCCCAGGGTAGCAAATATGCAGCTTATCGGTTCTGTGGTACCTTCATGTTCCTATGTTATCACAGAGCCTGGCCGTGGTGTCTCCACACTGCTCCACCCTCAGGGCAGTTCCTCTTAGAGCCCACACACCAAGTTGCCCTGGCGTTGCCAACATCTAAGGTTGCAGACCTAGGGAACTTCCGTGGAATGGATTCCTTGCATGTCAGCCACACTCCACCCAGGCAGCTTCTTCAATGCTGTGCCTTACTTAAAAGTGTGAATATAAGTTTAATTTCTAAGTCACCTCCAGCAATTATTCCACACCATGTCATGCTGAACCAGTAACGGGAAGTGAAGGCCTGCCTGCCTCTTTCTTCCCTTCTAGCATTTAGAAAAAGATATCCTGGTAGTTCCATAAACCATCTAGAAACTAAAAGTGAAACTCAATAGAAGCACCTCCCAATGGGAACAGCTGTACACCATCCCCCTCCATATCTCACAATTCTTAAGTTCTAAAAACAAACCTAAGTAAGGCTTACCTGAGTGATTTTCTGTGCATTCAACTTCATGATAGGTCCAAGCAGAAAATAAAATTTCTTGAGACCTTTTGATGTGAGGATACCTGCTTCCAAATCTCTAGCAGCTGTGCTGCTCTGTAAAGAACTACATTCATCTTAGAAGTAGAGTGCATTTGAGAACTGGGGGGGCCAGTTTAACCTGAGGAGGGTCTTTCTGTTCTTCTCAGCCAAGTACATGTATCAACACCAATTTCATTAATAACTTTGAGATCTATGGATCAAAGAGGAGATTTACTCCACATGCATCCCCCTGAGTATGGCTCTGCAGGGAACAGCTCTTGCACAATGATAAAAAAAAAGCCAGGTGAGGAAGTGCCTTTCTTGAATTCTCTTGTCCCTGCTAAGTCCTCTACAGTTAATGTTTCCAAGTTATGTAAATATTAGAGCTGGTTTGTTCATGGATAATGTGTTTTTCAGATGGTAATTCAGCAACAACCTGCTCCCCAGGAAGAAAGAGGCTATACTACTGAGGTAGGTTTGTCCATGAACATGACCAAGACTTTGTCTCAGCTCAGTAAGAACAAGGTGTTTTATATGTCATGTGTGAGCTTAAAAGAATGTTGCCCCATTGAGAATATATGAAGTACAAAAGACACAAGGTCCACTCAGGAAAAAAGTAAGAAAATGATCCTTCTCTAGAAAACTTTTATTTTAGGATTATCAAACATATAATATAATAAAGATATCAAACAAAATTATAATATTTACTAATAGTAAAAGTTTTGTTTGTTTGTTTACTTTTTGAAAAAAAATAGAAAATTATATGATTTTTTTCAGTATGAGTGTGTACTTCTCAGCCATCTCCAAACCACAATTAGATCATTTTGCTTCCTCTTACAGAAAGACAGTAAGCTACATAATAGCCAGGAATACTGGAGTACGGCTGCCTGTGTAAAAGACAAAAGGATGACCTTCATGCACGGTGAAAGTTTAGTTGAATTAGAAATCTCTCTTCCAGAAGGAAATGTAAGCATGAAGCACCAAAATTACAACTCTTCAAGGAACCATGGAAATTTTATGGTTCACAAAACAACTCAACTCTCAGCTGCAACACTGGCTTTTGGAACAATGTTCAAATATGTAAACATTCCCCATGGAAGAAAAACCCACTCTATTTTGTTTATTTTCTCCAGTCTTCTGTGGCAACATGGTGAGCTGGAAATTGCTAAACAGTTTTATTGAAAACTTGTCAGAGCAGAAATTAAGCATTTGGACATGTGATGACTACTGAACATTAAATTATTTTCCATTGATAGAAGTGGGATTAGAGAGTCCTTGCTTATCAATTCCTATGAACATGTCCAAACAGGTAAATTAATTAACAAGTATGAAAAATATGCTTGGTTTGCTAGTCAGCTTTTCAGGTGAAATTGAGGAAGAAAAGTCCGCTACAGTAGTTAGACCTGCCCTCCCCTCTAAACCCCAAACCCAACCTAATTTCAAGACTAGATTCTTAGACAAACTCACCTCTGACATGATACTGATCCTAGACTACTTTATTAATGTCTTCCCTTATGAATTGTTCTTCCCTTTTCCCTCACTCTAGTTTCCTTCCTCCATAAATCTTGCTTCATATTTTCCTGCTCCAGTTCTCACATTCATCTTTGTGCTGCTGTTGTGATACACTTGAGGCTGCCTTCTGTTCCTCTAAAAAGCAATGCAAGATCTCATTGAATTGCACTGGCACTTGAGGGAACAAGACCTTCAGGAGGTGTTTTTGGAGCATTCTGACATGGTCATATTAATGATGGCTCATGAAGGCGTTCAGTCACCCACTGAAGCCAAGCTCCTTCAAGTCTCAGGAATTTCTGAGCACTCCAGTGAAAAACCAAGTTCTAGGAAGGAAAAACAATTTCCCGGTTCTGATCCCTCGGTCAGAGCAGTTCATGCCAGACATATCAAGGATGAAAAATGTTTCCCCAATACTGCAAACCACTTTTGTCTGAGAAGAAGCCTGATGGCCATTCCTCTGTTGACTTGTTCTGGAGAAGTGGGTGGTCTCTATAGTGCCAGTTTAGACGTACACTTTACTTCCTGGAGGGGACAATGCTGAGAAATACTGTGCTTCTTACGTGTATGAACTGTCCTCTTTTTACTATCACTCTTATCTGCCAAGCTGTAGATACAGAGTTAATTCATTAACCGCTTAGGTGTAGTGTGTATAGAGCTGAGCAATTCTTTTAGTCACTGCCACAACAGATTCAATTTTGGGCATACTTAGTACAGCTTTCTATCAACTTCAGTTTCCAGCAGTCATCATTCACAGATGTACAGGCTAATTGCTCCTGAATGATCTCATGGGACACCTCTCTAGACTGCTCTGTAACAAGTACTCAAAAACAGCAGTTTATCGGCTGGAAGATTAATTGCCCCTTAAAACTGTAGGACCTATTTTCAGGAAGAAGACAGGCAGAAGATATACTTTGACCTGAAAGATCTGAGGAGTGCATGAGGAGTGCTGTTTTCCTGCAACCTGGGAACTTGCCTTTTGTCATGAACTGCAGTATTAATCTCACATAGGCAGTTTATAAAATCCAATACAGCTCCACAACATCAGGGCTGAAGGACCTGTACATGGGTAAATTTGATGTTAAATGCCCTTTGTCTGCAAATTCTTTATAAAATGCACTTAGGAAAGAACTACAGCAGCATATGGATGAACACTCTTGTAAGGGGAAAATAACAACAACAACAACCACCAGTCCACACCTCACCAGCCCTGTAACATACCCCCCAGAGTATGGTGGTGTGTGCTGAACAAAGCAAACTGACGGTCTTTGGAGTGCCACAGGCTCTCTTGTCCCACAGGCCATCTGTGGTAGTCGAAGTGTTAAAACTACTCAGGCTGTAAACCCCTCCTCATGAATTCCCTCAATCAAATGCAAAATTTCCACTTCTCATCCTTGAAACATGTCTACATTTACTAGTTCCTGCTCAGCTCCTACCTACCCAGAAAATTGCTCTCTCCCTCCAAACACAGCTTCCTACAGCTTCCACAGAACCCACTTTTCCTGTTCATTATTTCCTCACCTTACCACTCTCTGTTGTCTAAAGGGCAGCCAGAGTTTGGATTTTCCTCTGCTTAAATCCACAGGGAGATTTATGACAAATTCAGCTTTGTTTCCCTTTCTGAACAAGCATTCACTATAAAAGCACCTTCAAAATACTCTTTAAGTATATGCTCATTCCTATGGCAAGTCTAATCCTATCACTACATCCAAGAGACATTTTCTTCCTGGTACTGTTGAAGAGTGGCACTACAGCTGTCTCAGAGATATACACACTGAAATTTGTGCCCAATCCTCCTATCCTTTCCCAGACAGCATCTCCCACCATCTTGCATGG
This sequence comes from Mycteria americana, assembly GCF_035582795.1. Lineage (NCBI taxonomy): Eukaryota > Metazoa > Chordata > Aves > Ciconiiformes > Ciconiidae > Mycteria > Mycteria americana. The sequence continues at coordinate 71,103,543 of NC_134396.1, forward strand.
AAACTATTCACCAACATGGTGCACCACCTGCGAGGTCATTCTAGATAAAGCAGAACTGCTATGTCCTAACCTAAAGTTTTCCTGTTCCACACATTGACACAGACATCAATTTAACAAAAGTAATGCCTTTATGTGATTCTTTGCAAAAAGACATTGGTTTTATTGGTTTTAAAATAAAAAGGACTTGAGATTACATATTCAACTGCAAGAGGTTACTCACAGCAACAGTGTGGGGGGAAAGAGACAGAGGACAATAATAGTAGATATTAGCTAATCTTCTATTCCATTCCAAAACCTGAGAACATTAAAGAATATTTCCACTGTGTCCTTCTCCTTCCTAAAGCTTGGTTGTTGTTAATTCCACAGGGAGGGGGGAAAAGTTGCAGTGAAGTCTGGTATAGACAAAGAAATGACAAATTGCCATGTCTTCCAAGAACAGCAATGTTTCAGCTATAAAACTGAAGTGCAGATGTAAAAATTCTGCTACTCATTCTGTCTTTATAACGTTAGGCTATTTCATAGCAGCAATTCCTACTTCATATCTCCTCCTATTCTCATTACAACAGAGCTGATCTGAATGAGGAATCAGAGCTTTAGCACTTAATGCAGTCTGCAAGTTATCACCCTATTCTATACTCGACCCTTTCAACACAATCTCTTCTCACTGCCTGTTCCCAAATGCGCAAGGCAACAATGTTTGCCTGTCCTAAAGCCCTACTGGGCTTGGTTAGTGAGAGCCCTTCGATGGCCATTTCCACTTGACTTCTTCCACAATGAGTTATGGTACAGTTCTCCCACCTCCCTGCCCTCGCCTGAGCATGTGCAGACCCCTCCAAACAAACGTGGCGATGCAAGAGTGGAGCTGGCAGTCAGCAGCTCTGATTCTGGGGTCAAGTCCTTTCTTGTACTGTCCTTGGTGCAAAGAGTGACAACAGGAAAGAAGTAAGGGCAGAATACAAAGGCACAAAAATAGTATCAGCAGATTCAGCTAGTATTCAGCTGTTTCCTAGCCAATTTAACAATACTATGCATTTCACAAAATAATAATGTTTGTGTCATCTATGGGTCAGCAGAAAACACAGCACTGAGAGGCTGTTCAGTACCATAATGAAGGAAAAAACACAGGTGTTTGCCTGATCTTTCCTTCTGAACCTTCAGCACTTACAGATCCCACTCTGTCCACAGTCTGCTCCATTTATAACTCACCCCACTGTTCAAGTCTAACTACCTGAAACCTCCCTTGCTACTTTAAAATTATTGCTTCCTATTGTACACGTGGGACACTAAGAGCAATATATTTTCTTCCTCTTTTTAGCAGCCTGTTAAATATTTGAATGTTTTCAGGTCTCCCCCAGGTTATTGTTTTTTGTCGGCTAAACAATCCCTACTCTTTCGGTCTTTCCTTCCAAGCATGGTCATGGACTCTCTGAAGTTATTCCACATCTTCCTTTAAATACTTTGCCTGTAAGGGCCATGCTCGCTCAGCTGAAGCTTCCAGACCGATAGGTTCTTACCTTCCAGTTAAAATGTGCTGGAGTGATGCTGCTGACTCAGCAGCCCAGTTCACAATCTGCTGTAAGTACCTGGTCTTTTTCCACCTAGATGGTGCCCCTTCTTAATGATTCTCTGGCTCGTTGTCTTCCAGGTCAAAATTACAATTGCTCTTATACATCTGCAAAATAGAGAGAGTTTAGGGTTTAGGAAGAAACCTCAGGTGTTTTCCTGCTCTATATCATGCAACAAGAGTGAACAAGGAGACATCAGCAGCATTTAAAATGCAAGAAGACACCATTCCCTAAGAAGTCTCCAGCTTCCTGAAGATCACTGATTTAGGAGCTTAACTAAATCACTTTTGAAATGGAGCTGCTACCCATAAATCACTTACAGTAGTCATGAAATCCCTTCCTCGCCCATCCTCCATTTTCTATTTATCTGTGCCAGAATTTTGCTGAGTTGACATCTCCTGCACTGGCAGTTATCTTTGAGCTGTTGAAACGCAAACAGTCTAATAAAGAAAATCAATTTGTGGAAGCATTTGTATTCCGCACTTCACCTGTTTATCTGAGTTAAAAACACCTCACTATGCAAATAAGGATTAGCATTAGAAGTGTGTTCAAAACCACAAGTCCTTGAATGAATGCACAGCCTGCAGCTGAAATGATCTGTGTTAAAGAAATGCCATTGACCATGAGGGCTAGATGACTGGCTCTTTCTCATGAAGCCAAGGAGATAGTTTTAGTCATGAGGGATTAGAGTGCCCCCCCTCCTATTTTGTTTTTATGAAAATCTAAATAGACACAGTAAAAGTAGGTTAGATCATAAACCGTGAAGAATGCAAACGATACATCCAAGGCAATATTGCTAACACTAATTCATATCTAGACATTGACCCTCCAGAACTGCCTGGCTTACAGCTTTCGCAGAGCTGTGGACCTCAGCTCTTGCTTAATGATTCATTATCTCCCATTGCTTCTCCCCAGACCCAAGAGAACCATGCCTGGTGTGCAGTTCTTTGCCTGATTACAACCTTTTCATGAAGGATATGAACACCACTCTACAAGCCTCTTACAACACCCGTTAAAATATAGACAACCATGAGTAGACTCAACTTAATCATTTTCCATGATAAAGTGCGTGTGCTGAACATGGTTTTAGCAGCATACTGCAGAAAAGTCTCCAGTCCCCAGCGCTGCTTTTTCCCCAGTAAGAGAAAGGCCTAGATAAATGCCTTTCTGGTTATTTCAAGAGGCTTCGGGTTAGCCCATCTTTGACTGAAGACTGTTGTAGGGACAAGAAATAGGCTAAAGTGCGTTAGAAGTACAAAGGAGAGGTTACCACTTAGAAATGCGTTAGCTGGTTAACCTCTGGAAGTATTTAATAAATCAGTCCATTACTCACTATTTTAACACAACATAGATGAATGAAGCTTCTTATTTGTCCTTAAACACTCATTAAAGTAAACAACCTTTAATGAACTTCTGGTTACTGATTATGGCTTGGAGGAAAAGTGGTACAAATAGGTGAAGAATCGTGGTGGATGCCTTCATCTCACTAAAGTCAATGAAGAAGAATTTAATTGATCATGTACTTATGACCTCAAAACCAACAATTTCACACACTCTGTGTTATTAATGAACAAAATTTCACAGTGTGAGAAGAAATATATTGCTTATTATCTTCCATCTGGCTGAAAAACCACTGCAAGATATGTAAATAAGGAAGCATTGACATAGTTCAACAGTTTAATATTTTTTTTGCTGTGCACTCTTCTGATAGGACAGATGGATTTAACAGAACCTGTAATTTGGCTTTGATGGAGCAATTCCTGTTAAAAAATGTAGATGAGTTGAAATTAAAAAAACCCTACTCTGCAGAAATATGTCACCTGGAATGACAGTTTTAAAATGGGAAAAAAATCACACCACTTCCTTCAACAGTTTTGAATTATCACATAAGAATTTTCTAACATTAAATTGAAACAACATATGCATATATTTAGCATATCATCATAACATTTTATATATGTCATGCAAACATGATAAAATCAATTAAAACCTTACAATGTTACATTTTTAAATTTGTTTCAGTTTTGATATTGACAGGTACAGGCAAAGGTTTGTTTATGTATTTAATGGTAAACAACATTGAAAGAAAATCAGTTGTTTCACCAATTTTATTTGACCAATAAAATGCAGGTGACCAACACAGAAGAATGATTTCTTAAGTTTCAGCAATTATCAACATTTGTTCTTAACCACAGCATTGCAAAGCAGTGATGATGGTTATCGGAGGCAGACAGTTTGGCAGTGGGGAAAGTAGTTTGCATGTTCAGAAAGAGATTTTCCGCCTTAGGTACGCTAATCTTCTGTGTCTCAAATTGTCCCATGCTAATTAGACTTGCTCCTGGCTGAAATGCTGTCATTGAAGATTTTACCCGAACTTCTTTCCTCTGACTGACAATCGCTGACTCTCATCCTGCCCCCAAATTAAAATACCCAGTTTCAGTGATATCCTCCACGGTCTGCACAGCAGCTGGGGTATCTCAAATACGGTGTGTTTCTGCCTCTCTAGCACATGTTCTTCACGGACCGTGGAACCCGGGCCTTTACCAGCTGTGAAGTTTTGATGGACTCATGGGGAAAACCACAAAAACTATGGTGAAAGGTCTGTCCGGGGCTGGTTGCTGTAACTCACGGTACTGAATGTTTTCATTGTACCGTAACCGAGTCAAAACACGTTTATGGAAAATAATGTCATGCTTTACCAGAAAACATATTTGATGCCATCCCCTCATTCATTTTCAATGGGATAAAGAAGCAATGAAAAAGAAGATAAAATCTGAAGTTTGGAAAAACATATCTCTTTTTTGATATACAAGTAGAAAAAAGTAAGTGTAGGTATGTTTATAGACTCTACCAGTTTTGGCATGCTGCTTAACTGGGCCAATAGTCTTTGCATATTTATGCAAAAAGGTGTTGCATGAATTTAGGTGACACGAATAAGGTTTAGGCAGAACCTCATCTTGAAAGGCTGCTGGTGAAATATTCTACCAGCACCTACCATATTAATTATGAGATGTAATGAGGAAAATCAGGCAAAGTGGAATGGCTGGTTCCCTAGCGACCGCGGGTTATTTTTTTGCTATAATAAGAGAGTGCAATCTAATGCATTAGTAAGACATAACTGTAATTCCATCTGTTTAATGCTGATTTAGAAACTCATCAAAGCTCATTCTTAGAGCTGCAGTCAGGAATCGCATTGACTGTTTGGGGGAATTATTTAGATAAGCACAAGGGAAAATGGCCTCAGATGTTCCAAATGCTGACTGGAAGCCTCTAAGGGTGTTACCCCTTTAAAGTTTTTCCTTTTAATAAATAACTTCATTATGTTTATGGAAATGTTTATGTATTCTCTGGGAAACTGATATTGTAAGCAGGATAAATTGTTTGTGTGCAGAGAGATTCTGGACAGTGATTGGAATTAGGTACAACAGATGTCACATTAACATTTGGCTGCTGAGATGTCAGATGAGTGATTGCAGCATGGAAGCATCAGGCAAGTTGATAACGGGCTTCCTAACACATGCTGCTGTCGTTTCATATTGCTGGACTAAAAGAGCACCCCGACTGACTATAGAAGTGAAATAGAGAGGAACGTTATATACATTCAGTAATATATACACTACAGTACTATACACAGTAGTACAGTAGTATTCAGTAATATTCAATAATATTCAGTCAAGCTCAGCATTTCATACACTTCCCTGTCTCACACACACTAGCATATTATAACCAAAGCCTAGATATGATTAAGTGACTGAAAGAAAAGAAAGCCTACCGAGAAAGGAAAAAACCCAACCCCTCAAAAAAGCCTATGTTTTCTGCTAAAAGACTCCTGTTTAGGTAAGTACAGATACATTTCTCAATGTAAAACAAAATCAAAATAAAGTATGAAAAAATGCTTAGAAAGCCTCCCTCATTCAACAGGTAGTGATGTTTTAAAAGATATATAGAATAAAATAAAATAGCATGTTTTCAGTTGGAAAGGACCTACAATGATCATCTAGTCCAACTGCCTGACCACTTCAGGTCTGCCCTGATACTTGGTTAAGGTGCTTTCTGGATTAGGCTCAGGTGCTTTTAATTAGGCATTTAATCTAGAAAGTGACTCTGTCAAGTGAAGCACCTTGATTTTATGTCCCCAGAGATTCAACTGGTCCATCTTTGTACAGCTTCTAAGTAGGTGATGCCTTCATCTTGGCTGGGATCTCTACATTTTGCTGTGACCACAGACTTCTGTGATAACGCAGCCTGTTATCAAGAGCTGAAACTCACGGGACTACTTCATCATCCAGTAAATTACTCCATTCTTCTAGAGGGAAGATCGTCCCAAACCAAAGGATCGGCAGTAATGAAAATCCTAGCTGACTTTTTAAACCTTTCTTTTTCCTCAAACTAGAACTTTCCAACACTTTAGATATGAATCTTCATGACTTAAGTCAGCCTTGTGTAACTGCAGGTTCACTTTCCCTGCTTTGTTTCTCAACTTCTCCACCTGCCCTTGGCTCTCTTGGGGTTTTATTGAGTCTTGAACTTTTTGGGTGTTATCACTCATTTACTTTGTATCTGCCTGACTTAACCACCCAGAACTAACCCCATACTGGCAAGGCTGCTCAAGATCTTTCACATCCTGACTCCCTTGAAGTTGGTGATTCAGAAGTTGTCTGAATGTTGTGTTCAGAACGGATAGACATAAATTATTAAACCTGATACTTCAAAAGCTTGTATTGGAGCAATTCAGTGTTTACCTGAAATGTTACTTTCAAGTCTGCTTGATCTATATCCATTAATTTAATGATCAGATCGTTCAGAATATTGTGGTTTTTCTTCATAGGTAGAATTTTACTCCAGTTAGTGAAAATCTCTCCCTTTCAATTCAGGTGATTACTCTTTGTCTGCTAGGTGGCCTGGAACAAATAATGAAGAGACAACTTGCTAGTTTGTTCCAGATTCTAAATTCAATCTGGATATTATTTCACACAGCCATACCATTTGCCGGGAGATTACCATTTGTAGATACGCACAAAGCCACGTGCTTTTAGCCGGTAAGCAGTGTGTGTGTGGGGGGGTAACTATTTTGATTTTAAAACAGGAATTGCACTTGAATGACCTTTCTGAAAAGATGTGTCACCACTAAATGCTACCTAAAATTGCTCTGTACCTCTAGGAAAAGAAAGCTGGTGCTGGAAATACTGGAAGGCAAGTTTTTGGGTTTAATTCTGATAGATATAGGAAAAAGAAGGTTGTGAAGTTTTGTTGAGCAAGAACAAAGCATAACTGGGACAATGCGCCAGTTCATAAGACTGGCTGCTTTGGGGTAGACTAGGTGTGCTTGATGCCTCATTTTATATTGTTGTCTCCAGTTCCAGCTGGAAGCTTGCTGTTTCTGGGAAGGCTGAGAGGGACCTGTGTTTCCCTGACAAACAGTCTCACCACCCATAGCAGTACATCTGCTTGTGTATCTCCATTAACTCGACTGTCACACTTGGGCTCAGTCTCGGCAAAGCCAACAGAGAAATTACCCGCTGCTCTGGACCAGCTGGAAGCAGCCCCTCCTCCTTGCAAAGCAGCCAAACCCAGGAGCTCCTCTGAGCTGCCAGCAGCAAAGTCACTTTCTTCCCGGCTCCCGTGCCGAGAAGGCCAAGGAGGCGGCTGAGTACCGAGCAGCTTGCTCCAGGCTCTGTTTATGGTGTGGGCTCGGATTCATACCTGGAGAGGAAAAAGTAACAGTTGGGGCACTACCAGCGTTACTGATGGCCGCTGCTATGTGCCTGTCAGTGCCTGAAAACAGGATTTAGAAAGGAGAGGAAATGAGTCAAACTTGTTAAAGCATCATTTCTAGTACCTGTAACATCTCTGACAACACAAATTAAGTACCAGTTCCAAAATCCTTGCTGGGGATCATTCATTGTACTCGTGAAAATGTAGGTTTTCTAAGACAAAAGAATGAGGTCTCAAACTATTAATTCTTCTCCTTATCCATTTTTAGCATGTTTCCCTTTTCCTTCACCATTCCTTTTGCTTCATTGATATTCTACAAGATTGACTCCTTATAAATTTGAAATAGCCTTGGCATCAAGCTCTTGGCTTTTTTCCCTTAACACGGAGCACACACACTCTTCATTAATCAAAGAGATAAAGGGAGATGAAATCATCAGGTGAAATGAGCTCTGTGTATAAAGAGAAGGAAGTAAGGCTGGACTGAACAGGTACAGGAGACAGACAACGTACGGCATGGATGCCATCTGTGCGCTCCCCAGGTTTTACCTCACGTTACAACAAAATATTCAAGGCTTAATAATTCACAGAGTATCACGCAATGACACTTCCTCATCAGTTGTAGAGATGAATGCCTTCTGCTAAGATTCTTGTTGCTGCAGATGGGTTAGTGAAAAATGTTTCCTGCCTGCCTGTTACTTTAACTGGAGATCACAGTGTCCATCATAGGTAACCTTTTAATTGACTGAAACTTGCCTTTTTCCTCTCTCTCGACATAAGCTCATTTATCTAGTCCAGTAACTTGTGCTAGGACTGCTGTGGGGACAAAGCGGCTTTATAACCCTCCAGCAAAGTAGTAAAGTCTCATACTAGGGGTTGGCAGAGTCCTGCTACAGACTTTCCCCATGACCTTGAACAAATCATATTCACCGTTTTCTTTTCAGTCCCTTCATCTGCCTACCCCCACCCCCCCCATACCTATTTGTGCGTGTGTACAGACGTTGCCTTCTGCAAGTTTGTGCCAGACTCTCACTCTGTTCAAGGACTCCAGAAACTGCTGTGGTACATGGAAGAATTTGCCTTCTTTTATGGCAATCTGAAGACCCATGAACAAAGGCAATCACCCCCTTCAGCAAATCTTTCCAGTTTTGTCTGTGTCTTATATAGCTTTATTTGTCTTTCCAGCTTGACAGATGTTGTACGTGAGATCTTTAATTGAATGTCACTATTCACACTGCAGATCTCTTCTAACAAGGTTAAATTAAAGAGCTTTCCAGGATGGCAAACACAGTGACCTTAACTAATACATATTTTATAAATCAGAAGATCCTAGAGACCTACAGCAAAGTACATCATCCTTAGACTTCTGCCCAACTCCTGAGGTCTAAAGGCCAGATCCTTTTGGCTGAGTGGCTCAAGGCAAATAGAGAGGTTCAATTCACTCAATTGTATCTGTTGAAAAAGCAGGTGCTTCTCCAAGAGTGGTGGTAAGTCCACGCACTAATAGAACCACATCCAGACAGCTGGTCATGTATTCTAAGATAAACATTTACTTTTCTAACTGAAGACGAGTACCCCGACAACCCCTTTTAAGCTCACTGCCCCGCTTCTAGCCGGGTAAGTCAAGTGAAATGAATCCAACTTTTAAATCCTGGAAGCCAGCAAAGCTCCCCCCATCATCAAAGTGTCACTGTCGCACGTGCCTCAGGACAGGCACCTGGAGAGGTGAGCACTGGCATTAAAGCTGAAATGAGTCCCCTGGGAATGGCATGGGAGAAGGGGATTCTGATCTGATGTGTGCGTCCTGGCCATGCATTGCCCAACGCAAATGTGGAATGGGCTGAGCTGCTGTCCTTCAGGAGGCATGGCCAGAGCTGCTGTTTCTGAAGACTCCTTTTTAGTGTTAAGCATTTGGAGGAGAAATGCACAAACAGGTCTTGCAAAGAGGCTAGGAAGCCTGCCTGAGGGAAAGCTGTAACCACTTGCTCCTTGCTTCCGATTGCTGTCTGATCAGCAAATTGCACGGTTTTATCAGGACTACCCTCACTCTTCGGCAACTCAGAGTCTGCTAAAGAGGTGAGAGGCAAGTCTGCAACTCCTCTGCAGGAGACAGGCCCTGGAAAATCTGTCTGTTTTATCTGGGTGGCCCTGAATCTTTATCAGCCTTTTTAAAAGAGTGCAATCCCAGTTTGAGACAGGGATTTGCAGCAGGAGCATCTGCAGCTGAGACTCAAGGGCCAGCTGAAGAAACACGTTCCTGTTCAACGCTTGTCATTGGTGCTTCTGAGCAGCTCTTTATTCAAAATAAAACAAAATTGATGCTGCGGCACACATCCAGCATGGCATTTCATGTTCTGCCACTTGGTTTGGCAGAGTAGTGCCTAACAGTTTGAAATTTAATCCTAAAAAGGCGTTACTACTTCTGTTTACAACAGTGTATCTTCCTAGCACTCATATTCCCAAAGTGAGTTCAACTTCTGCAAATGACACTAAATTAAAGAGCAGTTCATATACTTACATTTAGCCTGGCTTGCACAGAGCAAAAGGCTCACTGCGTATAGATAAGGAGTTTAGGTCATGCAGACAATGACCACACCACATAATCCCTCCAGAAGCCTAAGGAACCAGAAAAGTAACGGGCATGTGTTATTTGGAAGCTACTCAAAAGTCAGAATGGTTTTGATTGTCAGAGACACGTAAACAGAATGAAGGCAGACTACAGTTCAGCTCTAAAATCACAATCCCCCTTGATTCACAGTCATAATAATACTTCAATTATTTCACAGAAATAATCTATTTTTCTACAGTATAGATGGCCACCACTTTCTTCATCCTGTCCTCTAGTTCTCCAAGTGGACTTCTTTTCCTCTTCTTTTTCCTAATACTGACTTAACTTTTGCTATACTGCTGTGTAAGTTCGACACAAACCATCACTAGAGCTTATACTAGCCCATCCTCACTTTTGCAAAACCTTTATTTCCAAGTCCACGACTTATTTCATCATAATAATCTTCAGATAATTTTGCAATGTAGAACAAACATCCACGGATGCTGTGTCTTCTCCAGCTTCACTGATCTTCCTCACCAGGTCTCATAACAGAGGACAGCAAACTCCACAGTCTGCATTACTGCAGTCACAAACCACGTTTTCTACCTCCATTTCTACACATCTAACACGTCCGTGGGATGGTCACCTAGACATGTGGATACCTGAACACTCTGAAAGAAGTGAATGACCTTCACTATACTTGCAGAAATTGAGGCTTGTGAAGCACAATTGCCACACAGCTCCTGCCAGCGAGGAGCAAGGGTTAGCTCCTCCGCAAAGGGTGGGAATCCAGGAGCGGAGCATGGTAACAGGTCAGGTGTATATGATGTACATTGACGGAGTAGCTTAATGGAGAAACCCAAACCACCTAACATCGATGATTATTTTATGGAGACGGATTTTTTTTTCTTCTTTTTTGAAGGGTCATTTATTAGTCCTTGTTAGCATGATTTTGCCGTTCATTTTGTATGCATACATTCCTGTGTAGCTGTAGGCAGTTTCTATGTGGTTTCCAACTGTTTTAATAATTTCCATTCAGTGTTCATACTTGCTGCTTGAGATTGATGAAGGCCTGTGTCCACGCATTCTTACAGCTGTCAGGTCTCATACATGGTGATTTATCCTAGCCATTTCGAGCAGCACTTTGGAGAACACATTAGCACAATTTAACAGCTTACTTTCAGAGATAATCTGTCTTGGATCAGAACTCTGCCTTTTACTTATAGCATCTGCTGTACAGGGTCGTGACTGATATTATATTTTCTAAAACCAACAAGAACAGTAACAAAACCTTGTCCTTTTCTGTTAGAAAACCCCAAACTGAAACAAAACAAAGACACTGGAGGTTTTAAGAGCCGTAAAACATAAGAAAGCAAAGATTTGTTCCTGGGACAGATTCCAGCATTTACAAACCTTGTCTGATGGTAGGTGCCTTTCACAGAGAGGTCCTGGGTAGCCTAGGACACTTAAGTCAATTAGACTGAGATACCATAGTGAGTTTGCTCAGGCAGCAGACTGCCAGAATGCACTAAAACCCACAGAACCTCTGACCACTGGCTTTATTAAAAAGCCTGTGTCCAGCCTAGCTTTGCTGCTGTTCCTGCCATGAAGGAAGGGCTTCAGAAAGAAGAGGGTGCTGTGACCCACCTACCCGTGTCAGTGGCCTCGGCTATCTCCTTCAGCCCAAGGGTTAGCTGAAGGAGGTGACAGCACAGACGGCCCAGGGCTTTGCCTCCGCTCTACCCTGCAGCCCTCCTCCTGCAGCTCCTCACCATCCCCACCCTCCTCAGTCCTCCATGGGACAGGGAGGACCCCAACCCCTCACCATGAGGGAAGCAAAACTCAATGTCCTTCCTACTGCTGAGAAGCTTTGAGGTTTCATTCTTGAGTATCTACAGTTTCTCAAAGGTCTTTCAAAGTATTTGAAAGACTTTCAAGTGCTACGTCAGTTAAAAACAAAAAGCACAACAAAAAAGCACCTCACAAGAAATGTTAAAAAAGGCAGACGGACTTTTCCTTCTAGAAGCAAAGAGTCAGTGAGGTTTTGATTTCAGTGTTTCAAAAATGATGTTCAAGTGCACTTTCTGCCTTACAGATGCTTTACAGAGTGTAAAATAAAAAGGAAATTTAGAGTTTATTTGTATTTTCCCATGTAGGACTCTAAGACAAAAAATGAATGCCTGTGCTGTTGAAACCTAATTCCATAGAAGACCAAATTTCTTAAGACCTACAAATATCAGAGACCCTGACCATGCTGCATTCATTTGGACATTTAGCGATTCTTCTGTAGCAGCCTGCATCAACCTGCGTGACTGACTTCAGTCACTTTTGGATGGGGACAAAACCGTCAGCATTCCATTCAATTTGATGATGTGGTGTTTCTATCTAGTTATAAAGTCCAGAATTTATTAATGAGTTCACTTTGAGACTTAAAGAACTCCAAAGAACAAGCAAACAAAAAAATCAAGCACATAGGCTTATATACAAGCATGAATAATCTGAAGACATTCAAGTTTGCCATGTTGAAGTATTTTATTCCAAACATTGGTCGTTTATTTTTCTAATTGGAACTCATAATAGACTGAGGGGGATAATCACTAAGTTCATTACAGTGTGTTTCTCTGTTTGAAAAATTTCATTTAAGACTTAATGTCTTGAAATCTGTAAACTTAACATTTAATCAGAGAGCATCAGTTTCTACAACCTATTTTCCAATCACTGCTGCAATTATAGATCAGCAAACACCATTCAGCAGCAGGTCGTAGCTACTGATAAGTCTCTGGCTTAAAATTTCAGACTTAATGAAGGAAATTAAACACAAGTTTATAGCTTTTTAAAAGAAGCATAAATTGTCTAGAATATTATCTTTAAGAGAGTGGAGGTAACAGTTTATTTTCATTTTGATGCAGTCCAGGTTTCTTTTACTGAATATTCTTTTTAAATAAAATATATTTTGCTCTCAAAATATTGAAAAAATAATTTTTTGGGTTTTGGTTCAAAAAATTATTTGCTGTTTTTGACAAATAATATCATCCAATTTTAACTCAAATTCAGAAATATTTTCAACATTTTAACTATCACTGAAACTATTTGCCGGTGATATCCCTGTGTTGCCTATGACATTTTGGAAAGCACAATTATGTATTTTTTCAGAAGAGCCCAGGGAGGTCCTGTGAACTCTTTTTATGCATCTTGAAAAAGCATGCACTTGACAATAATTGAAACATACTCTCAAGAGTTATTCTGGAATTCTGCAGTTAGTCTATCATTAGTGACCATTTGATTAAATAGAAGGGAAAAAAAAAATCAGGTATCTTCCCTATGTTTTGCTGCAATTGAATGTGGTCAGGTATCTTTAAAAAAAAAAAAAGAAAAAATAAAAGCAATACATGCATTGATCAGGATCAAGAAGGTCTTTATTTTGAACAGCAAGCCATTTCATGCCTTTTACTTGGAGTATCTTTATGTTCCACCAACAGATCTGGGCCATCCATGAAAGCATCCAAAATTTTAGGTTACCACATGATGTCACCAAGGACAAAAGAATTAGCAATTATCTTGTGTGCAGCAAGTCTCCACCTGCATGAGGCTTTTCAGTTGCTCACTCAACCCACTACTCATGGAAATGCTCCTGTGCACTGGGATGCTCCAAAGACCTTGGCATACAACACCATCATTGGGTAAGATTGTTTTCCCAGTCCTTACAAATTGTAAATAAAGTAATCAGCCTTTTTGTGTGAACAGCATTTGACCCAGTTGACCGTGATCCCTCCAAAATCCGCAAATATAATTTCCAAGCAGAAAAAAAGCTGAAAACCAAACCTTTGGCAGTATTACCACTCTGCTAATCCTTCAGGTTTTTTCCATCTAATTTTTGTTACCCAAATTTGCATAGTCCATTAGTAATGTCATTCCATTAACCTTCGCCCTGGGGATATCTTGAATAATTTGAATTCCTTCATAACCGCAGTAGTAACTTATCACTGCATTTAAGTATCTGAAATCCCCAAACAGTCAAGCACATTAGGGGCATCATGAATTACAAAAGCCCCAATCGATTCCTCTCTGTGAAGACAGCATGTTTTTCCCTTCAATCCCAATGCATGGAGAGATAGGAAAGGGCTTTACTCTTCAAGGAGCACTTTTGCATCACAGAAAAATGCCTCTGGTAGTAAAATTCCCTAGGTAAAACTAAGTGTAGTATGCTGAGCTTACTTAGTACTTCCACAGATGACCTTGGAAAGCTTGCTCACAGGACCATTCATTGGCTGTCGGCCAAATCACAGGTATTATCTTAGTTCTGTATCTGCCTCCATTAATTTCAGATATCTTGGTTCTGTATTTGCCTCCATTAATTTCAGATATCCCTTTGATTTCCTCCACGATGCAAGCAAACAGTTTTCCCTAGATCAAACAGCCACCAGCCAACAAACTCAGATCTTTTGTATCAGTATTTCTCTTACTGGCTTGGACTGCACAACCAAAAGCCGTCACAAACGAAATACAAATTGGGCAGACTGGAAACTCGCCTGTGCGGCCAGTAAAGTGGCTGAAGGGGAATGTTCCCCTTCCAGACAGCAGAGACTATACGTACCACGTGACATGCACAGGGAGCTAGATTTCAAGACCTGGACTCAGCATAGTTCAGTTCATACTGTAAAAGCTTGTATGCAGATGCACAGAACGGTTCCCCAGGCGTGGTTTTGAATGCCATTGCTGGCATTACGTGCTCTTTGGTGGGGAAGTCTGTCTCTCATGCTGCAGGATGTCTGGTACAGTCCCAGAGAAAATAACTGCCAGAAAAGTGCTTCCTTGTTTGCCAGTCATTCAAATGCCAGAGCTGAAAACACAGCTTGCAAAGCTACGTTGAATTCCCTGTAGTTACCCCCTACTGCTCTGCTCTCTGAGTTCCATAACACATAAAGAATTCAGCATGGGAAAACAAGGGATCAGGTAATGACGTACGAAAAGTAACTCTCTGGTTTTTAAGTCTAAGCCTAGACGCTGGGGCATAACAACATGACTGACAAGCTAGTTAGTGCTTCAAAGGCCCACAGAGGAAAGTGGTTTCTTAATGTTAATCTTGATCTTAACCGACACTAAAAGAAAAGATTCCCCTTAATTCCCCTTGCCGCCCACGAAAGAATGCAGAGTGTACCACAGTTGTACCGTATGCAAAGGCAGGGATCTGGACAGCTCCAACTATTGCCATGTTGCAGCCAGGATTTGACAAACTCTTCCAAAGCAGTGAAGCTTCTTCATTATTAGTGGGGGGCAGGGGGGGAGGCTGGGGAGGAAAAATGTCTCCTTTGCCTTGACTTCTCACCTAAGGCTTTCCCAGTACAAGTCCCATGCCCAAATTATACCACTCTTCTACAAAAGAAAGTCTGCAGAAATAAACGTTTCAAACAAATCAGAGACGCCAGTGAATTTGAGTCTTGTTTGTGAGTCCCATTTTGCCGTTATAATACCCGTTATAATACACAATGAAAGTTTTTCTTTCAATGTTCTTTTTCCAAAATCAAAAATGTTCCAATGTTTCCCTCTTCTTCTCTCAAAACGCTGTTTTTGTGAAAAGCAAGATCCATTTACCAACATGTTCCTTCAGCGGCACTGTATTTTTTCATGCACAAATATTTTGCCAACATTTGTTCCATGAGTTTTACATCTCTTGTAACAGAACAGCAAGAAGAAATAATTGTTTAAATGTTTCCATTTGTGGCTTAACCTTACTGAAGAGGCCCTGAAGAAAAGGCAGAAGTGATGTGCTGTAACGAAATGCCACTATTTCCTCATAATTTCAGCTTGAGAACATAAGCTTAAAATATTCCATAAACAATAAAGGTCTGATTTTGGGGTACAACTGTCCAAAACCAGCCCACAGCATACTAACCTTAGCACATGACATCCAAAATTTGACAGAATTATGCTGGTCCTTGGTTAATTGGTGATCAAGACACCAATGACTAAATTGCCATATCATTCCACAAAAAATCCCTCACAGGTGATTTACGTCATTCATGACTGAAGAAAAGTTGGAGCCTGAATAATGCAAGAGAGCCCAGAGAGACTGCCCAAAGCACAGTACAAACGTTGAGATTAAAATTATTCCTGTTATTCCTGTGTGGATAGACCTAGTTAAGCATCTACAACCTGTGATGCTTCACTTCACGTCGCACCATCTTGTGTTTGCTTCTTCACCGCCAAAACTTTACTGCAAGGCATACATCAAGTTAGAAACCTTGAAAAAAGTCTCTTCTACTTTAATTTCATGTTCCCTCTACCAGGACGCAAACAAGAAAACCACCTATTTAATTGCCTGTAACATCTCCTTGTGACATTTCTGGTTCATTTTCCTGCTGCATTGTTCTTTGATGAAGACATAAAACAGAGTTCACGTTGTGAAACTTGCCCCAGGCTTTTCTCAACAATGTGTGATAGGCTTTTGCAGGCATGAAACTGTAGTATGTCGTATAAAATCTGCAGTCAAAGAGGTTCTCTTTCAATTTGTATGTTGTTGTCTGCTATACTTAATGTGAAAAGGTGATAAAATACGGCAATTTTTTCTGCTGTGATCATCATTTGCATGAAGCCAAGCTATGAAAGGAGTAACTCAGCCACACCAAGGAGTGATATTTACATGTGTTAAATACTTCTCTCATGTATCTGAGCATCTCATGTAATTAATACCTTTATCCTAAGAGTGGTAATGAGACAGGGACGGTTCCTCTCTGGATGAGTGGCGTCTAAGGCAGCAAATGATTTGTTCAAGGTCACACAAGGTAGTCATGGTAGAGTACAAAATCTTCACACCTTCTGTATCCCAAGGTCACATCTTAACCATTGCATCATTTATAATTCATATAGTGACATCCAAATGCATGGTGTTTGGAAGACTTTCTATATTGCCCTCAAAGATGTCTTTCTGGCTTTTTCCACCAGATCCTTGGAAAATTCTACCACCTCAAACAGCAGATGTCTGTTCCCATGCTGTCTCTCAGGTGTCTAAGACCATCCCATTGCCCAGGGATATACACTACTGACCACCACCATAACTAGGTGTGGAGCCCAGGCAGGCCTTGGGGTTTGCTGCTGGGGAAGACATTGTACAAAGCCAAAGGAGTTATTTTTTCAGCCTTTAGCTTTTCATCCAGAGCCAACCCATGTTCCCAGGTGCTTGAATTTAAGCTTGTCCTGTTTCCTAGGAAGTGGCTGTTTTCCTCTGCACTCCCTAGTTACACTTGAATTGAAAGTGCAGAGCGGTTTTGGAGTAGCTCTCAAACTTAAAAGGCAAGAGGGAATTTTTTCCTCCCTCTTTTGCTTGATAGGAAGAGTTTGTATTCAGAAAAGAGATAACTGTGGGAAACCCCTGTTTCCCATTGACTTTAGTGCAGCCAGCGATATGTTTTCAGCTTCAGTGGTTGGCTGATGTACAATCTTGGTCACCCCGATATCAAAGTTTTGCTGCTCTTCCTTGGCAAAATGAGAAGCATATCAGAATGTCAATAAAATATCTCGGGCACGTTTGTCAGGTACCAGGAGTTGTATACAGCATGTGCTATGGTGAAGCACAGATTTTATTTCTGCGTGATGAAGGGCTAGATAGCAGCATCTAAAAATATTAAAACCATCAGCAAAAAATATATTACAGTAATTAAGAAACACTTCTGCATCCAATGGCTCTCTTCTTTAGGATGTACCAAGGACATAACTGTAGGCACTATTACAGTGTACATTTCATTTCTGGTTAAGATTCCCCCCCCAATAATTAGAAGTATGTAGAGTAGGTTAGAAGTGTTTAAATGTATTACACGTTAAACAGACTATAGCTCACAAGGATGGGGGATACAAGTGGGTGGGCAAAGAGAGGAGACTGGAAGAAGAAGAGGAAGAAGAGAATTAAAGAACATTAGTCTGTGTGTACAATCATGTGCAATTCATTCAAAGTTAAATTAGGCTCTGTGTAAGATGAGCTAACATTAATGTCAAGCAGAAATGCAGCCCTGTTTGTGGGACCATATAGCACGTAAGCAAGCTAAGGCAGCACCCTGTAAAACAGATACCTGCAATCTATGACTATGCAAATTTCTTTCTCTCTTTGTAACTGCTTTCCATGGCATTTCTCTTTCACTTCTTCAGACAGCTGGAAACTCTGCAGATCCTCGTGCAAGCAGTATTCTGCTTGTTTATGGGCTTTAGATTCTCCACAGAATAATGAAAATGTCAGATTTATTTCAGTACGCATACTTAAATGTGTAAATCACACCTGTGATAATCTGACGTGGTGCTGGGAGAGCAAGCGGAAAACCACCAAAAACGCGTTTGCCTTTCTTCCAGGGGAATCGATACATTCCCACCAAAGAACCACCTACTGAAGGGATTTCATATAAAATTAATCTCAAACATTTAAATTACATCATTGAGTTTTTTTAATTGGGTAACAGTACTTGCCATGGACGTTCTATTTAGCTTGTTCTAACCTTTTTAGTTTTATGGGTTGTTTTCTACCATTCTTCCTCATATGTACATGAGGGTAATAAGACAAATCTGGCATGTCTGTGATGAGTTTTTGCTAGTAAAAGCGATGCAATGAGACTAACGCAGCCCTACTCTCTCTGCCAGTGAAGTCTACTGATACTCCCTTGTACTGGCAGGACTTTTAAGCCTCCAGCCCCAGGAATATTCTTCAGCTTTCATTTTCACTGACTCTTCTGCTCAGAGAAGAGTGTTTCAGGGGACATTTTACTTGCTAATGACCTGCAGGGCTGTATCTCAGATAGCAAAGAGATTAGGCAGTGAATTTAGAGAAACTTGTTCTGTAATCTTGGTTCCAGGCATTAATCCTCTCCATCCTCAGCAAATACAGCAGCTGAGACTCCAGCAAGCCAAGGATGACCCCCTGCAGAAATGGAAGCTGGTAGCTTATGACTAAACTGTGCATTGGGAGAAACCTGCCCCTCTGAGAGTTCTTTGATAAACAACAGGATGATATTTCTCTTCAATTCTTGAACAGTATGGCAACCAGCCTTTTGTGTAGCATTATCAATCCAGGGATACCAGGATTTGTCTTAGAGATGCTGGTAAGGCCCCTTCCACGGAACAGGAGAGATCCTGCCTCCCACACCTCCAAAGCTAACACCCCAGTACTCTTTAAGTCCTGAAAGCAAACATCTCCAGACGCATGCACTGAAAGGCTAAACTAATTCAATGGGATTACCATACACTGCATGAAACAAAACACACACTTAATTCCTTGCAGGATCAGTGCCTTCTTAATATCGTTGTTCTGTTGCCAATAGACCTGAGTTATGGTCAAATTACAGGACAGATGCTAGAAAGTCCTCTCAGAGTTTAATGAGCCATGGGCTAAGTGACAGACACTTGCCTAAGCATCCCAGTCTGACTGACATTGTCATTTAGCCTATGAGATGACTCAGACATGCCTTCCCCATTTACAATGCGTATCAGCGTATTATCGTGAATAAATGTCAGCCAAAGGCATTACACTCTTGCCTCAGCTTGGTGGAATATCGCTAACATCGTAAGATTCTGTGCTAGGAAAAGCCATGCTGATTTATGTCGTGATCAACTAGTCTTCAAATACACCGAACGAGTCCTCTAAGAAATCACTAAAACTAGAGAAATGAAAATCATGACAGTTCATGCTATGGTACCGGAAAACGGGATTATTAGTTTAAGATAATATCTCCCCAAGTTCACCTGTAATTAAAAGGAAATGTTATGTTTGCCTTGCAAACAAAGACAAAATTAGCTTAGCAAATCACGTTATGACTTAAACAAGGATTGTAGGAGCAGTTGTCGTAAGTATGTCAGAATATATTCTGAAGTATATTAGTTTGGGTTTGTTTTTCTTAAAAAATAGCCAGAAACTTTTTTTTTTAAACAAATGAATGCAAATGTGAGAATTGAAACTAACATTTATTTCAACTCCAAATAAAACTGATATTGTATTATGCAGAACATGGGGAAAGTTACACAGAAACTGCTTTGAAAGATCCAACTTCCAGAGGGAAGAGGAGCAATTTGAGCCGGTTATGTGACCAGTTGCAGAATTTGATTGTGTAGAAATTATAGTCATTTAGACTCCAGAAGCGTATTTTTTGCTATAATCAGCTATTGCACTTTCTTAAGAGTCTTTTATTACACTATTTGTGTTTCTTTAATCTAGCTTTATGTCCCTGACTCATATGTATGTAGCAATTTTAATTAACAGCAACAAGAAGAAGGGGGTTATTCACAGGGAAAAAGCAGTTATCATACTCCCAAACCAATCAGCAGCTTAAAATACTGTCAAAATACTTCTCGTTACAGCTGGTTATTAACAACACCATTTTTGTGCACACCTCTCTATTTCACCATGCCATAAAGCATTAATAGTTTATTGCCGTGACACACTGACTTTCCCAATATTGCAGATGGCTGCAAGGACAGTGGGATTTTCTCCGGAGAGCCTCTGGACTGACCATCTGCTGCTGTGATCAAAAGGGACTGAAAAGCAGCTCACTTAACGGGAATCCAGCATAGGAAGTCAGATGCCACCACTCAGAACCCAACTGTTCAGAAGGCAATGTCAAGGTATCCTTTGCCACCAAATGGGAAAGTATGAGAAGTGAGGTATCTTAAAGATATTATCAGAAGCAGATAAAAGGTCACGGTATCCCACAGGAAGATCTGATATGACCCAGAGCAAAACTCAACCCTAAGTTAAGCAGCTGCTTTCCATTACAAGGTTTTTGTATCTTCCCTGAAGCATTATGATAATGCTCTCTGCTGGAAATACAATGACACTGGCTTAGACAATGCTTCATTTTATAGGAACCAAAACTCCTGTGTCTAAAAATTACCAAAGTGGAAAAGAAGCCAGCCCAAGGAAGAATGTGACCCTGCATTCTCAAGCAGAATATTCTGAGTTTAGAATGAATTTCTTTCCCCATGCTGTGCTCAGATCAGCTCTCATTAAAGTAAAAAAAAAAACCAACATGGTATTTTGGCCAGCTCCTCAGGGAAAACAGCACCCAGGAAAGAGGAAGATAAGACTGCTTCAGATCACAAGAGCTGCTTTGGTTTGATGAATATAAAATCCAAGGAGCTCAAGAAGTAGCCTCTCACAACTTTCTGCAGGAGAATGAGCAGCGCCAGCGTCACTGCCCCATTACCAGGGAAAGCCAAGAGCAGCAGCACGGTGACGCAGGCGACCGCAGCGGAAGAAGAACAGATGTGCCACCAAGGAACGGACACTCGCTCCACTGTAGAAGGCAGTGCAGAAGATGCATGTAATAGGCCATAATAAGTGGTGCTGCAAAAAAGTTCAACCAGCACGGCTTTTTATTTTTGTAGCTATCTTTTCCTTAACCAACAGAGTAGGTGTGTTTTTCGTTTACAGAGGAACATTAACAATTTAATGGGATGGGGCATCACATGCAAGGTGAAGGCTTTCTGAGAAGGTAAAACCTACTTATCCTCTGTAACTGGGCCAAGCGTGTCCAGTCTCAGAACTACGGGAGAAGATGCCTGCATCTGTTTTCACTTTATCTTCTTAGATTTGTCTAATGTCAGCAGGTACAGTTTGAGTTTCATACACTTCCAGTAAGAGTTTACCATGACATATTCAGTGCCATGCTGTTCTAAGGCTGGTAACAGTGCCAGACACTCTAGCAAGCACTTAATTTCAGTGAATGTGTATATCTCCTAAGCTCCTACAAAAACAGCAACATGTTTACAATCAACACCACAAAACTTAAAAACTTAAATGGCACATGGCAATAAGAGATGAATTTTTTATTTTATTTTAGGTCAGAGAGCATGAGCACACATGATGAGATAGAGAGAGAGAGAAAAGTCTTTGTATCCTTCTCACTTCTAACTCACTTTACGTATATTCTTCTCATCCCCAAATGAGCACAACTAAGTATATGAGGCAGGGCTCCCCAAAAGAAGGGGAAAAGGCAGGTTTTTATCCCCAGCCACATAACATACGTGTCACATGCCACTACTTGCAGCAAAATCCTGTGCTAAAAGTGTTGCCAGAAAGTAGCTGCTTCCACTATACACTTGTCTGAAAAGACTTTTGAGCAATGAGTTTTCTTACTTCAGTAGCAAAGTGCGGGAGGGAGGTCCTTCATAGAGTGACCCACTGAAACCCCTGCCCTGGAGTATCGGGGCTCCTCCTGCATCCCAGTTCAGTGAACCTGTTAATGATTTCTATTTTATAGTCTTTTAATGGGATGCAAAAACTCCTCAAATGTTCTCTGTTGTGTTAGATGATTTGTTAAGCAAAGAGAGTTTGAGAGGATTGGGTGAGGGGGAGGCTTTTTGTTCAACTGCAGTAAAAACAAGGGGTTGAATTCTGACTAATCCCTGCAGATCAATCTGAGACGATTCAAAAGAAAGGTAAAGAATGAAAAGTTCCCTTAAAACCGGATTAATTTAACTTTTGCTGTATAAAGTTTCAGTGATCAAAGCCAATGCCTTTTACTGAAAAGCAAGCTCACGTGTTGGTAACTGGACTGTTTGTTTTATTTTTTTCCAGTTGGCTCTGAATGCACAGCAGAAGCTGGGCTAACATGATTTTTCTCTACGATTTTGTTCACAGGTCAAGCAGATGTGCATTTGATAAGAAAGGTGTGATTTCTATAATTGAAAAATCAGGAGAATGTCTCTTTGCTCTTCTGTGTAGAGAAACTACATTTCTGGCACGGTGTGAATTGAAAGGGCACTCTAGTGAACTGCTGGAGGAGTGAACTATAAAGACAAATTATTTTCCAAAGATTCCATTGTTCCTTACAGCAGCCTTGAAAGATTCAGGTTTCCATTCTTTAGGCCTCTGAATTTCAGTCTTTCCTGCTTTGCTTGGCTGTCTTGCCTGCAAACGCTTGCCTTTCTTCTGTAGACGACGCCCTCAGTTTGAAGGCTCGAAGATCGATTCTGACAGCTTCCATTGAAGAACAAGCTTGTCCACAGTTAATTTCAATTTTTTGTCCCACGCTAAGGAGTTAAAACCTCTGAAAAATGGTATTTTACTCCTTTCTTGTTCACTTTGATTTTGTTGAGCTGCTGGTACAGCTGTAGGGAATTCTGCAGAAAAAATCCTTTGACAGGCACGGCTGGAATAACCCATGATGAAGAAGCATCTGCTCAGGAGTTTGCCCTCTCACTCGCAGAAACACTCCTTGCATTTCTGCCCCAGGTGCATGGGGGCCCCTTGTTTAACTTCGTTTCCAGGTCAATTTATGCCCCTCGTTTCAGGGCGTGTAAGGAACGTAACATTTTGAGCGGCGTTTTTTTGGAGGGAAAACACGCTGCAAGGACAGTCAATGTGTCTGGGTTAAGATGCTGAATTCTGACTAGAAGTAAGTGCTATAGAAATAAAGTTCACTGTGTACATAGTTCCGGCAATTCTAAAATAGTAATATTCAAGTGACATAAGGACTGCGCTGTGCACTGAGCAGAGGACTGAATATCCTCTGTTCACAGGACTTTTCAGTATAAGCCATCAAGACTGATCAATAGTGGGCAACAGCCATGGGAAAGAGGAGAAGCGTTTGCTGTAGGGCAGTGATGGGCACAGACAAGAGCAGAACACAGATATCCAGACTGTTGGCCAGGATTATTTGTCCTGTCTTTACAGCCTGTCCTGATCTTAAACCTGTCCTCCAGAGAATTGTAGGCCCTTCTTGCCTTTTGCCTTGCCTGCAGGATTAAAACGCTCAATATTCCCTATGTTCATAAGGACGATACTGGCTGGAAGGGTGTCGAGGACAGACTTGTACAGAGCTGCATTTCACCGAGTCTCAGTCTTGACAGTGAAAGAGTCATTGCTGTTTTCTGGCTAAGGTTTTCTCATCGCTTCTAGACGACCTTGTAGTGGTATAACTGGCCTACGTTTCTGAAAGTAAATTTAAGATTGTTGTGTGAAACATGTCAGAAGCCTTACTGAAGTGAACATCTCTAGCATAGATACACTGTTGAGGAAAACTAAATGGATTTGTCAAAAAAAATCCTGTCAAGTCGATGTTGGCTGGTACTGATTTCCTCATATTGCACTACATTCTTATAAACACATTGACTGCCAGTGAAATGGAAATAAATCCCCACCCCACCTCCCACCCCAGAACTGGTTTCCTAAAAATAGGAATTGAGGAGATTGGCTTGCAATTCTTCAGCCCTATTTTTCATTCCACCAAAAGAGGGGAAAAAAACCCAGATATATGGTTACAGAGACAGCTTGTCTGACACTATCATTTTCATGCTCTTTGCTTGATTTTCTACCTCCTACCCACTAGTGAATGTCCCACAAACTCAGGCAGGGAACGTCAGATCTTCTCCACAAAAGATGGCATGCAGCTAAGGGTATAGTGTGATTTCTAGTAAAAAACCTCAAAACTGACAGCGTGAAAGTATCACATACGTGAAATAATATGACACTTGAAAAATCCTGCTCTAAAATCGCCAGACTGCTTGGATGCCTCCCTTTGATTTCGGCAGCTTTCATTCTAAACTTGCATAATCACAATGTCATTCCTATTGATCATTTTGGAGCAACATTTTGGTACAACATTTTGGAAACTTGACACTGAAAATCAGAGCCAGTTCCCTTCCTCTTTGCTGAATGTCCATGGAAGTTTAGAGTATTTTTTTCTTATATATGCAGCCGTACAGAGGCTCTATGAGTATCATTTTCTTAAGTACTCCTCTTTGCAAGTCCCCAAACAGGCACTTCTATAAAATGAAAGTGAAAACCTGTGATAGGTAGTAGTATT
The DNA here is from genome assembly GCF_035582795.1 of Mycteria americana. NCBI lineage: Eukaryota > Metazoa > Chordata > Aves > Ciconiiformes > Ciconiidae > Mycteria > Mycteria americana. The sequence continues at coordinate 71,128,148 of NC_134396.1, forward strand.
AGTTATAATTGTTCTGAACACAGAAAACTGGTTGGGAAATTCTCTAAAATGCCTCTAATGGCCGTCACATTTCACTGCCCGACATTTGCATGTAATCAAATTGTCAAGAGGTCTCACTGTCTGTAGCTCAAACTATACGGTAAAAAGAGAATGAACACTGCATTTAAGCACAAGCAAACTACCTTCAGCATCAAATAGAAAGATGCGAGGAGTACGTTAATCACACAGCATTATTTTTGTTGGTAGTTTCTGAAGTAAAACAGGAAAAAAGGGACATTACTTGTGTCTAACATGTTTTGATCCATTCCAGCTCTGAACTAAAATCCCACTGTGAAATTCAAGAAGTATTGTTTTTCTGCGGATTCTTTCAGAAGCTCTTGATCCCAGTGCAAGTTCTCATCCAGAGTCACACACCTCTGCTCCAAAGAAGTAAAGTCCTTTCTTCCTCTTCCAGAGTCAGTCTCTTTAAAAGGACTGCACTGGAAATACAAATCTCTATGTTGGAAAGAAATTAATAAAGTGTCAAAGTAAAAAGAAAAAGCTAACGTAATATTTCTGCAAGCTATGCTAAGCCAGAAATGCGGCGTTTCTTCACTACTGCAGCCCTTACTATTAAGAGCTTAAATTATGGGGTTCTTGAACACAGATCAATGGCAAATCTCTCCCTTCCTGCATGGCTGGCACAGTCCGGGTGTCCAACAGAAGGGCTGCTAGTCTGGCCAGTCTGTAGAGAAATGTTTTGCTAGCCTCTGCTCCCAGGTTAAATGAGCTAGCCTATCTCAGTGATATGAGATATGGCTTTATCACCACCACAGGCTTCCAATACTAGATAAATCAGCCATGAAGACAGCAGTTTGCAGTGTGAGGTGGAACCCACTGCTCTACCACCAATATCATTTTATCTGTGGAAACCTTTGCATGGAAGAAAGATCTAAGCAAAAGAGACCTTGCTACCCAGCATTTCTCTCCCCTTATCCAGGACAGCACACTTTCTGCACGCTCTGTTTTGTTACTCAGCTAGGCTTTACAATTCCTAAACTTTCCGATGAACTTTGTGATGACATCCGCGTATTACCAGATTGACATTTAGAGACAGCTGATGCAACAAAACTCAGTCATCAGAGAAACGAGTGAATAAGATGATCACTCACAATAATTTAATTGTATGGAGTGGCTTTTCCCCCTTTCTTCAACAGAGGAGAGTCTTAGCTGCTCTTAGGTCTTGTTTTGCTGCAGCTTACACTAGTCATTTCAGCCTGTCTCTAAAGACTGAGAGATGTCATTCTTGCCTCAGAATTATTACCAAATTCTAGTCTTTTTTGAGGCTTCCAGTCTGGGGAGTATCGTGAACTGGCATTGCAGCCCTGCGGAGTCGACCTCTGCATCACGTAGGCGAGAGTCATGCTGCTGGCACATACGGATCCTACCTGTCATGACAAAACAAGGATTTTCTCTGCCTCGCTGTACCTCCTGCGTATCTGTATCAAGCCTTGTCTCACTAGGAATTAAAAACAAAACAGCAGGAGAGAAGATGAAAAGGTTGGTAAAAATACACCTGTACCCTTTCTTTTCTCCCCTAAGAAATTTCAACACAACCTTTCAATCTGCTCCAGTGATAAAATTCTGTATACTGAATATGAACCATTCACAGATTTAAGTTGAACACTCACAGAGAAAGGCCATCTACTGCTTCTCCGAGCTGGAATCAAAAGAGATCATGATCAAGAACCATTTTACTGTGTTCACCCTTAAAATAATAATTTTTACCTGTCCTTTTTCATTAGCTCTCCTTGACAACAACCTTGAAAATCCAGAGGTTAAATTATGGACGAGACAAGCTATTTATTCTCTTCCACATCTGAAACACTTTACAGCAGGAAAGCACATGATTACAAGATACCTGCCAGATGGGTAGTGTATTCACAGGACACTAGAGAACGGTGCTGAAAAAGTATGCTAATGCTATTCCAAAAATGCCATTGCAGCTGAGACTGGCCCATTTTCTCTATCTGGAGTCTCACTTGTAATAGTGCGATGAAGTGACATTTAACAGGGCACAAACCAGATACTGCTTTGGTTTGCTCCATATGAGGAAGCAATGAGCACACCATCAGAAGCTGGAAGATCTCACCAAAACAAAGAACTGTAATGATTCAAAAGGGAGTGGTTTACTTCAGCCTTCAACACAACTGGAAGAACCAGAATTGTATTTAGGGATTAGTATATACAATCCGTTCTTTCAACACTCTTGAGATTAAATTGTCTTGATTGCCTCAGTGTTTTCTTTATGAGTTAGGAATTCCTAATACTCAGAGAAGCAAAATGCAATCTTTGAGATGGGTGAGTTTCTACATAGTTAATTTTGTTAGTTCGACTATTAGAGTTATGGAATTATAATCATGTAAGCAGTCAGTATTTGCTGCTGAGCTCACCATCATAACGCCAGATGTCAGTCAGCTATCAGGTCTCCATTATACTGGGTGCTGTCCAAGTACGGCTTCAATGGACACCTTCTGACTTAAGGAGATACCTAAAGCAGAGATACTCAAACTACTGGTGTTACCTCATCATGTCAAAATCCCTGACTGTAACCTGTGGCCAAAGTCCTGCAGACACTGCTCCTCACGCTGAGAATTGGACTGTTGGTTTCAGAGGGATGGGAGTAAGGCTAAGGGGAAGTAGTTCCGAAAACCTGTTGCCTAGATCTTCACACTAACTTGGCTCACTGGGGTTAAGAGAAAAATTATCATTCCTGAGAATTCCTTTCCAGGGCTATTTCAGGAAGAGTGCAGCTGCCTGTTTATTTATGGTGTGAATTATTCTATATTTACTCTTCTGAGTGCTCCTCTACAGAGTAAAGCCTAGGTGACATTTTTCTGACTTCCTTTACTTTTCTCTGAGGCTCTCAAAAGCCTGCTTTAGAAACAGATCTAACAGCAGAGGGTTTACCTCAAGCACTCTGTATTAGCAATCACTCTGAGCTCTTACAATAATACGTACAACAAAACATGAAGACAGGCCAGAAAATTCTGACTTTTATGTCCTTCTTGTTCTCTCAAGCCCTATAGAGTCACCTCTTCTAAATGCCGGTGACCATTTCTATGGTACATTTATGAGGTTGGTTGCGGACAGACAGCACGTATACATCGGTCAGCTTGTGTATCAACACTTGTATCTCATAGTTCTCTGACCTGGGAAATGATAAACTCCTGCCTGAAGCAAAAATATGAAGTGAGAGGGTAAGCAGATAGAGAGTCCAAGCAAATACTACAAATATTTCCACATCTGCTGATTTTTTCTACCTCCAGCCTCTCTCTGGGTACATTTATAGGCTATTTTAGTGCTTCTCACACCACAGATGAGCTAAAATTTCCCATGAAAACTGTGGCTTCTCAGCATACTTTGGCCTGAGCAAAGATTCAACCCGTATCTTTCAGAAAAGAGCAACGCATATGGTGGGGAAACTAGGACGTAAGAATTGTGAGATCAAATTCTAATAGATGAATAGAGAAGAAAAATTCAAAGTTTAAAGTTGCCATTAAAACACAGGAGGTAATCAAAGCAGGACAAGCCAAACCTCCTTCCTGTTGAGCACTGGGTCTCCATCATCAAGGCCTTTGCTGGGAACTGAGAAAATGCTTAAAACTATTCAAGGGCAAGGATCCTGCGTGAGCACGGAAACACAGGGTGACAAACAAGATTCTCTGATGTTCGGTTACATAGATGACCTTGCATGTACTTGCAGTTAGGCAGAGGAACCAAGGCTAACAGAGAGTGGTTTGTCCTAGACAGTGTGCAAGGTGAGCATCAACACACAAATACTGCCAGTTTGAACCAGGTGATTTTAACAGAATTGTGGGGTGCAAAATCATGTGTGGTCACCTGTACCCAGGCAACCACATCAGTAATACCAAACAAGGCTGAAGCTGTCTACGTTACAACCTTGGAAACACTAGATTATGGTGCAAACGTAGCAGAAATGGGACCAGGGAGGGAAAAGCAATTAGGAGAGGAGTTGTTTATTTGGGAGATGTTTGGGTGGGAAAAGGGAGGTGCAAGAGTGGTGAAGAGGTGCATGGAGGGAGAGGACAAGTGGAAAGACAAGTTTTAATACCAGGTAAGGAAAAGAAGAGGGATTTTTTGATAGTGAGAGTGTGGAGGTCTGTGGACAGCAGTAGTAACATTGGCCTGCAGACCCAAGCTCATGGGGACACCAGAGGGAACGCACTGGACTCTCTGTCAGCTCTGTGTCCAAAAGATCTGGTGTGGAGGGGTACAAAGGGATAGACTTACTCCCCCGCAATAAGTGGTGTGGGGAGGGAAGGCTGACAGAACTGTAATTCAGTGGCGATTTGTTACGATTTCAGAACAATAACTAACAACTTTATTTTTGTGTGTGTAAAATGATATAATTGTAAATTAATAATGGTAGTGCCTATTAGTTAATAAGACTATCATTTAGTGAATTAGTTTCTCAGTAGCGTGGTGCTTAACCATTAAACACCGTAGTCTGTTAAACCAGTTACCAGAATTGCTGATTTGTAAAGAATTCCCAGAAACTGCAGATGACACATTTTTCTAATCCAGTTATATCACGGTGCATAATTTCATGTTGGGATTTATCTCCAGTACTAAACGGGGCTTGGTGGAAATAACCTAACAGTCAGGGAATGAAGTAGTCAAGAACAAAAGAACAAATGCCAGATTTCAAGAACAAATGCCGTATTCTGCACCTAGGATGGAGTGGAGCCGGGCGCAAGTATAAATTGGGAGAGGAGTGGCTGGAGAGCAGCCCTGCAGAGAGGGATCTGGGGTGCTGGTTGCCAGCAGGCTCAGTATGAGTCAGCAGTGTGCCCTGGCAGCCAAGAGGGCAAACCGCACCCTGGGGTGCCTCAAACACAGCATCACCAGCCGGTCAAGAGAGGGGATTATCCCGCTGTATTCCGCGTTGGTGCAGCCTCACCTTGAGTGCTGTGTGCAGTTCTGGGCCCCACAATTTGAGAAGGACGTGAAGGTCCTTGAATGTGTCCAGAGGAGGGCAACAAACCTGGTGAAAGGGCTGGAAGGCATGTCCCATGAGGAGCAGCTAAGGACTTTGGACTCGTCCAGTTTGGAGAAAAGGAGGCTGAGGGGTGACCTCCTTGCTCTCTAGAGGTTCCTGGGGAGGGGAAGTGGAGAGGGAGGTGCTGATCTCTTCTTCCTGGGATCTTGTGACAGGACGCGTGGGAATGGTTCAAAGCTGAGCCAGGGGAGGTTCAGACTGGACATTAGGAAATATTTCTTTACCAAGAGGGTGGTCAAACACTGGAACAGGCTTCCTAGAGAGGTGGTCGATGCCCCAAGCCTGTCAGCATTCAAGAGGCATTTGGACAATGCCCTTAAGAAGGCAGTTGGACTAGATGATCGTTGTAGGTCCCTTCCAGCTGAACTATTCTATTCTATTCTATTCTATTCTATTCTATTCTATTCTATTCTAATTCTATTCTATTCTATTCCATGCCATGCCATGCCATGCCATTCCATGCCATTCCATGCCATTGTATTCTAGTTGTCAGTTTACTGCTTTGAAAGTGAGCATTGAGGGGAAATGAGTCTCACCTATGACCTGTTAATACATGGACAATGCCTTCAGGAGAGTTCTGAGATGGAGACCACTGTATTCGCACACAATGAGAAATTCAGTGCTGTTTATTATTCAAGTCGTCTGAAGCAGAGATTCCATTAGAGCCTTGCCCGTCAGTACGTAGTTCCTGCAGAGTTGCAGTCAGGTTGTGCCCCTCTTAAAACTGCCTGTGTAACAAATGGGAGTGACAGTCAATTGTACCTGTCCTGTCTCTGTTCCGCTCAGCAGTTAGTAAACCAGAGATTAACCGGAGCTGGAGAAAAACTCTTTGTCACCTGAAGCACAGCACCTGTTGCTAGCTCACTTCTTTTTCAACTCCTGAATAATTTCTTCTGAAGTTTGATCTCAAATCAACAGTTTCTATTCTGTTTCACTATCCAATGCAAGACAATGAGCAAAATCTTTCTTCTTATTATGCCTTAGCTGGCACTCGATGATGAAGAGAGATGGGAAATTTCTGCTCTTTGAGACACAGGGCAGGTGCCATGCCAATGCAAGTGAATGCCACGGGATTCTACCTAAATCTCCAGGCCTCCCCCACAAGAACAAAGACAAATCATGTTCACAGAAACTAACAAACCCAAAGAGAGTGCAGGTGGGTTTCCTATTAGCTTACTGCTTTCAAACAGCTCAACTTTCCTCTCCTTGAGAGCATTCCCATGGGGAGAAAGAAATGGTGATGTCACGGTGTTATCTCAGGACAAGTGAGTCTGACCAAGCATTTTTTATGACAGGAACGGAAGATTGTTTCACAGACAGCACAGCTAAGCCAAGCTTAAGGAATTTCAGAGCAACTGAAATGCTTATTTTTTGAGTTTGTTTCTCCCCTATGATGTCCATCTTCTGAGATGGGATCAACATCCCATAACACTGATTATTAGAATTCCCCTCTTTGTGTTCAGAGCCTTCCAATTATTCTTAAGGAAGAGAGGACAGCATCAATGACAGCTATAGAAAATCTGCCTGTGTTTTGTTAATTAGCAAACACTGAAAGCAACGCCCGTGAAGAATGGCGTGTAAGACCTACTTTGCATCAGTACTCTCCTTCACATCAGGAACACACCCAGAGGCTTTTCTGTAAGAACAATGATACGACAAAGATTTCTCTTGATTGTCGAATTAAGACCTTGTTCCTTGCCAGTCTCAGCTCAGAGTGATCAACAAGCTAGTTTGTTCTCCGTTGTCCAGTTTTGCCTTGAAAGCATAGTAACAGCCAAGTTCACTTACCTAGAGGTCCTGGAAGAAATGCTGTGAAATCTGGACTGACTAAAATCAACATGCAAAGGTCTCCTTGATTTCAAAGCCAGGAAAGGTTTCAGAAACTGGTGTTGATGGAAAGGTTTTGGTTAAGTGTTCTTCTGGGCTGTATATTCAGGAGAGCTTTACTGCTGTATAAAGGTCCGAGTCCCTCAGTAACTGAGAGAGCGTGACATACTGAAATGCGAGTGCATTTGAAAATCTACTCCCAGATACAATTTGGCTTGTGCAAGTAAAGTTTGGATCCAAAACTGTAGAAGGAAGAACCAAAAAACTGTAGGGAGAAAAGAGGGTCCCAATATAGTTCTTAGTTCTTGCAATTGTAATTACTATTTAGAAATACTTTGTTTAAGTCTTGTTTAAGGACTTAAACGAGAACCCAGTAGTTGCTAGGTGGCTGTGACATTGCTCCACAAAGACTCTTCTGTGGAGGGAGGTCAAGGGAAAACCATCTATGATGCCTGATTCACTTGCTCTCTTCCAGTCAGCACAAAAAGCATTCATCAATAATCTCCAAAGCCAAGAGGCCAATGTCTGACAGACAAAGTGAAATTGAAGATTTAGATCCGAACTACTGCATTCCTGACCCTGAGACACTTGTGCTGCTATGGGAGAGGGGTTATTAAGTCAAGCACAAGACAGTTCAAGATTTCATACTCACATTCACGTTTTAAATCCTGGCCAAATTCACCTTGCGGTAGCTACGGGCAGTGCTGCTAGTTAAAAGCATCTCTGCAGAGGCTTGATAAAATGCTTGGAAGTGTAAGGAAAGCTGGAGTGATAAATCAAAATGCGTTTCAAATCATGGCTTTGAAGTTTTAGAGAGGAGATAAGATATTGCAGCAAATGGGCTGCCCTCTCCCTTTCAATGTGTCGTGTCAGAAAGCCATTGAGTATCTCCAAGGACGGAGACTCCACAACCTCCCTGGGAAACCTGTTCTATTGCTCAGTCACCTTCCAGTAAAAAATGGTTTTCCTTGTGTTCAGAGGGAACCGGATCTGCTTCAGTTTGTGCCCATTGCCTCTTGTCCTGTCACTGGCCACCACTGAGAAGAGCTAGGCTCCATCTTCTTTGCACCTTCCCTCCAGGTATTTATATACATTGATAAGATCCCCCCTTATCTCATCTCTTCAGCCTTCTCATCTCCAGGCTAAGCAGTGCCAGCTCTCTCAGCCTTTCCTCATAGGAGAGATGCTCCAGTCCCTTCATCATCCTTGTGGCCCTTTGCTGGACTCTCTCCAGTATGTCCATGTCTCTCTTGTACTGGGGAGCCCAGAACTGCACACAGCACCCCAGGTGTGGCCTCACCAATGCTGAGCAGAGGGGAAGGATCACCTTCCTCAACCTGCCGGCAATACTATGCCTAATGCAGCCCAGAATACTGTTAACCTCCTTTGCAGCAAGGGCACCTTCCTGGCTCATGTTCAGCTTGGTGTTTACCAGGACCCCCAGGTCCTTGTTTGTAAAACTTCTTTCCAGTTGAGTGGCCCCCAGCACTTATTGGTACATGGGGGTGTTCCTCCCCAGGCGCAGGACTTTGCACTTCGCACTTCCCCTTGTTGAACTTCATGAGGTTCCTGTTGGCCCATTTCTCCAGCCTGTCGAGGTCCCTCTGGATGGCAGCACAATCCTCTGGTGATATCAGCCTCTCCTGCCAGTTTTGTGTCATCAGCAAACTTTCTGAGGGTATGCTCTGCCCCATCATCCAGATCATTAATGAGAATGTTGAACAGGACTAGGATTGAGGGGAAGCTGTCTGGCCTGTCATTCCCTGGATTCTCCTTTTTGACCATTTGGGAGACAGCAGTGACATTTACTTTCCTTCAGTCCTCAGGCCACTCTCCTGATCACCATCATTTTTCAAAGATGATTGAGAGTGACCTTGTAATGGCATCAGCCAGCTCCCTCAGCACTCGTGGGTGCGTCCCATCAGGGTCCATGGCCTTATGTATGTCCAGTTTGCTTAAGTATTCCCTGACCTGGTCCTCTTCCACCTGGGGTAAGCATTCCTTGCTCCAGACGTTCCTTCTCATCTCTGGGCCTGCAGTTCCTGGACGTCAATCTTACTGGCAAAGAGTGAGGCAAAGAAGGCATTCAATACCTCGTCCTTTTCCATGCCTTATGTCACCAGTGCGCCTGTCCCATTCAGCTGTGCATCCACATTTTCCCTAGGGTTTTTTTTTTCTGCTTAGGTATTTATAGAAGCTTTTCTTGCTGCCCTTGACATCTCTCTTCAGATTCAGCTCCAGATAGCTTTGACTTTCCTATCCCATCCCCATCCTGTATGCTTGGACAGTCTCTGTATTCCTCCCAGGCGACCTGGCCCGGCCTCCACCTCCTGTACGCTGTCTTGTTTGAGTTTAGCCAGGAGCTCCTTGCTTATCCATGCTGGCATCCTGGCATCTTTGCTTGACTTCCTGCCTGTTGGGCTAGAGTGTTCCTGAGCTTGGAGGAGGTGGTCCTTAAATACCAACCAGCTTTTTTGGATCTCTCTTCCCTCTAAGGCCCTATCAAGAACATCCATGAAGAGGCTGAAGTCTGCTCTCCTGAAGTCTTGAAAAAAATTCTGAGGGTTAGAATTTTCTTTCTAATAAAAAGGATTAAAAAAAAAAGACAAAGAAAGACAGGAATGAAAAAAAGTTGCAGAAGTTAAAAACATTTCAAAGGGAAAAACAACTGCCTATACCTATAATGGGTATGACACTATGCAGACCCCATATAACTTGTTCTGTATATTAAGTTAGGCACACTGGCTGTGTGTTACTGACTCCGGCCTCCTCATCTTCCTTTGTCAGCATTTGTACCTTTTATCTCTCTAGAAAACTGAGAGGACAAAATTTAGTCACCTGAGGTTTGTTTTTTTTTTTTTGTAGAGTCTGAGGCTTTGGAAACCAGTCAGCTTTGCTCTTGTTCTGCTTCCATGCAAATGCACTGCAGTCTTTCTCCTTTAACTTCTTTGGAAGCTCAAGACAAGGTGTACTGGCTTTATTAATCTTAATTTACCTCCTAATTCCATGCAGAAATATCAGAAACATTAGGTAATTGACTAGGATTGATAACAATGTTGACAGAGTTCATTCAAATACAAAATGGTGACCAGAACTTTATGATTATTTTTACTACTAGAAGTTGCTTAAAACTGCAATGACAACCCAATTTATGTCACAGAGCGTGGTGCATGGTATGCATAGTCTGTGTGGCTGGACAGAATCCACTTGAAATAATACATTACTCTACTGTATTAGTGACCAGGGACAATGTGCCCAGTTGCCACAGCAGTGGTGCAGGAAGGAAGGAACATAACTGTTAAATTAAAGTAAATTAACCTTTTAATCTTGAATACACTTGCTGATAGTTTTGTTATAAATACACTGTAATTATTGCACAGCAGGGAGTTGTTCAGTCAGGTGGGATAATGGACAAGGATGAGTAGTTTTGTAATATGTCTTCCCTCCTCCTCTCAACATCTTCATGCACATTTCTTCCCCTCCTCCTCTCAAAGTCTTTCATGCACAGGCATGTTTTCAGTCCTGGAAACTTTGATTTTAAAGTTTAACTTTGCAGGTGCTGGTTGTCCATTTTTGTTGCTCCTGACAGGCTTAGGATTTAACACGTGCATGAACATACACGGGATATCAGTACACACAATATGGCAATAACTGCTTAGCTCACAGTCAGCTCGGAGTTAAAGAAGCTTATGCATCAAGTAAAATGCATATATACGCAAGATTTTTATTTTATTTTGAAACTGGTGGGACCTCTGTTTCAAAGCGCGACTTTTGACCTTGATCTCTCTGGAGTCAGTCTCCAGAGCTCCCAGGATACCTGATCTTAATTTTGAGGAATCCATCCACCACATGGATCTACCCTGTAGTTGTTGGTCATAAAGTATGTAATACATTGGAGCAGTGTTTCAGAGGCAGAGTGCCCCAGGCTCCCAGTTTCCAGTCTCCCAGCCTATGATGACCCCAGGTTCCCAGCGCGACAGTCAGGCTCAGGCTTCCTGCTTCTTTGCTGCAGAGCCGGGTTTTTGAAAATCTCATGAGCCTCAGTTCTTGCTGGAACTGTCTTTTGGTTTCAAACGGCAGGCCATGGAAAAAATCAGTAGCCATCAGTACTTTCAGTATCATGGCTTGAACAGCATATGTCTTCTCAAGGTTATTTGCACCCATTTTCAGGTTTTTCCCTCAGGTGAAGTTTCATTCTAGGATGCTTCTAGATCTTCATTCTAGAGAACTACCTATGAAGGTTTCACACACCACGATTTTTAAAAGAACTCTGCTGATTTTTGAATAATTTTTTTTTTTGCTTGACCCGCAAACCATTGGATGAAGGAACAAATACAGGATAGAAACACTCTATGCTTGCTCTGCTCTTTGGTTTTTCTCTGTGTACCTGTTGTTTGCCTCTTGGAGACAGGACAATGGGTTAAATTAATACTTGGTCTGACACAGTAAAACTACTCTCATTTGCTTGCATTCCATTCTGGATTTGTGGGATCAACAGTCCCAGCTGCCTCTTCTGTGCAGTTGGCCATTCCTATTGACTCTGCTTTGGACTCGCCATTTAGGGACACATAGTTCTGTAAGTGCAATACCCTAGACGGACCAAGAACCTGAGTTGAAACTTTACCGGAACAAAATCCACAAGAGTACAGACTTCTAGATAACGAAATGCTTTCCAGTTTCTTGGCATCACAAATGAAAGGGTTTTCTACAAGACCCGCAAGAGCCGGAAGAGAACTCTACCTTTTGTAAGGAAGAGCTCCTGAAGATAAGAAAAGCTATGAGAAAGAAAACATAAAATCAAAAATCTCTGCATTGTACAGATTTAAGAAATGACCGAGAGATAAGTATAATGCAAGGCTTTAGACAAACTGTGCAACACTGACTAAAGCACCGTTTCAGCTGAGACCTCACTGAAATCCGGTGCCAGGATCTCGTAAGCTGTGGCAAACTGTGGGCAGCTTGCAAACTAATGGGGTAAATGGCTCCCTCCCTTGAAACATTTAAACAAAACCAAGCAATCCCTTTCCCCTAGAGGAACTTTTGATGGAAATTAGCAAATGGAATTAATCCAGCTGGTTTGTGCTATACCAAGGAGACCTTCAAATGCACGCCCGAGCACATGGGCTCTTAGGCAGGCACAAATCACCCGTACACGTGAAGAAAGATTTGATGAAGGTTGGCAGAAATGAGAAACAACAATGCAAGCATATTTCTAGTGACAGTTCTTGAGGTGTATTTCAAATGAAAAAAAAAAACCCCTTAACGTTAGACAGTGCAGCTCAATAGTAGGCTGGGGATGCCCAATTCCAAATTTCCTGGCTGCTGTCAAAGTAGGTAACTAACAGAGCCCCCTCCAGCTTTGGTCTATGTTCCTTATCGTGCTGTGAACCTTTTCACAGCCTGTGTTTCCCGTTAACTCCTAGACCAATGGCAGCAAGAGCAAAGCTGCAGCCTTCTTTTCTGCTCACGTGCACTTTTTAATTCTGTGTTCATTTTGGTCCGTTCCTCTTGGATTTTGGCTCAGATTTCACTGACTATTGCCCAGGCTGGTTGCCAGCATCCATAGTCAACTCTTTGCTATAGCCTTCTTAAAGTTTTGAAGCACCCACCAGCTCCTTGTCACCATAGCAATTCCCATCTCTGTCTTCTCTCTTCGGCCACCTGGCCTCAGGATCCCTGCAACATCCCCATCAAGCTCTGCAGAGAAGTGAGTAACAGCGTATTACCCTCAAAATGCTCAGTTACTTACTGGACTCAGCTTACTGTGACTGACTAAGAAACCCCTCAAATGGAGGAGGCTCAGTGGAGATGGGCAAGGGTGATGTGCTCATGAAGCTCAGGGAATACTGCAGGGTGTGGCTGACCACAGCTGTTGCAAAGAAAGCTGACTTCACCTCAACACAAAGGGGACCGGTGGAGCATGGCCTTTGTTTTAAGTCAACAGCTATCAAAAGCTGAGTGGATCAACCAGTGGTGTCAATGTTTCTCCCTGAGTTCACTGAAAGAGTGTGAACATCTCCCCCAGTTAGCCAGACCAGCATGGGGGGGAGTAAATATGTGGCTCAGCCCAACATAGAGCATGAAAACTAAACAATGAACAAAAGAATTTTGACGAGAGCAATGGCCTTGAGCTGGCTTCAACCCACGTATTCCTTCTCAGTGACTGGGGATGCCCAGCATCCAGGCAGAGAGCAAATTATCGAGACAAGTAATGGGAACCACAGTGGCATTGTGGTTGAACTGTGTGTTGCAATTGCTATATTTTGTCAACTGTAACCTACATTTCTGTTGTGTTTTCTGTATATTTTGTATCACTCTGCTAAATCAGAAATCCCACGTAACATCAAATATCTTCAGATAAGTAAATTTTATATTAAACATCACACCCTCCATGTGTGGAATATCTAAAAGAGCCTGCTCAGAGAGTATTGGACTCTGACACCTACCTGTGCAGTATCGTGTCTGCCAGACAATCTTTCAGCAGCTTCACTGCACTCTTTTTAAGCCCCTCTTCTAGGAGAACACAGCTCCTTGCTGTTTCTGAAGCTCATGAATTTTCCTTCTAACTTTCTGGAAAAGGGATACATTTGTGTTTGTCAGCATCAGTGAGTCACGGGAGACAAATGTTGTTATTTAGTTTGAAATTAAGTAAAGGTAAGTGGGAGGTCACATGGAATGTTTTTGCAAAGAATTGGCAGCTTTGTCCTTCTGCAAACCTTTCTCTACTGCAAACTCCCCAAATCACACTTTCTGTCTTGTCTGGTTGCTTCCAGGAATTATCCCAGAAGGATGACATTGTCCATCTGTTTTTAGCTGCCCAAATTGTGTCTCTCTATTCTTCCTTGCTTTGTGACTTCCTTGCCTCACTGTAATATGCCCAAGGAAACCTAGGGTTTTTGGAACTGTTCAAGCTAAGCCAATCTATAAATAATAACAGCCATGCAAAAAACAACTGGACCATAATACTTAGCACATGCTTTGGCCTAAACGACCTTGCTCTGATTTCTGAAGGGTCATTTTGTAATTCCATGGTTCACATGAATTCCTTGTCCTGAAAGATTAAGGTTCTTGTAAGCACACTGAACAAAGACGGAGCCATCCCAGAACCTCTCAAGATGAAAACAGCCATGAAAGTACTGCACATGATTGTGGAATACTGATTTTTCTAAGTGATTAATTTTGTTGTCTAGTTTCACAGAAAAATTAGCCTGCTGAAAAACAATTGCTGTAATTGAACTGAAAGCCTGCTGGGTAATAAAGTTATCTGTAAGGGAAAACATCAATATTGCCAGCGAGCCTTTACACAGCTATTCTAAATACTTTCTATCGGTGGGAGAAATTCCTGTGCTCTTTTTTCAGTCCCACAATTACAAAGAATGCTATAAAGAAAATTACAACTGATATTTTCAACTCATGCAAAAAAGTTAAGCAAAAGAGCAGAAATAGTTACATTTGAGTTACATTTCCAAAGCAGATGGTTGACTTTAATGCTTAAGGCAAGAGAAGGGGGAAGGAGAGGATCTGTGTGTTGAACAAAAAGCCATAATGGAACTGTGTACATGCATTCTGTTCCTTCCCCAAACGAATATTCTCGCTTTCAAAACATATTGAAGATTGAGGCTACAATTTTAAGTGATCTTATTTCAATCAGCTGTCTTAAACCATAAATAAGAGCATTACTGGTGTGCCTTAACAAGCATCTGAAAGAATGATAAGCAGAAAATCTGCACATCTGTAATGAAACTTCCTCGAATAACTCAGATTTGCCAGGGGATTCAGAAAACAGGTGGCTTTTTCCCCCTCTAAAAAAAGCCAAAAGAACTCATGCCTGCCCTTAGCCAGTTAAAGGTAAATAGGTTCTGAGGGGCCGCTTGGCTACTGCCTAAATCAAAGGTACTGTATTTTGAGCACTTTCAAAAAGATGTCCTTCATTTTCAGACTTATCACAGAAAAAATGTCATCAAAGAAAAAAATGAAATAAATTGAATTCAGACACCGCTTCACCCTCCATTAAACTGCAAACATACACTCTACCCTTCTCATTAATACAAATATGAAAACACTGGCAGCATTGGTTTGGATAAAAATGAGAAGGAAAACTAACACTACCAGTCACGTCATCAAGATGAGAGCCGTTAATGTTGGCAGGGCCGTGTCAGAAATCCCGTGTTGCTCTGCATTAAAGTCTCTAGCCATCTTATTATTTATTGTATTCAAATTAAAAAGACAAAAATGCAAAATAAACATACTATTTACTCCCAAACGAGCTACTGTGAATATAAATTTGCTTAAGTGTCTGTCATCCAGTTCTTTACAACAAAAGGGAACGTAACGTGAATCCCACAGAGAAGACTTCTTTTCACCCGAATAACACTGTTACTTTATTGATTGTTTAAAATGAGTCACAAATACTTAAAATATCCGTGGCTCTGCATTCTGAGGATTTATATCTAAATTTCCTAGATAAATCCAATTGTCATTTTACAATTGTAATCCTGTCATCAGGAAGTAAGAGCCTGTAAAACAGCTAGGTGGAAATGAAATCTAAAGGCAAAGCTCTAAAAGGTTCTGTACATTCAGGTGTATGAAAAATTTGCACATTCCATAACACACCTCTGTGAGGGAAAACGGTCATTCAAGGCTGCCTTAACTATGTCATACATGATGCTAGGTAACTCGTTAGAACACTCATTGGAATCCCTAATGCAGCACAAACCCTGCTATTAAAAAAGACGTCATCTAGAAGCTCCCATCACAAGTTCAAAGCACCATCCCCATGATACTAACCTCTTCCTCAAAGAAGTCTCCCAAAATGGATGGATCTCTTGACTGTAGCTGGAGCCTGCACTAGAAAACAATTGTCCTTTCCAAGAGGATACATTGCCAAAGCTCCTGCAGTTGTCAACAGCAGCCATGAAACGTCCTCCTAGGTCCACGCAAACGTTGTCTGTGTCGTATATGGAGCATGGCGGAGCCGTTTCCTCTTTCTCATCTCCAGCAGCATCAGCAAAGGGAAACACTGCTAGCTCTCCTGCCTCCCCTCAACAATAAATTTAGCCTTATGACAGTCGAGGATTGGTGAAGATTAAGTTTCTTCTATCAGGTATCAAGAAAGATCTTTTCTGGCGCTGCACTGAGTACAAACAAAATTATAGATGCACATAGTGATTTCCCCCTGTAGGTGCAAAGCCTGGCATGAGCCAGCTGTGGAGGTATTTTGAAATCAGGTATTATCCTTCTGGCCTTTTCTGAGCAGCGTGCAGGACAGACTGAAAGCCAGCCCACCCCAGCAGGTCGTCTGAAGCAGGGCTTGGGGCTCGGGCAATGAGTGTTTTCTTCTGCTCTGTTTTCACCGGTCATTTCCCTGCAAAGGGAGAAAGGGAGAAACCCCCGCACTGCTTTCTGGTTTGCAACGGAGTCGTACTGCCTGGGTGTATAGGAGGCTGCAGCCACTGCGTGCTGCTGCCCAAAACAACTTCAGGCATCATCCCAGTAGAAACCGAAAATGTGTTTGCACACGTGTTTGCACAACAACTGAAAATGTTTGCACTAAGTAAGATAAACTGATGACACAGGTGCAGGCTTCAGGGCTCTGAACCACACAAGGAGAACAGAAACAACTGGAGACCTGGAAATCAAGGTGATGTCAAGCAGAAAATCGATACAAAACTACATTTGAATTCACGTTTTAACAGAAGAGACTGAAAGATAACATCAAGTGTTAAATCACTGAGATGTGACCTGGAAGCAACAGGATAGATCATATTAGTATCAGCTGGATTGCAGTTCACACGGACTTTTTTTCACGTTTAAATAAGCCATAGGGTATTGATTTCATGAAGCTTCCTTCACATACAGACTCCAAACTGTAACCAGCTGTAACGTGCCTGATCTTGTGCTGTTCATTTAAGAACAGCATCCATCGCTTAGGCAAGTTTTCCTGTCCATGAATCCAGAGGCAAGTCTGATGCACCACACAGTGAGAAGAAAATCACGTGTTAGAAAGGCCTCAAAGGGTGAAAGCTAGAGCCACAAATGCGAGTTGATTTTGAAACTAGACTACAGACAGCCATTTTCAAAAGTGATCAAAGAAAAACTCCTCATTAAACCACCACTCACAAAGTGGAGGTAAATCTGGAGAAGTCTGAGAGGCTCAGTTTTTGGTTAGTAATTCCTGGTTTTGAACGGCATGGGTTCAAAACTCATGCTGCACTGCTGTATCTCAAACTGGGCAATCTAATCCTGGGATGTCTCTGAGTCACTATTACTTGTGAAAATTCTGGTCACAATTAAAAATATCTGGCATGTCTTGGAATACTAAGGCAAGCCTATTTCCTATGCGCACGCTCTCTTCAGGAGGGATACGTGTTCCTCCTGATGGAAGTGAAATGCAGTGCTGTGGGAAGGATCTCATTTTATTCTTTGGAATGAGTATTCCTTTATACTTCTCCTTGTAATGCTCGTTTTGTAAATTTCAGTGCAGTTCCGTTCAGAAGTTGGTTACGTGATTCAGTCTCCTTCTGCCTTTAAAAACGGGAGATGGCATTTTGGTGCCAAGAACTGGGTGAAAGATTCTGCTGTCGTTCATGTTACTGTCTGGCATAATCCCATAAAAGTCCCTTTGCTGTCACAGAGCATTTAACAGCGGTTGAGTTTAATCAAAGGTAACGGCCCTACTCCATTATAGTTTAATGGTATGATGTCTAGGGAGAGTACTGAAAATTACAATATGCATAGTAGACAGAGGGGAACATAATTTATTATTTCAGCATGGGTCACTTTCTACTGCCTGAGCTGTATCCAGCTGTTGTTGCATCTTCCTTCCCTACTAGCTCATGACAGCTAATAACAAACCAACAGGCGACATGAGAAGGTGTGCTCTCTTTCCCTGTGTTTGTGCAGTGACAGTTTCAATAATTCTTTTACCAAGATCTGGGCCAGAACACTCTTGTATCAGACAAACAACAACATTGCTCTTAATGAGGTCCACTGGCTTTTTGAGAACCTGAAGTTAAAGCTTGGTTTGTTGCAGTACAAAGTATAAAGAGAGTCATTCTTTGGCACAGAGGTCTTACCATAATAAAATAAAATTCTCACCACTATTACAATCATGGCCAAAAATAGCAGACATCAACTTTGTGCCTTTTTTCCCAACACTTCTTAGCAAAACACTGTCCAATACACAGAAGGAACGAAGAGTAACTAGTATTTCAAAAATCACCAGTCTAATTAACATTAACAGCATTATTATTTGGAAGATTAGCTCCTTTTGTAGCTGAATTAAAATCACACGTTTAATGAGAACACTGAAGCACCAAAAAAAAAACCAACCCCAAAAGAAAAGAAAAGGAGAAGCCAGTTGGCTTGGGTATCCTTTACGAGATCATGTCAGAAATTCGGAAGTGCAAAGATGGCAGTCCTTTGCGAGCTAATTGTAAAATTAATGTTATATTATACATCCTGTAGAAAGTGTGTGCCTAATGAAATGACTAATGTGCTGTTAAGCGTTCATTATCTTGCTCCTTGTTCATTAGCTGTGAAGCTTGTGCAGCAGCAGCAGCACAGGACTATAAGGCTGTGAGCTGTCTTGCATATTTTTTGCATAGCCTGCACAAGAGGGAAAAGAAAGCTTGGGGTTTTCTTACATGCAAGGACCCACAGGAGTTCTGCAAACTCATACTTTGCGTCTCCAAAAGGTCAATGGATCAGATGGCAGGAAAAGCAAGAGCAGCTGATCATCTTTCTGGACCAACCCACCAGTACCATGGTTGAGGCTTTGCCAGCGGGTAGAAAGTATCATCAGAACCATGGGGTATATGGAGAAGAGGTATGTAGGTGTCTGTAGGCTGCCAGCTCCAAGGATCTCTCTGAAGGGAGTACCACATGGGTGCAGATGTGTCTCAAGTCCTGCCGTGCAGGGAGATGATGACCTCTCTCCCACAGCTGAGTGAGGAGGAAGCATAACTTCAGGGGAAGCCCTGGGAAAACAAGAAGGCTGTGCAGGGAGTGACAGAAGGGAGTCCGAAAGACCTTCCGAGGCTTTGGCTCAACACACTGCCACACGAAACCAGAAGGCCAGCCCTTGACTGATTTGAAGATAGTTCACTGTAATTGAGATGGTTACTGCATCAGTACATGAAATTACTTTCCTCATGATTATATAGAAACCTCTACTTTTTCCCATGCGTTCACTTTGAACTGCACTTCCTAAACAAGCGTTTTATTTAAATGGCACTTTTCAGACCTTGAAGCTGCATTAAAAAGGCTGACACAGAAACCACTGGCTCCAAGATAATTCCCTGAAAATTGTGGGAAATCAAAGAGGAAGAAAAAGAGCAAGGTAGAAAGTATGAACTTTTAGCCACACTTGGAGTCAGAGATATTCCCCTCCCAAGCCCATGTAAGAATTCAATTTCTTAATTCAAAAATGGTCACAAAATCTTCCCTTCTTTCAAATGGACAGCTCTTATCAGCCCAAAGCCCGCTTAACCTTAGAGCAACAAAAGCTTCCTCTAATGCTGTTTATTTTCTTACACAGGTCCATTAGTTTGCTAAAAGAAGAGACAAAGGAGAACGGAAAATGAAGCCAAAAGAGCAGGCACCTGTGCTTAAGGTCTCTTTGTATCTACAAATTACCGTTACACAGTCATTCACCATTTTGCCACTCAAAGTGCTTTAGAATTCCATAGTTTGCCCTGTGTAATGAATACAACAGAGTCTGCTTCATAATTTCTTGAGCATGGCATCATTAGATTTGTGTCTCTCCACATCCTTGTTGCAATCAAGTGCCCAGCATCTGTTTTTGTTTAGTTGTCAAGTGTCACCAAAGGCATATAAAACAGAGTTGGCTGCCGGTAACTGGCCACATAAAGCAGCTGATGGGGATCTGAAAGCCACTGTCCATACGATTTATGTTACAGTCTGCAGGTGTTGGTCAGGAGCCAACACTGTGCAGAAATAACTAGCGATGTCTCATGCTTCTCCCTTCTGTTATCCAAATTCCCCTCCCCCATGCTCTCTCAGGGCAGGGCTGACAGTATAAATACATCAAAAGCGTCCTGTGGCACCTTATCTCTTGCCTTGTTGTTCTAACTGATTATGTAAAAACATAACCTACATCCTTTTTCCCTATGCTGTTTCCAAAGATAAGCTGCATTCTTGATGCTCAAGGTGAATCTGCCTATGAGGGTCCGTATGAACTGTAGACAAGCAAACCTTTGCTCTTTCCTTTTTTTGTTACCGTACGATGGGCAATGTAGAACAGCCAACCATCTTTTTTCTCCTCAGTTTCATGCAGGAGGACCAAGTGCGTGTTAAAAGGGTAGCATCTGCTGATGCGACCAAGCAGAAGGCACATCAGACTTCTGTCCTTTGGGTGTTAAGGACCTGACTCTTAGCAAGAAGGTGGCAACAACTTCCACTCCCGGTCCTGAACTCCCTTCTGAAAGGCTAACTGTGGGTCCTTGCCTTCCAGACCTGCCTAGAGAAGTACCATGGATGCTCTGTTTCTAAATTTGTGTGTGTTGCTAGTCCTGTCGGAGTTGGTTAAACCTTCAGCTTAGAATCACACAATCATAGAATCATTAAAGTTGGAAAAGACCTCTAGGATCATCTAGTCCAACCATCAACCCAATACCTCCTTGCCTACTAAACCACGTCCTGAAGTGCCACATCTACATGTTTTTTGAACTCCTCCAGGGGTGGTGACTCCACCACCTCTCTGGGCAGCCTGGTCCAATGCTTGACAACCCTTTCAGTAAAGAAATTTTTCCTAATATCCAATCTAAACCTCTCCTGATGCAACTTGAGGCCATTTCCTCTCATCCTGTCGCTAGTTACTTGGGAGAAGAGACCAGTGCCCACCTCTCTACAACCTCCTTTCAGGTAGTTGTAGAAAGCAATAGGGTGTCCCCTCAGCCTCCGCTTCTCCAGATAAACAATCCCCGTTCCCTCAGCTGTTCCTCATCAGACTTGTTCTCCAGACCCTTCACCAGCTTCGTTGCCCTTCTCTGGACACGCTCCAGCACCTCAATGTCTCTCTTGGAGTGAGGGGCCCAAAACTGAACACAGTATTCGAGGTGTGACCTCACCAGGGCCAAGTACAGGGGCACGATCACTGCCCTGGTCCTGCTGGCCACACTATTCCTGATACAAACCAGGATGCTATCGGCCTTCTTGGCCACCTGGGTACACTGCTGGCTCATATTCGGGCGGCTGTCAACCAGCACCCCCAGGTCCTTTTCCACCAGGCAGATTTCCAGCCACTCTTCCCCAAGCCTGTAGCATTGCATGGGGTTGTTGTGACCCAAGTGCAGGACCTTGCACTTGGCTTTGTTGAACCTCATACAATTGACCTCAGCCCATCGATCCAGCCTGTCCAGATCCCTCTGCAGAGCCCTCCTACCCTCGAGCAGACTGATGCTCCTGCCCAATCTGGTGTCATCTGCAAACTTACTGAGGGCGTGCTCAATCCCCTCATCCAGATCATTGATAAAGATATTAAACAGGAGTGATCCCAGTACTGAGCCCTGGGGAACACCGCTTGTGACCGGCTGCCAACTGGATTTAACTCTGTTCACCACAACCCTTTGGGCTCAGCCATCCAGCCAGTTCTTTACCCAGCGAAGAGTACACCCGTCCAAGCCATGAGCTGCCAGCTTCTCCAGGAAAATGCTGTGGGAGACAGTGTCAAAGGCTTTACTAAAGTCCAGGTAGATAACATCTACAGCCTTTCCCTCATCCACTAGGTGGGTCACCTGGTCATAGAATGAGATCAGGTTGGTCAAGCAGGACTTGCCTTTCATGAACCCATGCTGGCTGGGCCTGATCCCCTGGTTGGCCTGCACATGCCTGTTGAGTGCACTCAAGATGAACCGCTCCATAATTTTCCCCGATACCGAGGTCAGGCTGCAGGCCTGTACTTCCCCGGATCCTCCTTCTGGCCCTTCTTGTAGATGGGCGTCACACTGGCAAGCCTCCAGTCGTCTGGGACCTCCCCTGTTAACCAGGACTGCTGATAAACGATGGAGAGTGGCGTGGCAAGCTCCTCCGCCAGCTCCCTCAGTACTCTTGGGTGGATCCCATCCAGCCCCATAGACTTGTGAGTGTCCAGGTGGTGTAGCAGGTCGTTAACTGCTTCCTCCTGGATTATGGGGAGTTTATTCTGCTCTCTGTCCCTGTCTTCCAGCTCAGGGGGCTGAATTCCCTGGGGATAACCAGTCTGACTATTAGAGACGGAGGCAAAGAAGGCATTAAGTACCTCAGCCTTTTCCTCGTCCTTGGTGGGAATGTTTCCCCCTGCATCCAATAAAGGAGGGAGATTCTACTTGGCTCTCTTTTTGTTGTTAATGTATTTGTAAAAACGTTTTTTATTCTCTCTTACAACAGTGGCCGGCTTGAGTTCTAGCTGGGCTTTTGCCTTTCTAATCTTCTCTCTGCTTGACTCGACGAGCTCTCTGTACGCTTCTTGAATTGCCTGCCCCTTCTTCCAAAAGTGGTAAACTCTCCTTTTTTTCCTGAGTTCCAGCCAAAGCTCCCTGTTCAGCCAGCCCACTCGTCTTCCCCGCCGGTTCGTCTTAGGGCACATGGGGACAGCCTGCTCCGGCGCCTTTAAGACTGCCTTCTTGAAGAATGCCCAGCCTTCCTGGACCCCTTTGCCCTTCAGGGCTGTCTCCCAAGGGACTCTCTCAACCAGTGTCCTGAACAGGCCAAAGTCTGCCCTCCGGAACTCCATGGTAGGGGTTTTGCTCATCCCCCTCTTTACTTCACCCCAAATCGAGAGCTCTATCATATCATGATACTTTAGTACAATAGAATCATTAGTACAATAGGATGATTAGTGAAATAGAATCAGAATTCTGGTTTGCATTAGACAAGTCTCAGCAGTTTTTAAGAAAAAAGAAAAAAGTGTGGCCTACCAAAAAAAGACTGTTGGCCATCAGTAGACCACATTTCAAATCAGATACAGAGACCAGATCCTTTTTTTGCACATTAGTAGTGTGCAACCGTATCTCTAGCAATACATTTATTAGGAATGTAAACCAAGGGACACAGTATAATGCTCTGCCAACACACTGATGGTATCTTCTAAGCCAAATATTCCCTAAGAATAAATAATCCTCTTAGAAACTACATTCCAAACACAGAAAGTGACTTTCTAAGGTTAAGCTCCCAGGTTTATTTCATTTGCTGATAGTATTTTGGGTACCTTGAAGTGATGATCTGACATAAGCCAGTCATTTGCTCCCCTCTTCCCCATCAGCCCATCTGCAATAAGGCATGCAAAAGTCAGAGGACCAGCCTTGCATCAGAACAGCTTTAGGAGGGGGAAAAATGAAAATAACTGCCGGATGGGAGAGTGGTCATCTGGCAATGCCTGATACAGGTACTGCAGCAGCGCATGATCCGTCATGACAGCAGCTTCTGCTGAAGGGCACACACCAGGCTAGTGAGAAGTCTTCACTGCATGCCTGATTTAGACAAGGATGTTGAGCAAACTGTTATCAGTAATAGTCAGAGTGTGTCCAGATGAACACAGGTAGAAAAATGGATTTGGGGAAAGTCTAAAAAGACAATGGCTGCTCCTCTAGCTTCTTCCACTTGCTCTCAAGGCTCCTCTATCTCATGTTCTTCTGGAGACATCTTCTCAGTTCAGACATTAAAGCTCAGTTTATCTGAACTGTCTTAGGACTGGAGCTCCCAGCCTTCAAGGTCGATGAAGAAATTCAGGCTTGATATGTGAGAAGATGAGAAGATAAGAGCAGCTTGTTCTTATAAAACACATCTTCCCCTTGCTCACAGAAGAAAGGCCCTGTGATGGCAAAAGTGTGCCTCTGCATGGAGTCCTTCAAAGCTCCGTGCTCTCTGTGCACTGAGACCATGCCTGTCTGTATGATGAGTCGCAGACAGGTTTTTACAGCAATCTCCTGAATATTTACCATAGAAAGGCGTAACGGAAGTGACCACAAAGGCCATGGAGGAAGCAAGCCGAGAGTTTCCAGGAGTCACAATGTCCCTGTGCTCTGGTTCTTCAGCGAGTGTCCAAGCACCAAAGGTTCAGTGCTACATCTCTGCCCTCTGTGCAAGGCAGACCAATCAGTTTCTCTGAGCTATGAGTTATTTTAACGTATGTGGGCCTAACCTTCACGGCTTCCTTGGAACTGAAGACGTGGTAGATAGAGTTATAGGCAAAAGTCAAAGCTTTTAATGTGGTTTTTGATTCCCTGCATTACCCTCATCTCCCCCTGTCCTCGGTGAAGAAAGCTCAGAACAAGGCTCTGTAAGGCTTAATGTAGAGACGCAGAGACTGAGCAATTTCTGCAAAGTCTGATCCCAACAAGGTAACGATCTAGCAGGTGTATAAGGAAATTTCTTCTGCTGATGTTCTTCTTTGAGTGAGAAACAACTGCTGCTTCCAACAAAAGCTCTGTCATGAACAAATGCTTCTTGTAAAAATATCCTCCAGGTGTCTAAGTAAGTAAGTGTGTTTGTGCACTTGTGTGTGTGTGTGGGGTGTGTGTGTGTGTGTGTGTGTGTGTGTGTGTTGGGGGGGTATACAATGAAAACTTTTGTAAATTTTCCATACAAGTAAACTTTTATAAACGTGTAAGTTTACACAAACACAGTACTGGCAAAATTACCACAAGATGATTAGGCGATTTAGTTCATCTGCTCTGACTCAGGTCAATCCTATCAAGACAACTCTCAATAGAAAATGGTTGTCTAATTTGTTTTTAATGAAAGGATATACATAAGAAATGCCATCATTCAATCAAAGTTGGGGTTTGTTTTTCCAAATCAAAATCCTACAATTCAATCAGAGGGTTGTTTTGGTTTTTGCTTTTTTCCAAATTTGCTATTTGTCTCAAGACAGCCTTTCCAAAAGAACATTGTGCAACATAAAGAAGGGAGTTTGGTCACTTCCTGAAGTGAACTTTGGTCACTTCTAAAGCCTTACCCAGTCCTGAAGTCCACTTATCCTTTAAGAATGCTACGTCAGGTACAGAAACACAAAAGCCCTCCAGAAGGATCTCAGGTGACTTCATCAACTGGGTACATTTTTGTTATCATACTGCAAATATTGGTTAGGAAAAGAGTACAAAAGAGCATTCCCCTACATTACCACTAATGAACATAGCAATTGCAGTCTTTTGTATCTCAATAGTTATCATCTCTTTATTATAAGTTCTGTTCTTTCACTCACGTGCCTTGATGGATTTTCAGGGGTCCTTTTTTATTTGGTGGTAACGGAATGCACATTTTCAGTCTTGTCATCATCTGCATATTTGGGATATGCATTTCTTTCCTGAACACAGACAGGAAGACAGAGTGAAGAGGATGAGAACAGCTTACACGGAGATCGGAGCTGGAAAGCCACGGAAACTTTTCTCATGCTCAGACTGGGAACCGTGCCTGTGCAAGCAAACCATGACCACCTACCTATCTCAACAGGACGTATCCTGGTCTGAAGACCACTGAAATGTGCAAAGGCCTTTGTCCTGCTCTTAAGAATAGATCGGTGAGACCCCCTCATCAGAGGTTGCCCTGTGTTTATTGAACAGATATTATGTATCAATATTGTATTTTCTAGTATTACAACTTGAAACCTCAGGACTAAGTTGTCAGCATTGGATAAAAATGACCACTGTAATTAATACAACGACTAGTATTTCTACTCCTTTGCAAGCTCAGCATGTCCTGGTACCACGCGTTGTCAGACTGTCTGGACCAGAGAGCAGCTAGCGGCTCCCGAGGCTGTTTTAACACTTCCCATTTCTGCAGGGTAAGTTGTGCAAGGGCTTCCCTAAATGTCACCAATTTGTGAGAAGCTTTTAGGGCAAGTGCAACGCCCTAGGCAAATGCAGAGATAATTCTGTATAATTTGGGATTACTTTGGGTGGGGAAGGGAGGAGGGGCACACCAAGACGACTAACAAAAAGACTTTGTTTCATATATTTTCATTAAACGTAGATCATTTGGAGCTGGAGTAACTGTTAAAGAATATTTTACTCAAAATACTCATCACAACAAGATAGACTGAATGGCTTTTATAACAGACAAAACACTGAGCAGTTAACAAACAGCATGAGTGGCCTGTGCTTCTACTTAAAAAAAGGACAGCCTATTTTATGAAGAGGTGACAAGACTTTTAATTTCTCCCGTAGGTAACAGAAATGAATAATATATAAAATGTGCTTGGGTAGCTTTTGTAGAAAAGTGTGTACAAGTACAACATATCAAAGAGAAAAAGAGACTGATGAAAGTTCATAAATCAAAAAGGCAATGTAGGTTGAAAGTGCTAGCACTCCAAAGCTGAGGAAAGGCTTCATCTAGGAAGCCAAAGATAAGATTTAAATGCTAGATCTTTATCAGGCCTTCCAGGTGTTTTTAATTTCCCATGTCAAGTGCAATTGTCACTTGTCCTATGAAATTCAGACCTACAGAATAGTTGTATTTTGGTTAGTCTAACATGGAGTTGTATTTAGTGTGGCAGGCTTAGTCCTGCTCCTTGACAGCAAGGAGTCACCACAAATATTTATTCAGAATGGCAGAATTTAGTTCAGCCACTGAGCAGACTTTAGCAAGTTCTCACTTGCTTCCAAGTTAGCAATTAATCAGCACCTCAGTCAGCTTTCAGAATTATCTCCTGCAATACCCATTTAGTGAAATCTCTCCTGCCTTCCCCTTTCTGGATGGATTTCTTTTGCGGCCTGTGGGTAGCACCTGGTGTAATCTGACCCTAAAAAGAAGACATGGAAAACACTTCTGCTAACAATGGAAAAATAAACCTCCTAGCAGAGTTTAGGTCTAGAAATGCCAGGGCATACTGTAGCATATACTGCCTTTCTGACCAGCCACACACATTTAAGATAGGGGTGAAGAGCAACCTTAAATTCAATTTAAAATCACACCTCCAGTGACTGAGAGAAGAAAGTTGAATATTGTCACTCTTTCAAAACAAATCAAGACCAATCCCTGCTCATGGTTTTAAACACAATGGACTACCATTGCATTCCTCTAAAATGTTAAATATTGCATGTAGCTCCTCTCTTTCTCTTTTAGCATGTGCCATTTTTCAGCTCAAGAAGAAACAGGAAGGAAAACCATAGAATCAAGAAGAATTGAAGTTTTCAGAAGCCAGATGACAGCTCCAAAGTCCTTGGGCTCTGGCTGCTTATTACAAAACCTCACTTAAAAATTGCTTGGAAATGGAATGAATCAAAGGGCACTGACCTTCTTTCAGAATAATTTGAGGATTTCCAACGGCATCTGTGTCTTTCTGCACAGATACCCAGGACTGGAGGTATTAAAGGCCTGGTGTGGGAAGGGAAGACACTTGCTCTGTCCTTGACCACAACAGACATTTTCATTCCAGATACCTTTTATCAAAGTACAACGAGGAGGAAGAAACATGCTTCGAGTGTAAGGAAAAGTGGTAGACTACGTCCTTTTACACAACCCATCCATCGCTGACGTGTAACTCTAGTTTCACTTACATTCATTCTGACTGGCAACTCTTGAGACTGAAGCCGTACATTTACCTACAGATAATCTAGGAGATGAGGCAATGGTAGGGCAGCCATTGCCCAGCCTTGGATGTGTAGAAAGCAAGTGTGAAAAACAGAGAGCACTTGGTGCCTCTTCCAAGCTCTCAGGCCCGTTGCAAAGTGCAACTGAGAAAAGTGTCCATTTGTTTCCAGCTTCCTTAAAATCCTCAGCTCTGAAGGGCTTGATGAGTTTGTGATTCCAAGAATTCCAGGCCACCTCCTCTTTTGCCTTCTGAGAAAAAAATGAGTGCTGCTTCTATTCCCTCAGGAATTCAAAGATTTTGAAGGCTGAATTCAAAAGATAAGTGCTCCAGATCTGGCACCTGAGAGACAGCTGCATCTGAGAGACACATCTCTTTTAATAACTGGGTTCTAGCAGCCATCCCATTTAAATACCTACTGCGTGCGTTCCTGGATGTACTGCTGCAAGGAATATTGAAGAGATTGGATTAATAAGACTATATTGCGGTTTTCTTGTCCCCTGAGGATAGAAAGAATCAATGCAGCCAGTAATCTTGGCTAATCTTACCATTAAGGGCATTCAAAACGTTATGCATCCCATTTTTTAAGGGGTGGGAGAATTATAAGGAATTCCACATAGGAGAGGCTGTTCCCTCCCCCTGACCAGTTCCTCCTATTAACTGTCTGGTTTGAACTATAAAGAGCCACAGGGAAGAGAAGAACAACAACTCTATCTGTGTGGAGAAACTGTACTTTCTTCATGGCACTACCTTGCCCTTTTTCTGCTTTTTGCTCAAGACAATTAGGGCACTGCAGCATTGGAGGCTGCAAACTCACTAGCTTTATCTGCATGCTCCAGAAGACAAAGTCGCCATTAACGAAGCATTCCCTGGCAATATTTCCTTGCTCTCTCCCGCAGGTCTGTAATTCCTTTGAAACCTGTTCAGAGTATCTGGTTGCCCACTTTGCCTCATTTTGGCAAGATGGCATAGATAACCCACAGGAGTCATGGAACTCAGCCGGCTCAAATAGCTGAATTACCTGTGCATACCACACCGGTCAGGCGTTAAAATAATAATTGAACTAAACAGGTATGTTGTCTGTAATTTGCACTTCTGAGACGGCGGAATGGACTTGCCCATTTGCTCTTTGAAGCTGCTGATACTATTCTGCTCTGGATTTAACAACAGAAAAGCAGTGGCAAAAGAGAAAACAGAGGACTGGTTGTGATAGTTCTGGAAATAAATGTACAAGTGGTTGTTACTGTGGTGTATAGAGTCTTGCTAGAGTGAGGTAGCCTTTCAGATCTTAAACTTTTGCCTTTAATTTGTTATTGGAAAGAGCAGAACATTGGCACTGATGTTGGAAATGAGCACCTGTCTTCTCTGCAGCCAAAGGAGCATACCGCACACCATGTTTCTCCCTTAATTCTCAGGTTGAGGATGCATTAACAAGGCAAACCATTCCTGTTAATGTTTCTGTGGTAACGGATGATCTGCAAAAACCCCCCAAAATTCTTTTTTCTAAGGAAATACAGAGTGTTCTGAAGTTAATGGTGCACAATTATAAAGAAAGAATGTATTTCATTTCACACCGGCAGTTCATTTTGTGCAGAGTGGTGTACATCAGGTAAGTCGGGTATCTGCTGAATGACTTTAGACGTTGAGCAAATGTGATTTATATTCAAAAAAGAATGGAACTATATGTTAACCAAATGCATTTTGCCTCAGGACTTGCACTTACTGAAGCTTTAGGTAAAGGTGCGTTTCAGGGTGCGAGACGTCCACATTTATTAGAGAAGCTGATGTGTAACAACATTGTTCTAAGAGCATGCAGAGTCAAAGCGCCTGTAGAAATATACTGAATTCTCTTTAGCCATAAACAGAGCTTTAACAATTCCTGGGGTGCTGGTGGTTCAGACTCTTATACTGTGCTTTCAGAGATGAGTTGACTGTGTCAGAAGAAGTTCAGACACCGAGAATGAGGATGGGTTCTGAAAACAGAAGGGTATGGCTGAATCCATGAGAAACAGAAGAAAAGCCCTCAGGAGGTTTTGTAGCCCAACTATGGGCAGAGCCAAGATTTTCTGCATGGCCCTTTGAACTTTATGTGGCCATTTTCTGCTTCAGAATTGCCTCCTGAAGAAGATATTTTCTGACTTATCAACCAGACAGGTAGGCCAGTCCTGAGCAGTGACTACTCAATGCTTTGAACATTGCAATCCCCATTAAGGCGTTGTAATCTGTATGAAATAATTGCTTTGCACTTTTTTTTTTTTTTTTTAATTATATGACGCCTGTTAACCGCATTTAGCCTTTCAGTCCTAGGCTCTGTTCTGAACATCCCTCTGGGAAAGTGGCTCTGAGCCTCAGCAGCTCAGGGATTGATCTGCCCAGAAGGCCTTCCCACTTGGTAAGATTAACCTTCAACTGGAGCAGGACAGTCGTTAAACACTTAGATGTATTTACCTCTTTACATTTCAGAATGGTGATGTTGTTTCTGAATACTGTAGGAGCTTGGTCATTAGGTTCTCAATATGGTTGTATTGAGTCAACTCAACAGAAAGTAATTTGGGAGAAGCAAAACAAAACCAAACCAAACATAATACTTATGTATTTAATTTGAATTTCTTACCTAGTTGTTAGACCTCATATGAGGACAAAACCTTAAAGCGAATTTGCTTGGTGTTGTTTTGTTTTCCCTACTGTATCAATTGGTGTAATAAAATATTTTACCTCTAACTAAAAAGCTTGCCCATTTCACATTTTAGGCCCTTACAGCTAAAATAACAATATCAATGAATGTAAGGAAGTACAAACAGACAAACCCGAATTTAAACAGCATGTCCAGATAACCCAATTTTTAAAAACATGTAACAGATTTTTAAAAGCGCAATGTCAAAAAGATTAACTTCCAGGGCTTTGTTTCCTCTGTTACTAACTTTAATGATTGATAGAGCAGAAAAAACCCACAACCTATGCTAAAGACTGAAAAAATATGCTTCGCAATGACCAAGGAGCTACTTGCTCCCTACCTGACTGGGACTTGCACAGGGTGGATATTAGGAACGTATATCTGGTACAGCTCTGATGTTTTCAAGAAGGAATTAAACAACTTCTTAGATGCCTTCTCCATCCTTAATTCTATAATCAAAGGATAAAACCAAGCAACAGAAAATTCCAGACAGAATCTAAAACTAAAACCAAGAGAAATAACCGTTTCTCTTATCATCCTGATAGTGTAATCACATCTTAGAAGGACAGAAGGACTTCTTAGAGGGAAACCACCCAAATAATTAATTCCCTAAGGAAATAGTGAACAGTGGGCAACAACTACACAGGCAAATTGTTGCCTCCCATCCGCTGAAAATGCCGGTAGCCTCCCAAGAGAGGTATTATCTCCTTATTTGTTATTAAAGAGGAGTTTTATTCCATTCCCATGTGAGACAGTGCTCACATATTTCGAAATTCTACTAGCACATGACGGGAATCACCACAAGACCATTTCCAAACTCTTACTCTTCATTTGTCTGAAATGCATTATCCTGAACAAGGCTGAGCAGAGCCTTCCTTTAACTGTTAAAATTGGGTTTTCCCCTTTCCTCTAGATTCTTCCAATTTTCCTCCTTCAAACAATGAAACTTTTCAAAAATGAAGGACTGAAATTTCATATTTCTAGTCTATCAGAAAATGTGACATGAATTGATCTTATTAGTGCAATTTGCAGCTAAAATTTGCAATTTGCAGTTTTGGATACAATGGTTTGGGATTTGCCTTACCCTTCCATGTCCCTGCCAATCATCATCTTTGGGAGGAAGAATGAAACCAAAGACAACCAAACACTCCACCACCAGTGCCTTTGCCACTTTTCTGATCCCACCTTCTCCCTGCACACTAGACGTTGTACACATTAGAAGGGGTCTGATTAACTGAATTAGAAATAAGTTGCTGGAGTCTGGCTACACCAAATTAAGGTAAGTCACACAGGTTTTGTGTGTGGAACTTCACCTTTTCATGCAGGACTTCTTCAGGCTTCCGGAGTATAGGAACGTGCTACATTTACTAGCCTTTTCTAAATCAACAGTCACCTTTTTCTGAGCATTTACCCAGGAGTGATAGTTATGTGGCAAGTCCCTCCAGCATCAGTGTCCCTGTCTGGCACAAAAATCACCTCCTTTACAAATAAAACCAGATGTTCAAGGTATTGTGGTTGTGATTTAAAATGGACCAATAATCAAAGACGTGCTGGTTGCATGTGGTAACCCTTACCAGTTTTATTTAAACATACAGCTAACACAGGTGGTCAAGCAGAAATCAGGGTGTTTTCTTCCTTTCTACAAAAATCTCACCAACAAAGCACCTCAGTCAGAGGTTCCAGACAGAGATCAGTAGAGGGAACAAACTGCTCTGGCTGGACATGCTTATCCCTCCAGAAAAAACCTCGACAGCAGGTCTCCGTAGACAGGTCTCCACCAGACTAAATATTCAACCTTAAACCAGCCAAAGGTACCTGGAAAAAATCTGGAGCAGCATAGTACCTCATGACAGCTTCAACAAAGTCTAAGAGGGGTTTTAAAGGAAAATATGCTGCAGAAACAGAGAGAACAGTCAGCCCAGCTAGGAGATATTCAGCTGTAGTCCGTGAATGGTAGGAAGTGCCACTTCTACTCGGTGGTTAAATGGATGTGTCAGGGCCTGGAGGAAAGCAGCTGCAATCCATGATTAATTTCTGTGCATGCGTTATTGTTTATAACGGTGAAATAAGTATTTGTCAGGAATCTGAAGGTAAAGGGGTAGGTGCAGAATTTAGTGGAAAGAAAATAAAAACCTTTTTTGTTAAATGTTCGTGTCACTGGTCAAGGAAGTTGAAATAAATATCTGTCGGTCATCAGGTGGTATGCAAAGGAATTTGTACAAGAAAGTTGAATGGTCAGACATCTTCCACCAAATTGCTTCTGCATTGAGTAGCTGTGCCACTGGTGTCCAATTTTGCATGCTGATGGGGGAGCAGATGGAAGACAACTCTCAGTCTCTCCGAATGTGCTGCCCTTTCTCACTCTGTCACTGACTGCAGAGCAAATGGAGGCCAGACTAAGGTTTTCAGCATGCAGAGCATCTGATCATCTAAATGATGAATATACCTTCTCCTCCCTGCTGCGGACAGAACTATTTGTCTTACTTAATTTTGATTGATGTTCCTACGCAGGACAAACAGTGGAATTGACAGAAAACAACCCACATGCACAGTGTGAATAGATGACAATGAATTTATTCATCTCCCATAAGCAACACCATACTTTTCCTTTTGAGCTCAAATGCCACTAATTTGGAACATTCACCTACACCTTTTCCTTCCGTGCTATTTTCAATCTTTGAATTCTTATAAATGGACGAGACTATCCAAAGTCATACAGCTTAGTGGGTGAATACCGGTTGCATGTGTCGATGTTGTGTTCTGTTTTATGGCATCTTCCTGCACCCTGTCCCATAGCCTCAGAGATATGAACGTGCCAAGGCATAATTTGCTCCAGGGACAATGACAGTCCCGAGTTTCTGTCTAGACATTTTCAGCATGTTGAGAACCTCTAGTTAAGTAGCCTTCTAGAAAGGTGAAAGATAGAGCGTAAAACTGACAGTTCCGTAGGGACAAGAGTGGAAGAAATTTCTTTCCCTAGAAAGAAGATAATAGGGGAGGGAAGGGTAGATACTTAAATGACGGCTTGTCTGCCCATAACAATGATGTATAGGTTTCTGCGAGGTTTTTTGAGTACTTAAATGCAGAATGGAATTCAGAAGGCAAGATGAAACACAGAGCAAGGAAAAGGCAACTCATTAAAAGCTTAGACCAAGTAAAACTCCTGTGAGACACATTGCAGCACTTGAGTGTTATGGGAGGTCAGCAAGGGAGAC
This sequence comes from Mycteria americana, assembly GCF_035582795.1. Lineage (NCBI taxonomy): Eukaryota > Metazoa > Chordata > Aves > Ciconiiformes > Ciconiidae > Mycteria > Mycteria americana. The sequence goes on from NC_134396.1 coordinate 71,161,453, forward strand.
GAGGTCTCATCTCTGGACCAGAGCTAACGTTGGGGCTATCCCAGCCCACAAGCACTTTCTTTCACCATGTTGCAGCACAGAGGCTTCTGAATTGTTCCTAACATGGATGGCACAGTTCTCTTCACAGCTGCATACTCTGACTTGCATAAAGGTACGTGGAATGAGTGTAAAGCACCCCTTCCCACTCTCTGAAGGCTAGAAAGACAAGCATGGTCAGCTTTCCTTTTACCCCATGAAGAGCTCTAGACAGGAGGAAAAGCCTGTGCTCTCTCCTTGACGTGATGACATTATGTCATCTTAAGTCAGATGTCAACACTTGTTAGACACACATAACCTGACCTGTTATTGAACCTTTGAAAGCAAAACCTCTAGTTCAAGTTATTTTTTAGTACCACCTCCAAGGATGCTATTTGACATAAATCACGTTACAGGCAAGGCTGGAGTGGTGTCTGTTAAACATTCAGTTGCAAGCAGTTAAATGCAGGGTTTTAAAAAGATGCTGACTACTCTGACCTTGAAATCAGTCTGAAATGTCAGTCTGACAGGGGCAATTTTCATAGTCCATCGTTCATAAATCAGCATTCACCTTCCACCATGGTTAGACGGCAGACTTACATGCAGCTGGTCAGACCTTTCATGCAACTAACCAGATTCTGACTTGAAGTTACTGTGCATCCGCCCCAGACAGGCTGTGCACTCTCCATCCTTGGAGTTTTCAAGACCCAACTGGACAAAGCCCTGCGCAGCCTGGTCTCATATCACAGCTGATGCTGTGTTGAGCAGGTGGTTGGACTAGAGACCTCCTGAGGGCCTTTCCCACCTGACTTATTCTGTGATTCCAGGTGCACAACTTCAGTTGCAGTGTTCCTACCAAAGTGGCAGACTCGATGAAATCTGGGCTAACAGAAGCCAGCTTCATTCCCACAGGCTGTCTTTTGGAATCGAATCTAGTTGCCACATGACTAAAGGAGCTTGCATGCAGAGAATCGGGCTTGCAGAAGGAGCCTTCTCAGCAAGGTCCATCTGTCAGGGTCATGCAGCATTGGCGGGTCCCACATTCTCCATTTGCAACCTTGCCAGTGAATTGAGATCACAAAAGTCAAAAGAGGAGCAAACAAAAGGTTTTGTGTTTCTCAGAACTACACAGTGTGTCCCTACCCATGCTCATTTCCCAGGTACACCCATTTATCTCAGGAGTGCCTTTCTTTCAGGATGTATGGCTGTGGGAATCTCCATAATAGGACCTTTTGTGAGCCACAGGTATCAGTCTCAAAAGCCCCTTTGTTCTGATAACTGGGGAAGTGCCTCTACATGCATCATCTTAATCGATCTGCTTTTCATTTCAAGGGACAAGTACTAGCAAATGAGGCTTGTTCTTCCCACTCATTTTGCTCTTGAGGAAACAAGGGGACTGTTTTAATGGGCTGTCTATGTAGGCAAGGGAGTTGAAATGGCTGTTCTGAAACTCTCTAATGACCTATATGCTTAGATGCTTGGCTATATTTCTTCCTCTGTGTACACCCAGAAATGAAAACTCAGAATTTGGTTCAGGAATCATTAGCCCATTTACATGGGCCAATGGCAGACGTGCTAAATTTCCCTAGGCATTTACATACCCTTACTTTCAAATGCAATTTAGCCATTGTTTGGCTGGTAGATGCGTTTGAATATACACTCTGGTTTTTACTAACCACCAAAGAAATCCTGTCAAATTAGACATAAACCCCCCCACCCCGGGGAAATAAATCACAAACAACAACCTCCAAGTTCCTAAGAAGAAGCAGAAGAGTTAGATTATAAAGCATGAAGGAGGGGAATGGGGAGAATTAGAAGAAGGTACAGGGATCATTTTAATGTGCGCTACCACCGGGATTAATTCAAGCCAGGCCGAGTAGCAGTCTAACGTATTCCCCAAGGAGGGGTACCAATGGACTCCTCTCTGCCATCAGTGATGCCCCACAGTGAAGATCATGTGTGCTGTCTTAGCTTAGGTCTTTTATGCTTCAACTGAAGACGATACTATTAATTTCAGCTAGAGCAGAGTTAACCGTCTCTCTTTTGCCTGAGTTGACTTAGCAGCATAAATGACTTGTGCTTTCTGGGAAAAGGGAAGAGGTCCACTTCATGCACATGTAAACTTACGTGTAAACCCAGCCTCGGCCTCAATTCTCTGTAGAGCCATTTTCGGAAAGGAAAGTGAACAGCAGAGAAAAGAAAAAAAGCTTTTGAAACAAAACATCAAGAAACTGAAAGCATTTTATAGAAATAAAACCTATTTTATCTGCCCTACCATTAGACCAAATAGTAAAATGAGTTTCATGTGCAAATTCACATTTATCCGTATCCATGGTCTTGTTCATTATCCCAACAAGATTCAAACATACATTCAACAACGATAAGTAGCCAGAAATGACACAAAGAAACTCTGCAAGATAACTTGGGGCAGGGCAGCAGGGAGGAATCTTTTTTCCTAATAAGAGATCTGAGCAGGAAAAAAACCCAAAAACCTCACAGAGATTGTTTTAGAGGAGAATGCGCGGAAATTTATTTGACCACCATTTCAATGTGCCCACATAAAGAGCAGGAAACATCTGAGGCTCGAGGACTCTTCATTCTTGCAAAGGAAGGTTTAAAAAGGTGCAGACTGTGGGAACAGCAGCTCTCTGACAAATGACAGAGCCATGTGGCCAGAGGTAAAGAGAATTAGAGAGGGACTGAAGGCACCCTCATAAACTGTAACTGAAAAACGCTTGGGAGACTTACAGCTTTCCAGTTAAGTTTTTTGTTCTCTTTCCATCCCACAGTAACTTGCTATTGGAGAGATAACCCTTAGTTTCCACAGGGTGAGTCAAAACTACAATAATGAGGCAGACACAGTCCTGAAGCCTCAAGGCAACTCGATAACATCAGGCTGTCTGGAAAAATAAATGCCAAAATACCTGAGTAAGGATTACTGACATTGAGGCTTACCTGTGCAATTACACACGGCAGAGCTTCGTGGGCCAAGGAAGGGAGGAATGCCTGCGGACCAGCCCTCTGTAGACAGATGCCCTTGCAGCATTTCCAGGAGCAACACTGGAAACAAAACATTCCAAGTGAAGCAGAAGCAGAGCGGAACCCCATGCAAAGCTCCCTGAAATCGCCCCCATTATTGCCTTGGGGGCAGTCCTGCCATCTGGGCTGGCTGAACACGTTGAGCCGCGTTGGATTACTGTACTGTAAGCTACGTTAAGCAATTTCATAAAGCTTTTATAACTGAAGGAAGAGGGAGTTGTTCAAGCCCAGGCAACACCGGCCAGCACTTGAGCTACCATCTCGCCTTCACACCACCTCCCTTTAATTTCACCTGACAATGCAAAGGACACCACGACAGCATCAATCACAGCAGCTAGGTTATTTTTCCATTGGTAGAAATGATATAATTTCAATAGTCAGTTGTCTTAGTCCAGGGCAGGTAGTCCTGCTGCAAGTCAGAAAAACACAGATTTGTGCAGGTGTGGGTTTCTTAGAACTGAGCATTTGACTCATAATTAAGATTCCATCTGATTAACTGACTTGCCTTCTGCTATCAGACTGTCCGTTGTCCGCTGAGATGAAGGAACAAGCCTCCCTTCCCCTCTGCCTTCCAGTTTAGATGTGGAATGAGGAGGAAGAAAAAAAGAAATTTTAGGTGGATGAGGAGAGACAGAAATTTTTCACAGTAGGTTTCTTTTGGATTAGCCTTTCAGGAGTGCACTTAGAAATGAAGACACACATTTATTTTCTTACACATTGGCATCAAAATAAAGACTGGATCCCCCAGCACATGAATGTCTTCCTCCCTCTCTGAAACTATTCCCTGAGCTCCAGCTGAAATTTCAAATTTCACTCGTGAAAGTGCTTTAGTTTGGTTTCTTTTTGTCAAGCAGCAAATTCTTAAAACTTTTTGACCTTCCTCCATCTCTTCCCAACAGGAAGGTAAGTCACAGCTGCTTTAGAGTTTCTGTCATGCTAAGGGACCACTTTGCAAACGTCAGCTGGGGATGGGCTCCGAGCACCCTTTAAGTAACAGACCTCAGCCTGTCTGTTGTCTGCATTGGCCCGCTGCAAAACTTCAGCAGGCCATACGATAGCTTTCCTGTTATTTATTTGCTTTAAGAAGCCTTTGCTTTGAGAAGTACCCTCTTTCCATGCAGTTTCAGGAAATTTCCTAGCATTCCCCTTATACGAATTTTTCTTTCTTTGTGTTACTTTCTGCCAGGAGTTGGACTACAGGTGCTGGATCACTACTAAGACACTCTTTTGAATGCCTATCCAGAAACATGTGGAAAACAACATAAAATAAACTGTCTGGTATTCCCTGGGCTTTTCTTCCCCACTTACAAATATCAATAAAACATTGTTTGTCAAGCCAATCAATCTGAAGAGGAAACAACCCCCCAGCATGGCAGATAGCAAAACATACGGTACCTAGAGGACAAAGATTGCACAGCCCCTTTCTCCAGTTCTGCAGCACGACACTTTACAGGTCAAGTGTTCTTCTCCTGCCCTTCAGGAACACAGACTTACAGTCCTGAGGTCTGTTTTCTTTCCTGGTAGGCAGCAAGGCCTAAATTAAGTTGCCACTTACCAGGTGGTGCCAGCTGTTCTCATCTTCCTTATTCTTTGCAATGCTCCATTGCATCAGCTGTTCCTCCCCGTTAGGCACTCCTAGCATTTCTCGCATACCATTGCAGCTTGCTGCTATCATCTGTTATAGATCATCCTTCCAGCAAAAGGCAAATGTAGCCTTCAGAACTCACATTATCTTCCCACACACAGGAAAATCCTCAATAAGACATATGTCTTTCACTTATTGCTATGTTTCCTACTCCTGCTATTTCTCAGCTGCTGAAAAACTCAAAACCTGAATTTCTGTGTCCTTTTCTCCTTCCCCAAAGGTCACACTTTGCACCTCAAACCTGAAAACCATTCATTTGGTCAAGGGTGAACATCTACCCCACGTGTATTTAGATGCCGCCAGTTGGCTCAGCTTCCTTTCCTTAGAACTACAACTTTTCTCCCACTTTGTGAAATGCCTCCTCTTTTATCAAGGTATCTTCCTGAACATAACAAAATGATACGGGTGATGAAGGGATTGAGAGCAGCCCTGCGGAGAAGGACTGGGGGATACTGGTGAATGAAAAATTGGACATGAGCCAGCAAAGTGTGCTTGCAGCCCAGAAAGCCAACTGTATCCTGGGCTGCATCAAAAGAAACACAGCCAGCAGGTCGAGGGAGGTGATTCTGCCCCTCCACTCCAGTGAGACGCTGGAACGTGTTGCCAGGAGAATGAGGACGCCCCATCATTGGCAGTGTTCCAGGTCAGGCTGGACGAGGTTTTGAGCAACCTGATCTAGTGAAAGATATCCCTGGCCATGGCAGGGAGGCTGGACGAGATGATCTTGAAAGGTCCCTTCCAACCCCAACCTTTCTATGATGCTGTGATTTCAGGGCAGATGGCACAGGAGAGAAAAGGAGAGAAAATGCCATCCTCACAGTGAGCTAATGGGGGTATTTTTCTGGGGAACGTGTGTAAAGAACTCAAGATTATCACGGCACCTTCAGGCAGAGTAGTTCTTTTAAAGCATGAAATGTGTCTCCTGAGGCATCTGTGGACTTAGCTTCCATAGACATTAGGCAATATCTAGGTGCTCTGAAATTCCAGGGACTGCCTGCATCTTTAGACCTTTACAACTCTTAAGAGCAAATGGAATTTCAATTCCAAATTAAAAGAAATACCAATGGCATACTTTAACAGGCCCTTGCTGCAAAAAATGAGAAATGCCCCTCCCAATAACAACACAAAAAGTCCTCATGAGCAAAATGCCATCTTACTCCACACAGAGACTGTTAAACACCAGCGTATGGTAATGGACTTCCTGCAATTGTGTAGATTTAAAGAGACATCTCTGCACCCTGCAGCACAGGGAAATACTGTGTTACAATTAATGCCTGCAAAGTGTGAATCAGTGCCAAATTTTATTCTGTCTTCTGAGCAGAAACTAAATGTCTAGCAAATACACAAAGTCTAGTGGGAACTTGGTCCTGAATCACAATTGTATCTCTATGTTCTAAACAAATAAAATTGTTTCAGCACAAATTTATGGTTATTGAACAATATTATTGAAAGAGCCAGTAATAGCTTTGGCTCCAGCCACTATTAAATCTTGGAAAACCACTTCATAAAGCAATACTCTTCATTTCCTATTAATACAAAAGCTGGAGTTGACCAATTTGAAGGAATTTACTGAAATTATATGTGAAGTAGATACCATATCCCAGGAAAGCAGGATAAAAATGACTTCTTACAAAAAGAAACTAGCACAATACTGATGAATGAGAATGGTATATCTGGCAGGAGCATACATGACAGAGATTAATGGGGCCGCAGGAGTTTAGCAGCAGAAGGATCTATTATGTTGTTCAGTTTATAAGTGAGCAAATTTTAGAATTCACATTGCCTTCTAATAAGAGCTAAGAAAATCACCTTTTCAGCAAGGAGGAAAAAAGTTATTTTAAAAATCTTGTTCTTTTAGAATATCTTAAAATAAAAGGCAAAGAAAAGCAACCATTTTAATTCAGTAAAGAAAAATCTACCAGCAGGATGGATGACGGACAAATTCATTGTCAAATATTGTGTTTTGTAAAAAAAGCAAAACAGAGCTGATTCTAAAGAGTAACTACTGACTGAGCATCCACTCTGCTGTGTTGATCAAAGTGCTAGAAGTGTGCAGTCTCTGCATGGGAGGTATCAAAGAGACTGGCATCTCACCTGAGCTATTCTTCCAATATTTTTGCATCAAAAGCGTAAGGAAGCCTTTTAGTTATTTTTATTTCATTTGTTTTCAGTATCAAACTTTTTATTTTCTCTTGCTGATTTGAAAGCAAAGCCGTTTGAAAGCCAAACTCAGTGTATCGCCAGAAAGAAGACATTGGGTTTAAGTCTTTCTAGAGCCAAAATCTAATGCTTGTGCTGAAAGTGTATGCACAGTATTCTGGGTACAGAATAAGGAGGACTTCAGCAGTAACATGGAGAGGTATTCTCATGTGTGGGAATTTGGGATAGATATGCCATGAGTGGAGGTTTAAGATCACTGCATTATGGGGGACATGGAAAAGGAAAATTAGAGGATATTTAGGGCTACTTTTGTTCTCACAGTATTTGTGAATTCAGATTAAATAAGTAGGGAGACATCAGTGCTCATTCCACTAGGCCAGTTGTTGGTAGTAGTGCTACCGTTGTTAAGTTTTCCAGCAGCCATCAGGTGGCTATCAGGGTGCAAGTAATTATACTCCTTGTGCTGGTAGAAGCATTTGAATGTGGGCTTATACTTAGTTAATGCTGGCAAAAGAGAATAACAGTGAAGAAGCAGGGCCATAGAAAATATTTTTTTTTTTCCTTTTGCGTAAGGTTTTGAAGATTTTTGGCTTACATGGCTCCATCCTAAGTTTCTAAATGATGGTTGGAATTGCAGCAGGAAAAGGTAGGAAAAAGGTAGAAAGAGAGATTGCAGCAATGACTATAGTGGGTTGCGTTTTGGAACATCCCTGGCATGTCCCTGTCTAAGGTGTGCTGTGGAGTTTGGTGTTGGGATGATTGTTAAGCAGTGTGAGTGTCAGTAAAGAGTAGGCTTGGGAGAGATATTACCATAATAGTTGAAAATGTAACTATGTGGGTCTTCTCTGGAGTGCTCCTGATGAATCATGTAAGTAAAAATCAAGTTAGCGACAGTGGTGTGCCTGTGAATGTTGACAGGATGTGTCTTATAGGGGCATTCAGTGCTTGTGCTTTACTTCACAGTTACTCATGGCTGGTTTGGGGCCTTGAGTAGTGCTAAGCATATGAAATACTGTATTAGGCCTTAAAATAGAAATGCTGAACCGTATAAAGGTTTGGGTTGGAAGGGATCTTTAAAGGTCATCTAGTCCAACTCCCCTGCCATGGGTAGGGACATCTTTCACTAGATCAGCTTGTTCAGAGCCCCATCCAACCTGACCTTGAACAGTGCTAATGACAGGGCATCCACAACTTCTCTGGGCAACCTGTTCCAGTGCCTCACCACCCTCATTGTAAAAATTTTCTTCCTTATGTCCAATCAAAATCTATCTACTTTCATTTTAAAACCATTGCCCCTTGTCTTGTCACTACTGGCCCTGGTGAAAAGACTCTCTCCATGTTTCTTGTAAGCCCCCTTTATATATAGAAAAGCTGCAATAAGGTGTCCCTGGAGCCTTCTCTTCTCCAGGCTGAACAACTCCAACTCTCTCAGCCTTTCTTCATGGGAGAGGTGCTCCAGCCCTCTGATCATTTTCATGGCCCTCCTCTGGAGCTGCTCTAACAGGTCCATGTCTTTCTTGTGCTGGGGACCCCAGAGCTGGATGCAGTACTGCAGGTGGGGTCTCCTGAGAGCACAGTAGGGGGGGACAATCACCTCCCTTGACCTGTTGGCCACCCTTCTTTTTATGCAGCCCAGGATGCAATTGGCTTTCTGGGCTACAAGCACACATTGTACCTCTACATGGAGAAGGACTGGGAGTATACACTGGCTTCCGAATGGCTTTAGAAACCTGCTTTCAAACTGCCTCCATTACGTAAATTTCAAAGAGAAATTAAAGGAAGAAAATTGTACAAAATAAATAATAATAAAAAAGAGATGCCTAGGAGAGATAAACAGAAGAATGGCTGGAAGAGCAACCTACAACAGAGCCTGGTGACACATCCCTGAGGCACAGCTTGCCTCTCCAGCTATGGTGGATGGTTATATATCTGCAGAATATCAGGGACAGATTTGTTTAGGGTTAAAGAAACATCAAAGTGAGACACTGTTTAAGTAGATAGGTGACTGTTTTTCCAGTGCAAACTCATTTTAGGGGTAGGCGGGATAGTTTGGAAGTTCTGCTAAGCCTCCAGCTCTGAAAGATTTCGTATTTTCATTCTCTGTATTCATCACAGGAACATTTCAGAAACATTGTCAGTTATTTATTCACTATCTCCGAGTTGTTACCAGTCTCTCAAACTCATTTGCCTTGGCTTGATTCCTAGGCTCTTTTCCAGAAGAGCCTTTGGCCATGTCAGAGGCTCAGGAAGCTGCCAAAGAAGGCTTTTAGCAAAGGTCTTCTTTGGTTCTCATACTTTTAGTGAGAGTGAATATTGTTCCACCTGGACAGATTCTAAGCAAGGTTGCTTTGATCCCAGCTGCAACCATGGAGATAGCTGGCTGGACCTATTAATGTTCGGCTTAGTGCATTCTTTCACCTTCTCTTGTACATTCAGACCACAGGTGATAGAAAGCCTTTGCCCATGTCATTTGCATGAGGGCAACTGCATCTCTCAGGTAAATAACTAGACTGTTATATGTCCCAGGATACAATATTTTTAGATAGTACTACTTATATAAAGAAATGTCTTGAGCTGCTTTTTCTGTACTTCTCTGAGATCAGATACACTGGACTAACAGTGAACTGGTCTTGATGAATGGGCATCGGGTATTGCTCTTAGAGTCCATTTTTCCAAATTGTTAATCCTGAACACACACGTTATTTACGTTTTGCCAAAAGACAGCAGACGGTCTCACCAACCGTTTATGGATGGCTGCCATCGCTAAGCATTACAATACCACTATCAACAATGACAAAGAAAGGGCCTAACTGGAAAAAGACTAGCAAGCCACAGGGTTTCAACAAAAACTAAGTTACTTAGAAAACTTTGCCTTCCATTATATTTTTTCAGTTGTTCTAATGAACTTGAAACAAAATGCACTCCCTAAAACTAAACATGAAATCTCATTGCTGGGGTGTCTCTTTTCCCTACTCCTAGGAGATAAAGCAGTGAGCTCAGAATCTCAGATAATTGTAAAGACAATCTACTTTGCCTTTTGCCAATTTTTCCCTCTGCAGAGACTTCACGTTGCTTGTTTGAGTAATCTGGAGCGTGTGATACCTTTTCTACCTAAGTACCAATAAGGGATAATAATGTTTTAGTGAAAGGCCTTTAAATGTTACAGAATCACAGAATAATTTACATTGGAATGGACTTCTGGACATTTCTAACCCAACTTCCTCCTGAAAGCATGGTCAAATTCAAAATGGCATCAATTTTCTCAGGGCATCATCCAATTTTGAAACTCCCCAAAGAGAAAGACTCCACTGCTATTCTGGGTATCTGGTAACTTAACCTCTTTGTGAAAAATTTCTCATGCTGCAACGTGTGGCCAGTGCCTCTTGTCCTCTTGCTACTTGCCTCTGCTCTGGCTCCACTGCCTTAATAACAGGTTACTGCAGGAAGCTACAAGGTCCACCTTAGCCTTTTCTTTTCCAGGTTAAACAAGGCCAGCACCTCTCCTCATACATCATGCGCTCCAGCCCTCTTACTATTGCTGACTTCTGCAGCTTGCGAATCACAGTTCATTCTTCCCCGGCCTTAGGCTCTGCGTCTTCATCATACTGAGGATTTGTCATTACATCAGTACCCTGTCTGAATTTTGACTCAGGCATGCTTCAGCCAGCCTGAGCAAAGACAACATGGTTTGGGCACTGATTTCTACCTGGTCTTATGAACCTTATCACTTGGAAACTTCTGTCTGAGTTTCCCATCCTACACAAGGACTTAATTTCACACTTGTTGAAACCCCTTAGGAAAGATGACTAAAGTGGTAGGCAAACCAGTTCTCACAACAAAAGGCCATCAAAGAGCCACCAAATGAAGATTGTCATTGAGAAGCAGTACAACCCAGAGGATATTTATGCTGTCCTGTGATGTGATCTTTTGCACAAATTATCAGCCTTAGAAGAGATTCTTTCCTCACAGATTTAACAGTGGTTCTTGGATGCTGTGCTGTTTTTGACTGGGATAGATTTAATTTTCTTCACAGTAGCTAGTATGGGCCTATGTTTTGGATTTGTGCTGGAAACAGTGTTGATAATACAGTGATGTTTCATTTATTGCTGAGCAGTGCTTACACAGAGCCAAGGCCTTTTCTGCTCCTCACACCACCCCATCAACGAGCAGGCTGGAGGTGCACAAGAAGTTGGAAGAAGACACAGCCGGGACAGCTGACCCTGACTGACCAAAGGGATATTCCATACTGTATGACATCATGCTCAGCAATAAAACTAGAGGGAAGGTTGGAGGGGGAGGGGGTTACTGCTCGGGGGCTGGCTGGGCATCGGTGAGTTGGTGGTGAGCGATAGTTTTCATTTGCCTCACGTGTCTTTCTTGGGTTTTATTTCTTTCTCTTTGTTATTTTCTTTTTCATTACAATTTTTTAATTACTATTATTATTGTTATTATTATTTTCATTATTATTATTATGATTATTACTTTCATTATTATTTTCATTATTATTTTATTTTATTTCCATTAGTAAACTGTTTTCATCTCAACCCATGAGTTTTCTAACTTTTACCCCTCTGATTCTCTTCCCCCATCCCACTGGGGGGAAGTGAGTGAGCAGCAGCAGCTGTGGGGGGCTTAGTTGCTGGCTGGGTTAAGCCATGACAGATGCGCTCCTTTGTTCAGCACGTTGACTAAATGTTGCAGGAGGAACAGCCTCTCTCCAGATTAGTACGTACCCTGGTTTTGCAGCAGGAAAGAAGGAAGACAGAGACAAAAACCGGTTTTATCACCAAGATGAAAAGGGACATTTGGACATTTCTAGTGCCACTGGGGAAGTGGGGAAACCAGCTGGAGCAGTGTCAGACAATTGTGTTATGAGAGCAATTCAATGATAAATTAGTTACAGATCAGTAGTGTTTATTTATCCATTTAAATTCAGAGAGGGGCTAGGTCTCTAGGAAAAGCACATTGGCACCAATATTCAGCAATGAAGATTTGCTGAAGTAAATTAGAAACTCATAATTAATATAATGGGCTTTTATTTCTGGCGTAACATGCCTCATTATTTTCTTTAAAGAAAGGAACACACAAAAGCATGCACACATAAAAAAAACTCACAGCAAGTCAGATTCTCTCTGTGTGGAGCTCAAGGTTAAACTTTGATTTTAGAATATCTGGGTGATTTCACCTAACTGGACATCTTTAAATGAAGTGAATCAGTTCCACCCAAACAAAGGAACTCTCAGGAAGGAAAGTGTACATTTTCTGAAATGGAAACTTGGGTAAAAAAAATAATTAAAAAGCCTCTACCAGATGCATTGTTTTTTTCTGCAGAGTGGCTATATAAAAAATATATAAAATATTTATTAGTTTGGTATTTCCCCCGAAATCAATTATAATTTTAAATGAATGGCCATAACTACAGTACACCACTGATGTGGTTTTTATAAAATGTTAGTCAAACTGACAGCAAGTTTAACCTTGTATTGTCCTTGCAGTGGAGCATGTAGAGTTTTAAGACACACTTAACTCTGAAAAACTCAGAAAACCTTCATCAGCTTCTTAATGAAATAATGGAAATTTAACTCTCTTTCACAAGAGAAAATTAACATTTTAATTCTTAGTGAAGGATTTTATAAAACTGATCAAAAGTATTCTGCAATATTCAAAATGATTCTGTAATATTTTCTTTACTGGTAGAGGACAGTTTTCAAAGATTTGTTTTTAAACATATTACCCCAAAACAACACAGGTAGCCAACCAAAGTAAAACAAAATGAAAAACTTTGTCAAGTCATCCAACCTTCACCTCAAAAAGAAAAAGAGGGGGCTGTGCTCTTGTTGAAGGGAGATAAATCCATCAGAAAAGAACAGAAATATTTGTTTTGAACTATTTCAATTCCTTGCAAAAATAGCTGGACAAAAGTTGAACACAGTAAATAGTTTTAATTTTTTAAAATTTAATTTTAAAATTAATTTTTAATTTTAAAATGTTATTTAATTTTTGGAGTTACCTTTTTATAGGTTTTTCTGAAATGCACAAATAAATAAATGAGGAGAAAAAAAAAAAGATGGTTTCAGACAGAACAGACAAACATGGTGACTTCTTCCCTCCTAGTTCCCTGTGCTGCCTTCACAGGACCCAGTAACCTTACTAACCATAACACAATTCCACCAAAGCCAGTGGCATCATCTGTACCAATGAAAGCAGAAGGGAGAGCATTTTTGGGGTGCGTGTTTCTACACTGAAAATTCTTGCTCTGAATAGCTATTAATTCTTAAGGAATGAAGGGCTCTCTTGCCCAGATTCCTAGTTCTCCCACAGGAACATTAACTTCTGTGTCACACTAGTTCACACCAAACCAAGCAAGTTTCAATTTATTGCCAAGCAAGCCCAGAGATTTTATTTATTTTGTTTTCAGGCACAAGTACTGAGAGAATATAAAATCAACCCCCTTAAGAATCTCATATAATAAAGTGGCCTGATTTTAGACTACCTAAAAATAGAGTTTTTCTGATTCTAAGTAATTTTCCATAAAACTTGCCTTTTTTTTTTTTTTTTTTTAATATTTAACTGTAATAGTGAAGATGTGTGGCACTCAAATTCCTATCTCCCAAACTTCTGTATCCAGCTAGTGGAACCATAAATTTACTTAAACTTTTAAAGTCTGTTGACTTTCCATCTGTTGAGTTTGAAGTTATGTTTGACTTCTCCATTTCTCCTGGTTAGAGAAGAGAGAATAGAAAGAGAGAGCCAACAGTTTAAAAGGAGTGCAATGCTTTATGAGCTGCCCTAGTCAATACAGCCCTTATTTTTCAAACTGACGTCCCACATTCACAAAAATCCCACCATTTGTAGGTGCATTTTGCTTTAGTAAACATTTTTTTCTTGGTGTATTTGTCCTGTTCTGTATTAACAGTACTACAGGAGCAGTAAACTACTTATTGTAGTAATCTCTCTTCAAGCACAGTGTCATTTAAGACAAAGCCCAAATTCTTCCTAGTGAAGGTAATTTTCTGAGATTCCCTCTACAGCTAATGGCAATTCAGAAGCATTAAACTGAGTTCCTGAAGTGCCAAAAGTATCTATTTGTCTCTAATGACTAACATGGATTTCTAAATAAATAATAATAATTTACAAATCAGTCACCTTAATCTCGTCACTTTGATTTGCTTCCACAGTCAGATCTTTCACCTGGTTTTCACCCTTATAAAGGGTGAAGCTTGTTCTTTTGAGGCTGAAGACAGGTGACGAGAATTTCAGGACTGCTTCTGCGTCTTGGAGTCAAAGTCCAGTCAACTCCCAAGAGGCTGTAGTCGGCCCTCCTTTGTTAAAAAAGTGCTCCCCTTGGAATAAGGAGTTTCAATCTTTTCTCGAAACAGCAGGATTTACATCTGTTTTTGTCATGCCTCTTATTGAGCCACACTGTTGCCTGAGTACTCTGAGATTGCTGTATTAAATATTGCTTTAATATAGTGTGATTTTTTTAAAATATATCCTTCCCGAAAGTCTGCACAAAGGTTTTTGACGTTTTCTTTTCCTCACTATAAGAGTTTCAAGCACAGCAGCTACTTACTTTCTGAGGTAGCACAAAACATTTCCATTTCACCTCCATCTGCTATGATTTCACCAGTAGTACCAAGTTTTCCTAGGGAAGAAAATAGAAAGCTTTTAAGATTCTCATTGAAACATTCTGCTTGTAAATTACATCTGTCTTCTAATGAATGGTTTTGAAAACTGTTCCAAAATGAATCTTTCTCCAAGTGTAAGGTCTGGCAAAACCCAGCTACAATCAAGTGATAAGACATAGCCTGTACTCTTCGTAAATTTATTTTTCCTCCTAACACCTCTGAAAACTTCTATATTTTTCTGATTCTCACCTGTTTGTTCTCCAGAATATATGAGCAGAAGATAGGAACATTTTGTTTTTTCCTGTTGAAAGATGCAATAGCAATGTGTTGTTGATTAGGCATTCTCTTGTCCTTACCATAAAGCAGAGACACCAAACTGTAGACCCATTACCAGAAACCTCAGGGATTTTGTGGGAGGAGATAGGAGACAAAAACACTGTTTTATTCTTTAAGTTCTCTTGAAAAATTCTGTAAGTTTGCAGAATACACATAGATGTAGCCACTAGAATAAAGCCTTTACGGATATCTAGCACCCCCAAATCTTCCCTTCATACTTCGTAAGTGAAGGGTAAGTCCAAGGTTGGTCTAATAGAGAATTAGTAAGAGTAAAGGTACAGTCAGCTGGGGTTTGATGTGTGGGTGTCCCTGGAGTCCCAGAAGATACATTGAAGCCAATTTCTTTGCTTTCATTCCCTCACAAAATAAAAAAACATGAACTAGCCTCAGAACACACAAACACACTTGTTAAAGCAGTTTAATATGTTAAATCCAAAGTTGTCATTTGCACTGCCATTTCTGTAAGTACCTGAGGCAGAATAGTCACTGTACATGCAAAACCAAGAATCTGTGGGTTTTTTTATGTAGTGTGGTTCTCGTAGGTTTTGTTTTCTACAAATTTAAAATAGTACTAATACATAAGGTAAAAGCAGCATCTTAGTTTGATTCAGCTAGTAGGCTGGACCGCATACATGATCCACTAACATCCTCATTCCAAGAGAAGAGATAAAAATCACTAGAATTCAAAGAGCAATCTGATGGTGACAGCTGTCATGTTGGCCCACACGATGTGGCTTGCAAGTCATTGGTGTACGCATGTGAAATAGAAAGCTAACAGAGAACAAAAATATTTACAGTACTAAGTTTTACTGTCCTAGCAAATGTGGAAAAAGAAAACAGGACCAGTTAGACAACGTTTTTTTTTGCAAGAAACAGATGGTAACATAGCTCAACAGAAGTAGCATGACAAACAGAGAGATTGTTGCAAATGCTGCCAGCCTTTCTTCTATTGGTGCCCGCATTTGTGAAGATGAGCATTTCATCAATGACCATATTTTAGATTTCCCAGCAGTGCAGTGTCATTTCAGAGAAATTAATCTTTCCCTATGCAAGATGTACCAATTTTCTTCCAATTACTGAAACAAAACCTCTCTGATGGCTTTTTCTCAGCAAAAGACAGTCTTTTTTTTTCACCCAACACCAGAGGAAATTCAACATCTACAACCATATTATATAAGAGTTGAAAACAACATAACAACCTACCTCGGTGGCAAAAAAACACTCAGTTGCACTTCAGAGGCTTCAGTCAACAGAGAGATCCCAGAGTGTTAGTAACTTACAGGAGATACCAATGAATAGACCATGTCCCAAAAGAATTACAATTTCAAACGGTAAGTGGTAGAAACAGTGGCTTAGAAAGTGACATAAAACTGCCTAAGGTGAGCACGAAAGCTGTCAGAAACATCAAAAGCCTTTGACTCCCAGACAGCACGCTTACCTCTTACCTATGTCTCCTGTGTGGGTGTTCACATGAGAACAAGACAGGATAGGAAATACTCCTATCACAACGCAATCTCAGCCTCCACAGACTTACTCATTCCCCACCTTGTGGCACTGTTCGCACCCTACTGAGCTGAGAACTTATTTTGTGTCCCTGTCCAAGTTCATTCACACTCACAGCATGTTGTAGGAAGTTTACAGCTAAAAAGAGTAAAAGTACTTATCTTTGCTGTCTATTACTAAACATACATATCAGGGAAGGTACAAAACACTGTCTTTAGAACGTATTCAGTTGCAATAAAATTCCTTCATTTTGTGAATGGAGTCATAACATTAGAGTTTTACTTTCTTATGTAAAACGTAAAGTTTACTTAATCTTTTTTTTTTTTTAATCATATAAATGTGTCTGCTGAGCTAGGTGAGAATAAAAAGGTACAGTAAGACTGGTTCTGCAGAACATTGAAATGCTGGACTTGATTGGTCCTGTTTGTTCTGAAATACTTAAGGTTAGGCATCCAAATACTACATTTATGTAAACTAATCATCACTATGTTTGGATTATTAAATCAAAAAGGCAGAAAGGCTCAAGTATTATGCACTGGAAAGAGTGGGATTGCAAAGACTCATAGTGGCATAGCATCAGGCTTTTTACTCTAGTACCTAGAATTAATCACTAGCATATTACATGGTGAAATTTAGC
The DNA here is from genome assembly GCF_035582795.1 of Mycteria americana. NCBI lineage: Eukaryota > Metazoa > Chordata > Aves > Ciconiiformes > Ciconiidae > Mycteria > Mycteria americana. Next base: position 71,178,416 of record NC_134396.1, read on the forward strand.
ACTTGTCTAATACAATTTCTCTAAAACCTGATAAGAGGTGTGAAGGACACCTTCTTTAAAGATTAGCAGTAATTTTTTTTTACAAACAAAAACATTCAGAAGACCATGCTTCTTGCCTCTAAACACTGTGAAGGGGTGGGAGCCATAGAATTAGAGTTCTTCCATAGAATTAGAGTTCAGCTAGAAGTTCCTTGGGGATGTCTGTAGGGAAGATGCCAATTACCTATAATCTTCCAAAACATCATGGTTTACAGCCCATAGTTCAGTTCCTGGTTTTGTCATAACTTCTGCTTGTTTAGAAACATTTTTTTCCTCCCCTTTTTTCCTAAAGCTGCTACTGTTTTCATGGACACCCATTGAATTTAGATGACATCATTCAAGAAAATACTGGTTTGGCAGATAAGTGTAACATTGGATAAAAACCTACTGGGCTGCTACAACATTTTCATTACACTTTTACACCAGGAAAGATGATGATCAATGCCTGGTAAATACTATTACTACTTAGAGCTCATATTTATAGATCTTTATCTGGGTGATGAAATGCCTACACTTTAATACCAAATAGCTCAGCAAAGCAGCACTTTGTTAGTTTGGGAAAGAAAGAATATGATGTATAAAAAGAGGAAAAGAACAAAAAGAAATAAATTACATGAACTTATAAAAACCTCAAAGCAGTCTTTCGCAAGCTTTTCCCGTCAGACAAATTGTTTCTAGACTGTCTTAAAAGGAATGAAATCCTGAGATTTAAAAAATCTGAGTGCTAATAGTCATGTCACAGGTTATGTGTCACCTACCATAGATCCATTATTATTCCAGAATACTTGCTTGCTTTCCTATCTAGTTCCAGTGAAGAACTGGTAGACACATGGGTTGTGATTTTCACTTATGTTCCTATACCAAGGATAAGTATCGTTACAAAAAGCTTCGTGAGGCATTTTTCAGTATATATACTGAAATAAAGTTGTACACCAAGGCCTGAACATCTGAAGCATTCAAAAACATTATGCATGTAGAGATTTACTTTTCTACAAAGAAAAAACTGTGTCTATATGAATAGATCATTTTAATGGAGTTAACACATCACATACTAAGATTTAACAGTAAATTTGAGCCTGTATCTTAATTTCATAATAAATGTCCTTAATATTGCAACATCAGTATAGTGTGCAATAATTTGAGACAAGACTAGCTATATGGAAAACATGTAAGTTAAATAATTTATGTGTTAATAAAGACATTACAGGGATGTATGTTGCTCTATGGAAGCTGTAGCTATATCATATCATCCATTTTTAAGTAACACAACTTCATTTTAAACATTAATTACAGAAATGGTTTTGAAAACATTGCTTAGAGAAATAATAACATAATTCCATACAGTATCTTCATACAATTGTCACTGATCTAATAGCCATTTTTCAAAAAATACATATATTTTACTTTTTCCCAGAATTCCAAGATGTGGAGAAAATGCAATGCATAATACCACTCTTATGCCTCCCAATCATTTTTAAGAGAAACTTTGCACGTGATCTCCCCCCCAACCAGGATGAGGAGACAGATGAACTATTCTATAAGCAGCTGGGAGAAGCCTCACGATCGCTAGCCCTTGTTCTTGTGGGGGACTTCAACCTGCCAGATGTCTGCTGGAAATACAATACAGCAGAGAGGAAACAGTCTAGGAGGTTCCTGGAGCGTGTGGCAGATAACTTCCTGACACAGCTGGTGAGTGAGCCAGCTAGGGAAGGTGCCCCGCTGGACCTCTTGTTCACGAACAGAGAAGGACTGGTGAGTGATGTGATGGTTGGAGGCTGTCTTGGGCAGAGCGATCATGAAATGATAGAGTTTTTGATACATGGAGAAGCAGCGAGGGGGGTCAGCAGAACTGCCACCTTAGACTTCCAGAGGGCGGACTTCAGCCTGTTTAGGAGACTGGTCGACAGAGTCCCCTGGGAGGCAGCTCTTATGGGCAAAGGGGTCCAGGAAGGCTGGACATTCTTTAAGGAGGAAGTCCTAAAGGCACAAGAGCGGGCTGTCCCCAGGTGCCGAAAGACGAGCCGGCGGGGAAGAAGACCGGCCTGGCTGACTAGAGAGCTCTGGCTCGAACTGAGGAGAAAGAGGAGAGTCTATGACCTCTGGAAGAAGGGGCGGGCAACTCAGGAGGACTACAGGGGTGTAGCGAGGTTGTGCAGGGAGAAAACTAGAAGGGCCAAAGCTGAGCTAGAGCTCAGTCTGGCTGCTGCTATAAAAGACAACAAAAAACACTTCTTCAAATACATTAGCAGCAAAAGGAGAGCTAAGGAGAATCTCCAGCCCCTAGTAGATGTGGGAGGAAACACAGTGACCAAGGATGAGGAAAAGGCTGAGGTACTTAATGCCTTCTTTGCCTCAGTCTTTATTAGCAGGGCCGAATGTTCTATGGGTACCCAGCCCCTGGAGTTGGAAGATAGGGATGGGGACCAGACTGGAGCCCCCATTATCCAGGGGGAAATGGTGAGTGACCTGCTGCACCACTTAGACACTCACAAGTCTATGGGGCCTGATGAGATCCACCCGAGAGTGTTGAAGGAGCTGGCAGATGTGCTCACCAAGCCCCTTTCCATCATTTACCAGCAGTCCTGGCTAACTGGGGAAGTCCCTGCTGACTGGAGATTAGCGAATGTGACACCCATCTTCAAGAAGGGCCGGAAGGAGGACCCGGGGAACTACAGGCCTGTCAGCCTGACCTCGGTGCCGGGGAAGCTGATGGAGCAGATCATCCTGAGTGCTATCACACGCCATGTAGAGAATAACCAGGGGATCAGGCCCAGCCAGCATGGGTTCAGGAAAGGCAGGTCCTGCTTGACCAACCTGATCTCCTTCTATGATAAGGTGACCCGCCTAGTGGATGAGGGGAAGGCTGTGGATGTTGTCTATCTAGACTTCAGTAAAGCCTTTGACACGGTTTCCCACGGCATTCTCCTGGAGAAACTGGCTGCTCATGGCTTGGATGGGTGTACTCTTCGCTGGGTAAAGAACTGGCTGGACGGCCGGGCCCAGAGAGTGGTGGTGAATGGAGTTTACTCCGGTTGGCGGCCAGTCACAAGCGGTGTTCCCCAGGGCTCGGTGTTGGGGCCAGTTCTGTTTAACATCTTTATCAATGATCTGGATGAAGGGATCGAGCGCACTCTCAGTAAGTTTGCAGACGACACCAAGTTGTGTGGGAGTGTTGATCTGCTGGAGGGTAGGCAGGCTCTGCAGAGGGACCTGGACAGGCTGGATCGATGGGCTGGGGTGAATTGTATGAGGTTTAACAAGGCCAAGTGCAAGGTCCTGCACTTGGGCCACAGCAACCCCATGCAACGCTACAGGCTTGGGGAAGAGTGGCTGGAAAGCTGCCTGGCAGAGAAGGACCTGGGGGTGTTGGTTGACAGCCGCCTGAATATGAGCCAGCAGTGTGCCCAGGCGGCCAAGAAGGCCAATGGCATCCTGGCCTGTATCAAAAATAGTGTGGCCAGCAGGACTAGGGCAGTGATCGTGCCCCTGTACTCGGCACTGGTGAGGCCGCACCTCGAATACTGTGTTCAGTTTTGGGCCCCCCACTACAAGAGGGATATTGAGGGGCTGGAGCGCGTACAGAGGAGGGCAACGAAGCTGGTGAAGGGTCTGGAGCAGAAGTCTTATGAGGAGCGGCTGAGGGAGCTGGGACTGTTTAGCCTGGAGAAAAGGAGGCTGAGGGGAGACCTCATCGCTCTCTACAACTACCTGAAAGGAGGTTGTAGAGAGGTGGGGGTCGGTCTCTTCTCCCAGGTAACAAGTGATAGGACAAGAGGAAATGGCCTCAAGTTGCGCCAAGGGAGGTTTAGACTGGATATTAGGAAATTTTTCTTCACCGAGAGGGTTATCAAGCATTGGAACAGACTGCCCAGGGAAGTGGTTGAGTCGCCATCCCTGGAGGTATTTAAAGGACGTTTGGATGAGGTACTTAGAGACATGGTGTAGTGATGGTTTTTGGCAGTGTTAGGTTTATGGTTGGACTCGATGATCTTAAAGGTCTTTTCCAACCTATATGATTCTGTGATTCTGTGATTCTGTGAAATGGAGTTGTGTTTTGTAGGTAAAGCCATCTACTAGAAATTAAGTTCAGATTATTAGGTAATTTCTTAAAGGCTCCCCCGATAATTCACTCCTGAGGATGCCATGTGACTTAAAGCTTATTTAAATCTTTCTTACTACATTGTGTTTCTGTAACTTCCTCCATTTAGAGACATTAGAATTTACTAAGTCGAAAAATGTGAAAAGAGAACATCAGTATACTGTCAGTATCCTATCCTCTTCAGGAAGAAAAATATCAGTGAGGTATTGTATATTGCCACTTGTTTACTATTGGCAAAATCAAGCTTTGAAGTTTCTTGTTATTTCTTATGTTAGAAGTACCCACTTCCTCTTTCTCTAGACATTATAAAGCCAGTTTTTATAAAATAGGAAAAGTATAAAGTCTGCATAACAAATCACTTCATTAGAGCCATGTAATTAGCTTCCCTTGAGAGACTCCAGTAAAAGCAGCATGTTCTCAGTAATTAGTAATAGTAACAGTGAGAGATTAGAAGACAGAAAATCACTAAAATCTTGGTATAGCAATATAATCTACTTTCCTTCTTCTAGTCAAGTTAATAAATGCCACAACAGTACAGATTTAAAATTCAAGATGTATTTCATTTTCTATTAATAAAGAAATGGGGCAGCTAAACTCTGTTAAAACAAATGAAATAGACAAAAATTTCCTTCTTTAACTTATCAGTAGAACCATGTAGCTATTCGCAGAGGAGCAGTCACTTCCATTAAAGGTTATTCGCTGCCTGAGCTTTCTCTTCTCCTTTCTAAACTAGAGGTCTTTAAAACATTTATACTTGGTGTCAATCCCCATTGGGATAAATCTCATTACCTGCGCCTATTTATTTTTGTAAACATATTCAGATATTCCTCCAGCTTGTTAAGGCACATATCGCCTTTTTATATCAGGTGCAGAGTTCTTGTTATGCTTTTTCTTGCCTGTAAATTCTATACTGCAACTCAGTTACAGACTGCCTATAATCCCTTCAGCAATCCATATGTTAATCCTTTTTAATATCATCCTGTTCTTTTTCTTCACAGTTTCAATAAGTTTGTGATGCCAACAATGCCAAATCGGGACCCTAATGTACATGTCCTCTTGATAAATATTGTTTCTAGAAATTGATCTTTTGAGTCAAAAGACTGATAAAATATTCGTGTGTGCAGAGGTATGTGTATATAGTGTACATACACATAGCTATGAAAATTATATACAAAACAGTCAAAGGCAATAGAAAAAAACTATTCCCCCCTATTCAACACTTGTGAGGCCATATCCGCAGTTCTGTGTCTAGTTTTGGAATCACACAGACTTTGACAAATTGGGGTGAGTCCAGCCAAGGGCTACAAAGATGATTGCAGGGCTGTGTAGCATGTAAAAGGATGGGACAACTGAGGGTTTTTTTGTGTGGAAAAAAGAGAAGGCTAAAGGGGAAATCAATTGATATATTCAGCTCCTCATGGGTGGTAATGGAGAAGATGGAGTCAGAGTCTTCTTAGAAATGCTCAGTAAAGAGATGTGAGGGAACAAATGCAAGCTGTAGCAGGGAAAATTCTGATTAGCTAAATAAAAGCACTCTTTGCCATGAGAAGGTCAAACAGTGGGACAAGAGCTCAGAGAGGCTGGCAAGTCTCCGTTCTTGGAGACAGTCAAAATCCAGCTGGACGTGACTGAGCAACCTGATCAAACTTTCAAGTTGGTCCTGTTATGAGCAGGATGGCTGGATGAGATGACCTCCAGAGCTCCTTTCCAAACTGAACTATTTTCTGACTCTATGATCTACTTTACAATAAGTAGAAGATTGTATATAAATATCAAACTCCTAAGAAGTTATTATTAACCTCAGCTTAATGTCTAGGCAGCAAAGGTCTCTATTGGCAATGTCTAAAGGTCATTAGCATGACTTGACAACACTACCAGCATTGGAGTTATTTGTAGCAACTGTTCCAGAGGCCTTGATGTTCTAGTGTCTTGTACAGTATAGATACAAACCAAGTAACCTCACATGAGAGAAGATTATGTGAAGGAGGCAGAGATGGCATTAAAAAAAATACACGGGGTTTTTCTGTGCAGTTAGTGTCACAAGGTAAAGCCTCTCCAAAAGTTTCACTTAGGTAAAATGGACCTTGTATATATCTGCCCACTGTAACTCCGCAGATGATTCTTGTATCTGCTGGCAAAAACAGCAGAGCACAGACAGTTGTTACAAGGAAGGCTTAGCCAAACCTTTGTACTACATCTGCCCTGCTCTAACGTTTTAGATATGCTCAGGAAAGAAACAAAGAAATGCAGATGAACTTTAACACCTGCACATCCTCATGATACCTTTGGAGTGGGAGGGCAAAATGTGGTAGTGACACAGATAACAGCCAACTGTTAGCTTTAGATATGGAGGAAGTCAGAGATTGGCCTGGCATGACGAGACTAGCAAGGCTATTGGTGGCTTATGCCAATCATCTGAGGGAGAAAGCAATAAATATCAAAAACAAGAGCCTCCCTCATGGGCCACACATCCACAGATATCCAATATCTTGCAGAAAGCTGACCCCGAGGAGGAATACATAAAAGGCAGGCCACCCGCCCAAACAGAGACACCTCAACTGGCTACAGTCAGTGTCCTGTTCCCCCAAGTCAATGGTGTTGGTCACAACCAGACCTAATGCCTTGACTGGTGTGTCTTCTCTACAGAGTTTGTGAGTGTGCGTGTGTGAGAGAGAATAAAAACCTTAGAATAGATATCAACCTGTTATTACCCATTTCACTTAATAAATACACTTTAGATTTTAAGTCCTTCAGTGGTGTGACTTTGTCCTTGTGACTACTTCACCCCTGCATTCCCCTGTGATGATTTACGTCAATACAGATACACTCTTCACTCTGCTTCTTAAGTGTTTTTGGGTTTTTTTCCCTTTTTCAAGGAAATCCACAGATACTTAATATGAGCAGATTCTTCCCTATGCTCTCTGTCTATATTGTCTTCTCCAGGACAGTGTTTCTTCTTGGATGTTCATTAAGCAAAATCATTAGAGTTGCCATTTTCCAACCTGAAAAGTCTGCAACACTGTGTTTTCATAGTAGGTTGGTATTTCCATAGTAGGTTGGTATATATTTCATAGGTAGGTTGCAGAGCATAGGTAATCTATGTGAAAGACTGTTGTTGTGAGGTGGGTGTTGGTCTCTTTTCCCAGGTAACAAGTGATAGAATGCAAGGAAACGGCCTCAAGTTGCACTAGGGGAGGTTTAGGTTGGATATCAGGAAAAATTTCTTCACTGAAAGGGTTATCAAGCATTGGAACAGGCTGCCCAGGGAAGTGGTGGAGTCACTCACAATGAGAGTGGTTATGAGCAGGCGAGCAGCAGATTGCTTTGTGCAGACAGCTGACAGTTCAAAGTCTTGGGTAAAGTTACTTTTAATTTCAGTGGCACTAGGAGTCCATCATGTAGGAAGACAAGAACACTCTTCTAACAAGAATGTTCTTTGCCATATACAGTTTCTCAGCTTAGCCTCCACATAAAATCCCACAGCAGTGGTCACAGGTAATGGCAAGGATGGAAGATAGAAAGGGGGACATCTGAGAAAGACATCTCTTTCTGTTTCGGAAATATCAACCCCTTCATTTAAATCCTTTCCCACATCTCTCTCCAGTGATGTTCCTTTGAAATCCAGTATATAAAAACCTCACCACACTCCATGACAAAACTGACAAATTCAACCGTGCTTACCAAAGTCTGATCACCAGAATGTGTCAACTAACAGATTTAATGCAGAAAAAGTAACTTTAAGCATGTTGTATTGACAGGAACATGTTTTTACTTAAGCATGTGTGAGAGACTGAAAGAGTTAATGTCTCAAACTTTGTGGCGATTTGAGGCGCTATTTGCATGGCAACAGCAGGTCTGCGAGCATGGGGTGGGGGAGAGCAAGAGCGGGATGTGGAGAGCGCGTCGGAGGATGCGCGGTTCCGGGTTCTGCCAAACCTGACCATGTATGGGCAGCGGTCATCTGAGAAAGGGGCTTGCAACCGCCCCAGAGACCCCTCACGACCACCCCCCTCCCCCAGCGCCTGCGCAGAAGATTGAGAACTTTCTAGAACAAGAACCATGTAAGCCCTGAAGGGCCGTACCTGGAGGCGGGGATTAGCCAATAAAAGGCTTGGCCCCCCCCAGGGAAGTGCGCGCACGCCCACCACTGGAGGATTGCCACGTCTGTCATCGTCATCGCGGGATCCAAGGGTGGTGATACTTTTTCTTTCTCTTTTCCTCCTCTCTTCTCTTTCCTTTTCTTGCTTCTCTCTTCCTCTGCTCTTCCAATATATATGCAAGTTTGGGATAAATTGTGATGGGTTGCCCGGAAAATAGCTCCATCACCAAATTGCCTTTGTTCGTTCATTAAGCTCGTCAGTTCGTTAAGTTTGTCCATTTGTGGAATTCGCCAGTTAATAAAGTTGCTGGCCAGACTGTTCCTCTGGGTCATTGTCGTGACGCTGCCGACCACGCGGCTCTGCCGAGCAGAGATCGGCTTTTGTCGGTACTCAAACAGTCGGGGAATCGAAAAGATTCACCCCTCTCACAACCCACCAAGTGGGATGAGACAGCATGCTTCCGTGAATCAGCTCAACACCAAAGACATCTGAAAGTGCCTTTGAGAAAAAGTTTTACTAACTCTGAAGGTCTTATGTAGAGAAAGGACATAGAATATGCGCCAAGCTGGAAACACTTCTGTGAATTCCTGACTGAAGAGCCTATTCTGCTCATGAGTATTCTTCTAAATTTTGATTCTTATTATTCTACTTGTATGGTCCATAGTAAGCATTTTATTAAGATTTTTTTATCCTTTTGCAATTTGCTTACATGCACCTTTTTTCCCCCTCTTAAAATCAAACCCAAATTTTTAAGTCAACCCACCTTACCGCCCACCAAGTTATCTGGCCAGCAATTGATTTCATGTCTCAGACAACTCAGAAGAGCTTTCTACACAAGTTCAATGTTTTGCTCTGTTTCAACTGCAGATGTTTTTGAGGTGGATAGTTTTCGCTATTGTTAAAGTGTGTGCTGGGATGCACTTTCCTGTGCACTACTGCCCAGCTCCTTGTGATGGCTACCTGCTACACCCTTACCACAACAGATACTTACCCATGTAGATAATCCCTCGTACTAGTGGTGTCATGTACATTAGTCACAAGATCATTACACAGACACCACTAACAAATTCAAAAATTTCTTTTCCTAACGTAATCTTGCAAAACTACTGGGTGAAGGTTCTTACCACTGCATTCACAATATCTCTGTTCAATTTCTTTTCTGAATGTCTTACCTGAGACTCTGTGGGCTTGATTCATGGTGGGAAAAGAAGTAAATGGTGCCCAGACACCTAGCAAACACTGAGAAAAGCAAATACTTCTCCTGTCTTCTAAATGGCCGAGAAGGGGAACCCAGGGATCTATGGGCCAGACAGCTTCCCCTCATCCCTAGTCCTGTTCAGCATTTTCATTAATGACCTGGATGGTGGGGCAGAGCATACCCTCAGAAAGTTAGCTGATGACACAAAAGTGGGAGGAGTGGCTGATATCACATGAGGATCGTGCTGCCATCCAGAGGGACCTCATGTTGTGGTTTAAACCCAGCTGGCAACTAAGCACCACCCAGCCGCTTGCTCACTCCCCCTCAGTGGGATGAGGGAGAGCAATGGAAGAGTGAAAATGAGAAAACTGGTGGGTTGAGATACAGACAGTTTAATAGGTAAAGTAAAAGCTGCACACGCAAGCAAAGCAAAACAAGGAATTCATTCACTCCTTCCCATGGGCAGGCCGGAGGTCAGCCATCTCCAGGAAAGCAGGGCTCCATCATGTGTAATGATTACTTGGGAGGACAAACGCCATCACTCCAAATGTCCACCTCTTCCTTCTTCTTCCCCCAGCTTTATATGTTGAGCATGACATCATACGGTATGGAATATCCCTTTGGTCAGTTGGGGTCAGCTGTCCCAGCTGTGTCCCCTCCCAACGTCTTGCACACCCCCAGCCTACTCACTGGTGGGGTGGGGTGGGGTGGGGTGAGGAGCAGAAAAGCCCTTGGCTCTGTGTAAGCACTGCTCAGCAGGAACTAAAACATCCCTGTGTTATCAACACTGTTTCCAGCACAAACCCAAAACATAGCCCCATACTAGCTATTATGATCCCAGCCAAAACCAGCATACCTCAACAGGCTGGATAAATGGGCCAACAGGAACCTCATTAAGTAGAACAAAGGGAAGTGTAAAGTTCTGCACCTGGGGAGGAACAACCCCAGGCACCAGTAAGTGTTGGGGCCCACTCAGCTGGAAAGCACCTTTGCAGAAAAGGACCTGGGGATCCTGGTAAACACCAAGCTGAACACCAGCCTTTGCTGCAAAGAAGGCTAACAGTATCCTGGACTGCATTAGGCAAAGTATTGCCAGGAGTTAAAGGGAAGTGATCATTCCCTTCTGCTCAGCATTGGTGAGGCCACACCTGGGGTGCTGTGTGCAGTTCTGGGCTCCCCAGTACAAGAGAGACATGGACATACTGGAGAGAGTCCAGCAAAGGGCCACAAGGATGATGAAGGGACTGGAGCATCTCTCCTATGAGGAAAGGCTGAGAGAGCTGGGACTGTTTAGCCTGGAGATGAGAAGGCTGAAGAGATAAGAGGAAATCTTATCAATGTATATAAATATCTAGAGGGAAGGTGCAAAGAAGATAGAGCCTAGCTCTTCTCAGTGATGGCCAGTGACAGGACAAGAGGCAAGGGTGACCAAGCATTGGCACAGTTTGCCCAGAAAGATTGTGGAGTCTCCCTCTTTGGAGATAGTAAAAAACCATCTGGACATGATTTTGGGCAGCCTGCTTTAGGTGTCCCTGTTTGAGTATGGGGGTTGGACTAGATGACCTCCAGAGGTCCCTTCCAATGTCAAGTATTCTGTGATTCTGTGCTTATTCATAAGGTCAATACTTACACAGGGCAAGAACCAACTACTCCAGGTACTGAGACAGAAGTCCTGAGAGTAAGCAGTCCTGGATGAAACCACCAAGGGCTATCATAACATGCACACACATCCCAGAGTGGAATTAATGTCACACAGACAAGTTTAATTCTGATATTTAGTACATCTCAAATGATCAACTTAGCATTCAAAATTGCTAAAGAAAATGAGAATATTGTTTCTGAATTGCATTACTGTATTTCCCTCCCATCTTTGTTCACTGGTAGGGTTTAGACCTTTCAGTCTACATTACAGAGCTCTGCTCATTGAGCTTAGGAAGACACATTTAGCATCTGCGTTATATCAGTATCACTTAGCCTGTGAGGGTAATGGAGAGCAAACGTAATGCCAGGCAATGTTGTGCAGTAAGACCCAAAACATTCTTACCTGTTGAAGCCATGCAGAAGTTAGAAATGAGTTGACACTGAATATCCACTGAGGAGGAGAGGAAGAAAGACAGGTTGTCAATAGGTTTCACAAGGTCTGACCAAAAGGAAAAGAAACCAATAGAAATGTCGCTATGTTCAGCTTTGTTCAGTTGCCTGTATGGCAGGAAAATGAGTCTCTAATGATTACAGTCTCCATCACAACTGGAGCCAGTACACTTGGATACTACTTGAGCATTTCTCTGTTTTTTTCAAGAGATCCCATGCTTGATTAAGAGAGGGGAAGAAGGTGGGAATCAAGGGTTTTCTTCTTGTATCTAGAAAAAAAATCACACATATAAGTATTTTCTCTGTACTGAGGCATAATAGGAGCCACACCATTTTCAGTCTCCCTGATTTACCTGGATTTTAAAAAATGAACTCTCCTAGGCATTTTGGGTGGCTACACACAATTGTTTAGCATAATATCCAAACATTTTTAAGTATTACTTCTCCTCAAGTAATTAATCTTTTTCCAGTGATGAAGTGGAAGCAAGTGACGTAGTGATGGGCTGGTGATTCATGTCTAGGTCAAGATTTACCATCAGGATGCTGGACTATAATCCAAAGATTGAAAAGAAAATAACTCTTTAAGAAACACTTATTCTCAAGCCTCAAGCATTCTATCCAGCTGCTAAGTACTCCCACTTTCTGTTTACCAGTTATAGGAAATCATTATAATAATGGTGTCCAACTGCTAGTTAGACCCCAGATAGGAAATGACTGACATGATAATATGCTATTAAAATTCATAGAATTGGCAAGATATTAAATGATTAGCATTTCCTCCCTCATTCACAAGACTGCAACTGGAAGTTAAAAGTCATTCTTTGGAAAGGTTTTGATTGTTAAATCCAATCTTATTCATATGACTTTTTAAGTGCTTATTTTTTTATTTCAGAAATGGATTTCATTGTCAATTATATGATGCAGTAAGGGAATAAATACAACACCCCTCCAGCTATAAATTGACAGTTCAGCCTTCAATAGTCTAAGGGAGAAATTAAAACAGAAAGTGTAACGATCCTGTCAGACAAGTCAGGTGTTAAATGAAATGAAAGCACTAGTTTTTTATGCGTTATTCCCCCATTTTGGCTGCATCAAATTCAGAGAACACTGTTTTTTCCTCAGCTTTAATAAGAGTCAAAAGGTGCAACATTTCTAAGTTTCATAGAAACCCAACAATCCAAGGGCTACGAATTGACCAGGGCCAGGGAGACTAACCCATATTAGTCTCTGTTCTTTCCGTCCCCCAAGCAAAAGAGACACTTGAAAAGGTCAGCTCAGACTACAAGAAGTTATGAGGTGAATGAGTGAGCCAGTAGTGTTGGAATGTCATCATCCCAGCGGGATACTCATGAACTTTAAAGACAATATAAGCCTGTGGCTATCTAGAGCATCATTCCTATTCTGGGCCCATAAAGACCTTGAAATATAATGTTACCAAGACCATTTGCCAGTTACTTTTCGATGTGATGCTATCCAATTGAAATAGAAGGAGCATAACAAATTGCTTCAATAAAGCTATCAGGTTTCATACAATATTTATGATTTTGGGTTACATGCACAGGGACCATATGGAATGGGCAATGCAGAAATGAAAGTCTCTTCTTTTAGCTCCAGAGTTCTACAGTCTCTAAAAAGCATATAAAACACCAGAAAGCATTTATAAACAATTTATGTATCACCCAAGGAAGCACATTTTAAGAAACAGTGACACGAAAGAAGAAAGAACTTTGTAGAAAACATATGTTGTTGCTTTCATTGAATTAAAAATCTTCTTTCCCAAAGAAGAATGTTATAATAGGTCTGTTCTATGTCTGAAGAATATCTTCTCTATCTCATGTTGACTCATACGTAAGGCCAGACTCCTTTAAAATCACTGTTAAACACACAGAGAGATGCCATTCTTTCTTTGACGTCGTTACTGTATCGTGCAACTCTACAGCACTTTATTGACAGTCAGGCTGAGACATAAATTCAAAAGCAGGGTAGCTGTCAGTTGGTACATGAGTGTCTCTAATAACACAACATCCATCTAGCTGGGTCAAATACGAAAGCACAAAAGGAAAATAATTGCAGGAAGGTTCCAGTACTGCAACAGGTATGCATAAGCCAGTTCCAAAGGTTTCCATTCATTCTTAACAGTAGGAATTGAATAATACTTGGTCTTCTCTGTCAGCAGGCTTCCTGTTTGTTTAACGCACATTAACAATTAATGAGTCTCTCAGTACACTGTTTAAGCGAATCCAGATAGGAGCAGTGCATGTGTACAGAGAAGCTGACATCTGAGACTGAGATTCTGACCCTAACTGCAAGCGTCAGAAGAGAAAGTGTCTGTGACGAACCAGAAAAGATTTGAAACCAGTTTCAAAGTAGAAGCAAATACTCTAAGATTAGATTTCTCTTTGAAGAAGAGATGTTACGTTAATGCAAGTGCAATATAGAAGTTACTGAATAAAGCTCTTTGAACTATGCCATGGCAGTTCAGCTAAATGACTGAAGAGTCTCTCTGGACAACACCTATTTAAAGATGAATCTATACCACCCACAGAGAGAAAAAGGAATCTGTCTGTACAAAGAAGAAATATAATCAAAATAATGAGATATTTAGTCATGTGGTTGATGTAATGCACTACCTTTTCCTCAGGTGATCTATGTCTACAGTGTAGCAGTAACCATTATTATGTTCAACAAAAATTAACTCAATGAGCTTCAATCCAGGATATATCACCTTCACTGTGTCCCTATTCACGATTAACACAACAGAAAGCCCAACAACTCCCAATCAGAAACCCTACACATAATTGGGTTTGCCATTACACTTCCTGTGTGTTATAGACTTCCTGGTGCATCTGTCACCTTTAACAGCTTATTTTTACAAAGTGGGAGGTTGACTACTGTGTATTCAGTTTTGCATCCTGACATGTCTTTAGGTGACTCTCCTGGTGAGCGCCCACATATCAGACATTAGAAATCAACCATTCTTTATCCTCTGAGAAAATACATGCAGATGAAGAAGCATCTGTTGTATTCTGATGAAGGTAACCCACTCATCAAAGACAAGTCCACTCTAGATCTGACAGTCATGAACCAGTTAAGCAGTGAAGGACATTGAAGGTGTTATGAGAAAAAGTTCTAGGCATTACATGTGCTATCCTTGAGCAAACAAGTATATTTGTTTCCCAAAGTGGTTTTTTTTGCTGTTGTTTTTGGTTTTGTTTTTGGTTTTGTGTTCCCCTAAAATACAATTGCAAAGCTTGTTTTGGAGGAGGAAACATCTGTGATAGCAAGAGGCCTCCGAAGCCTCCAGTTATCACTGTATTTGTGTAAAACTGATGAAGCCTGTCTGTAGCAGTAAGGGATCTCTTGCACTGCTTTGGTTGCAGTGAACTGTCAGTCTTTAGAGTAAGAGAGAAAATAAAAAATCCTCCACAGGAAATGAGTTAGAGCTAACTAGCTGAAAAACAACCATGTCTTTCCAGTTTTTATTTCAGCAATTCTTAGTCCTAAAAAGCCACAGAAGGAAGCAACAAGGCACGTGACATTTGAGGAAATAGTGTCCTCTTCTTATGAGGTGATGAAATTTCCTAACACCTATCTTCTGCAGTGTAGCATTCTGAAAACTTAGGTGTATTGTGTGCAACACTCATAATAAAAGAGCAGAAGTTATGTGGAAGAACGTTCTGTATGTAAATGAAAAAATGCTTACTTTCCCTTGTTTCTCAATAGGAAGTGGAGAAGCTAACCTACCACAGCTGCTTTCTCTTCCTGTATCTCTCATCCACCTTTAAAATTATTTACAAACAGGCCTAAGCTTTACAAACAGGGGAAAGATGCTGTAAAAGACTTTTCCACCCTTAAAATGGTGAAAATATTTTGCTTACAAAGCTATAAACAAAGTCAGGAACATTCTCAAGACTAAAGAAGCAACAATTTCCTTGCCCCAGTAGATGTCATTTTTAAAAAGGCTTTATGTCAGTTTCTGATAACAAACTCAAAGAAAATTTGACAGCAAACACCGCCATCATTTCATTTTGTGAAGTCCTATTGAAATCTTAGCAGTACAAAGTGCGACTCACTTTGATTCAAACTTATTTGGTGACCACATCTCTACTAGTACTAAGAACCAGCTCTCATTCTCTAGTGCTTTGATGTCTGTCTTTAGTGAGACCCAAATTACCAAGCACCTTGCATCTTCCAGGACAGGCTTTTCAGTCTTGCCTCATACTTTCCTCTGTCTTGTTCACATACCATTCCCTTTTTTATTCATTTGTTTTTCAGAAACCCAGAGTGAACTTTCCACAGAGAGAAGGCAAACTCCTTCTCTCATCAATGAGCTTACACTCACTGTAACACAAGTGTTATATGGGCCTTGGCACTAGAAAAATACTGTATCCAGCTCCATGGCCAGCTTTTCATGTGTGGGTAAATTTAATGTTAATTCTAAAAGCAGTGATAACATGTGACATATCTACTAACCTTACAAGATAAACTTCCAGCACACTCAGAAGTTAACGTATTTTCTGGCTGCCTGCTATTCAAAAGCCTTTTCTAGCTTGGCTGGAGTTTATAACCAATAAGTAATGGATTCCCTGGCCAATCAACTTAATGGTTTTAATTGAAGGAGAAAATTAAGCTCAAGCATGAGTAATCATTGATACCACCTGACTTAGCACAGTTATGGATAGGAGGTAGTTATCTGAGAAAAGCTCAAAGCATTGTAATGCCAAGGAATAAGAAAAGTATTCTGGTGATAATTTATGGAATGTAAAAGAGAGTGGCATTTTAGACAGCAAGATAGTAGTGACTAGAAGATTGGCCATGGAGGATAACAGGGTGCAAGAGAGATTGAGCAGACGTGAAGCTGAAGAAGAGCTGAAGTTCAAGAACTTAAAAGTGAAAACAGGGCAAAAAGGGAACAAATTATACCAACTCTGTCACCTCCACTCCCTCCAAAAGGACAGTGAAAGAATCATCTAATGGATGATAACTTTAAACAAACTTATATAGCATATGGCACACACCTATTTATAAACACATCGAAAGGAAAACACAATAAAATTATGCAGCAACATGTAAGCATCATCTCTTAGAACTGTACATGTACAACCTGGTTTCGGTGTCCTCTAACCACTGCCAAAGAAAGAAAATAAGGGAAGATATGAAGTGCAATGCCTTTTTACAGCTGCAGAATGCATTTCAAAACATGGATGCGCAAACTTTGTTCAAACATATTGTTTGAATACCTAGCAGTGGATTCTAAAAGGTTAAGCTACTGTAGGTATCAAAATTAAAGAAGTGTCAAAACAGAGAAGTGAAAGACGCATGCAATGGGAACTTAACGAGGGATTTAACAGTGAATGAAGTTCATTGATTTCAGAAGGACATTGGCCAGATTTCCAGTAGTATAGCAGATGTCCATTAGTATATGGATGTTGGGGACAGGGAATTCTGAAGTGTCTACAGAGACCAGGAAATATTTAAAAGTGTGCAAATGGTAATGATGCCTTACTCTGAATTACTGCACTCAGACCTCAGTGGGGAAGAGACATGATTCCCTCACAAAACTCATGAGCCACTTTCAGGGAAAAGGAAGAGCTGTGATGACTGAAGCTCTCACAAACTCATCATCAGATGAGTGGGTGTTAAGTCGTACCTCACAGTCAAAACTTAGTACATATTCACCAAAATATGCTTTGGAGAACTGTAGAGATCTTATGAATCTGGGATGTATTTCAGAAATTTTGTCTCAGCTTTGCCTATCAAAGGAAAGAATAAACACAAGTTTTATTAATCTTTCCTTATCCTGAGTACATGTAGGTCTGAAGCACCTTTTTCTGAGAGTGGTCTTATTGCCTTTCCTGAAAACCACCAAAAATAAAGAAGAAAAAACAACTCCTTAGATTGTGTTATCTTGTTCCACTGAGCCTCACTTAACTCATTAAGATCATAGTGGAGCTTGCTGTTTCAATGTTTAAGCTCTTGTGAATCAAACTATCACAAACAACATTTTAGACACATGGAGTAAAATGTATGAATCACAGTTTTTAGATCATCCTTTTCCTGTTCACAGTATTCTTCAGCTGTGGAAAACTAGTAACTCTCAATATTTATATGGCATTTTTAAGTTCAGTCTTGTCTGTAGAAATCTTAAATAAAACTCACTGCTTTCTACAAGTTTTTCCTTAGCAAAACAAAAAAAAACCCAGTAAGACAATATTTTGATCTCCACAGAGAACACAGATAATTTAATACAAAGGTAGATGTAGTTGAAGCACTTCAGTATACTCTCATAAATACAGCTTATTCCATTTCTGAGCCACTTCAGTCTAATATCAACATTCTCCCTTTGCCCAAACTTTCCAATGGGCAAGAGTAAAAAGTGAGGGAGCCCTATATGTTATCGTTAAAATGTTACGTACCTTTTTGAGCTCCACAATTTCTCCCTCTGCTCCTGACTCCACTTTAAAAAGACATTTCTAAATGGCCATGCAGAAGGGTGTCAGGGAAGGTGCTGGAAAGGGCAGGTGAGCCGGGAGCTGTGCTTTGGGTGGTGTGAGCAGCGAGCTCACCAACAAGGAGTCAGGATGAAAAGCAGCAATCCCAGGTCAGGATCAGGGCCGGAGAGAGTGATCAGGGTCAGGCACAGTCCAGTAACAAAGCAGTCAGAGGTGAAGGCAGCCCATCCAGCAGGTCTGGGTCAGGGTGAGAACTGGGTGCCCACACATCTACTTACGCAGCTGCAATGTAGCACAGGCAGGGACCTGCCTCAGGTTAAGAACAGCTTCTAGGGGAGAGGCATCCAGCATTCGTAAGAGCATAAAAACAAAATCAGGAAAGTTCAGTTTTCTTTCCATAGATACAATTATGTTCTTACTTCAAATCTTAATAATAAAGTTACTTTTGTGTCCATTTTCTAAAATAAAAAATAATTTGTAAAAGGAGTTAGATTTTAAGAGACAGTAAGCTTCACAGTCTTGGCTTACACTCCTGCAAGAAAAGAGAAGTTATAGTCATCTTCTCAGGTGCTGAATAATGCCAATGCTGTTGCAGAGATCCAGCCAACGCAGTCTCTTCGACCAGCCAGTAACAGATGCCCATGGAAGATTGTAATAACAGAGGAGAAGTAGGAGTGATGTTTCCAGTTGAAGGGTTGGAGTCCTAAGGAACTTGGAAGTCCCTACATATTTATTTCAAGAATTTGTACGCCTCATCCTTATTGGGTCATCACTGTAATTACTTTCCTACTACCTCACAGTTACCAATAATTTGTGTGATTGTGGAGAAGAACAATGGCATAGCACCACTTGGAAACTCTGCCAACTATATTATTTCCACTCTCATTTCTGAAAGCAGTAATAAAAAATAGACTCTGATTTAGAAGCACTGCAATGTTTCATATTTTGCAAATATATCTGAAGGAGAAGGGAAATATGCAAATTAATTTTTATCTCTACAGTTGAAATTAAGTTTTTCAATTAGCAAAAGTTGCCAAATAAGGACCCTACTCATTACCATAAAATCCCTAAAATGTGATCTTGACTATGCTGAAACATCTTTTTAATTTAGCTTTGCATATGTTGTGAAGAATGAGTTGCTGAATTAATAACAACTAAGATTTGGCTGATTGCTTGCAATTGATTTGCAGCCTGATAGATGCTTTTGTACTTTAGTGGTTTGTAGTAAAAATAATTTCTGCCATTCACTTTTCTTCCTGTGGTCAGTGTAAGAATCTGTGATTGTACTTTCATAAGGATTTTCAAACAGATATGTTTTGTGCCAAGTTTTCAAAAAGAAAGCGTCTTTACTAATGCAAGCACAACATCCCCATCTGATGGCAATTAGTATTGTTAAGCAGCCTTCTCAAAGCAACCAAAAGCAAAGACTCTTACCCTGAAGACTAAGCAGAAAATAAAGTCTTTTGAGACCTTCTTTTTGTATTTTCAGAAAATTGGTTTTAAGACTAACATGAGAATTGTAAGGTTGTAAGGAAAATAAACATTTCATTTCTTTAAAATTAAAAACAATGGGAAATTATTTGGGAACCATAGACTGCTATGAGAAAACACCCAGTTAATTCTCGCTCTTGTCTTGACCAGCAGCCATTGCTATTTGTACATTGCAATATGGAAAAGCATGTTATTGCTATACTCTGCACAGAAGAAGACCACGCATACATCACCAGCATGTGCCAAGAGCAGTCCTGTCTTAATCACAATCACGTGGACACAAGCCCCAAGTGGACATGAGGATCAGTCAGTTGTGTAACCTTTCTGTGGAAAGGATCCTGAGGAGTCGAAGGAAATAGAGGTCAGTCATCAGCTCCATGCGTAGCTGCTTTCTCCTCTTCAGTTGAATACATGCCAAGGACAACTCTTCCGTTCACACTGAAGGGTTTCAAAGTTGCTTGTTTTGATTCACTGGGCTGTAAATCAACACTACTGTAATTTTTAGACCCTGTTTTTAGCTCTCCATGCAATTACAGTGGCTCATTATAATAGAGTTCTGGTACTGTAGCAAGATTTAGCAGCATGAAAACTAGGAAGTCCTAATGCAATTATAGTGGCTCATTATAATAGAGATCAGGTACTGTAGCAAAATTTAGCAGCATGAAAACTAGGAAGTCCTAACACTACACTCACATCAGTTTTCAATCTGTGAGTAATAAAGTAAGAAAGCATTACTACGTGGAATATGTACACTCATTTTTTATTTCTTATCTTATTCAATTTTAAGGGTGTTCACACTCCAAAAAATGTTAATGTTTTAGTTTTATGAGCCTGATATATCAGATGTTTACTCTTTTCTCATCTGCATTTTCTAATCTATCAAGAAATCTGAATGTAGAGTAGATAGTCTTATGAATGATAAGCCTCAGTGCCACTTGCCTTGCATTTCAGTTTCTTTTCTGCCTCTCTGTGCCAAATTTACATAACCCCTGAAATCAAGGTGAGCTTTAGCTTTCACATTTTTACAGCTTCCAAATTGCGTGGCTAATGACCACCTCCGCTTTTATGTGAGCAGTTTACTTTACCCAATTAATAGTAGTGCTAACGGTCAAATGGTTCATTCCCCAAACATGCTGTAGTTTCATTTTACTCTATTCCACCTAATCATAGCAAATTAGGTGAGCTAAAAAAAAAAAACAACAAAACCATTATTAAAAGTCAGGGCCTGAAAAGTTTCTGGGCCTCTTAATCATTATTAAGAGTCAGGACCTGCTTCTTATGAAGCAGATCTTTCTCATGAAAATCTTGTCAATAACTCATGTCCTTACACTTACTGTTTGCTTCTGAATGCTCATAAATCTAGTACATTATTTTCCTCACCCCTGAAGAGCTGCACTGTTCTCATATTCTTTCTAGACAAGTCACAATCCTATTGCTGTCAGTAAACCTTCACTTTTGCATTCTCCCCTCTCCCTTCCAATATTTTACCTATAGTTTCCCTCACCACAGCACAAAAAAAAATTAAAAAAAATTAAAAAATCAGAAATCTGTCATGGTTTTCCTTGTAAATGTCCACATTAAACACAGAATTCTGACAATTTATTTCTTTGCTCCACAGCTCTCCTTTCTTTCAGCAGCATACAACTGTCTTGCTGACTCCTTGTTCATCACAACAGCCTACAAAATATAGACCATTACCTCTGCTTTCTCTTTCCACATCCTTTGAAACATTCATTACAAACAGGAAATAGTTTGGTGTCAGGGGGAAGAGGAATTCTTCAGAGACTTTACCTGCATTATTTCGAGCTTCTGTAGGAATTATTTCAGCGTGTTCTACTTTTCAAAAAAACTTCATTGAGACTAGAATAAAATAATATCCAGTTTTTATTAATACATATATTTCATTATGACTAATACACTCAGGCATGCAATGATGTTTTAACTGCTTGAGTATAACTTTTCAGTGATGTCACCTGACCTTCCCAGATTAAGTGGTCCTAGGCAATTACGCAGTCGGTATCTAGTACAACAGATCTGATGAACTCCACTGAGAGATACCTCAGTATAGACAACAAAATGATTCCTTTATCTCCATTTCAGGTTGAACCAGTTTGACAGTGCCTGGCCACTAAAGGCCATCAGATTAATGTGCAGATCTCAACATGGGCATGGAGGCAGGCCAGCAGGAAATAGACATTCAATAGTCAATAAAAACAGACAAAAGGAGCCTGGAAAAACAGGAATTTGGTCTTGTGCCTCTTTGTGTAGTTTGTGTCTGGGAAAATTTGGTTGTAATAACAGGTTCTTTTTCTGTGTTACATGGCAACAAGAAGTATCAGATACGCAAAGTTTACCTAGCCACTTGGAAGAAAATGCTCAAAATGCAATATATATATCTACATGTAGAGGAACATATTTATTTTTCAAGTGATGTAATGACCTCAAGGAAGTGAAGACAGGTGCTTTCTTATCTTGGATGGTGCATTGCTTATATAGAAAGGGAATTATTGCAATACTATCAAAACATCGCCATCTTAAAAACACTTGAAAAGCTGTGCAAGGTTTAGTTTTGATTTTTTCCTTTTTCTTTTTTCCTCCCCCCTCCTAAAACCTCGGGTCCCAAAGACACAAAATTATTACCTTGCCAGTCCTTGGTGAAAGAACATATAAAACACATTCCCAGCACTTGCAGTTATAGAGAAGAGCTCATGATCATGATCCATTTAGATTCCAGAGTCAGAAGGCAAACGAAATTGTTTGACTTTAATATCAGCCTCATGATTTATTCTTTTCTAATCAGCCCGAGTTGGCAAAAGTGCTGATGGAAGCCAGAATCTGCAAGTTCCACCTCTATTAGGGAGTGCTTAGCACGCAAGAAAAACGAAGCATAAAATGCAAGCTGCCCAACACTCTCTTAACTGTGTGTCAAGCACTTTGATAGGAACATAAATGGGTCCCAATCAGCTATAGGTGCTGAAGAGAAGGATGCTGGTGGTTGAATACGATTTGGCTCTTAGCCTTAAGGATATAGTTTCTGCTGTAGTTGTCAATTGCATGGGAAATAGATATGGGTAACAGGCAAACAGCTTCTAGATGTTTGCTGTTTTAGAGACAAACCACAAGCACAGGTGTATTTGGCAACAGAGGAACTGGCTGAATTCAGAGTGGAAGTTTTGATGATGCTCCATAGATTATTGTTCAAGAATTAGCCGAAAAGAGTATGCAGTCTATAAGAACTTTCTACAAACAATATGATGAATTAAAGTAATGGGGTTCTTTGAAAGGTACTATAACAACAAAAACAACAGGGACTGAGCTATTGACCAAATGTTTCTAAATTGTATTATACAACTTACACGACTTTCATCGTTGCTGCAGAGTTGTAAAGAGACAGCTACCAAATACCTAAACCAGAAGTTGATGCAAGAGCTACTCATGTGAAAGCTGAGTCCTGTGTATACAAAATGATAAAGAAAAAAGACTTGGAGTAAGGCACTGTTGCATCCAGTTGGCCATTGGCTCCTTCTGCAAGACACTTTGGTCAAGCATATACTACACGTAAACTGAGATAGTTTTGGGTTTTGGGGTTTTTTTTTGACATCTTCAGTCAGGTGGTCAGATTGTTTGACAACATTATACAGAAATCTAAGGATGACATTTATTACATCTTCTTATGACTTTTACAGCCTTCATACTGGGAAGTATGTGGTCTTGAGCTTTTGCAATTGTTCATTCCTGTAACTGAGAGCTTATCAAATATACAAATCTTGACTAGTTATATCAAGAAATATAAAAAGGAAATAGCTCTGGTAACTGCACAATACAAGATATGAAGCATGTCGTAATATACTAATTTACCATTTACAGTATTCTTAAGTACTTATTTCCTTTTTTGGAGCTGTTCAGATGTGAGTAGAGCATTTCTGAATGTATGTTATTTATTCTTAGTTTGTCAGGTTTTCCTTTGACCTGTGTCTTCTAACCCCACATTGACTTGAATTGCACCCCCCTTCCATGCTTACCTACCATTTCACTTCGACTTTAACTGTACCAGAAAGTACCTTCTTCCTTCTCAAAAATAAACTCAGATTAGACCAACCTGCACCAGACTGCAAATTTAAGTCCCTGCTCAAAACATAGTGCTTATGTGTCATCTTAAATCACCTGGTGCAATATATGTAACAATATATTACAAATTTATGTGCCCAAAAGTTAGAAATTAATCTAGCTATGTTGCTAAAGCCTGGACCTACAAAAGGAAAGAATCAGCCTCCAGGGATCTGTCCGCTGGAAGATGATCCCTATTGCTTCCCAAAATAATTCTTGGTTTCCTCTCCCCCTTTCACTGTGTTCAGGTAAAAAAGGAAAAAATCTGATGCTAGTTTGTGGCTGTTTTTTAAAGAATTCCCTCCATGTCTAATAGCCACAATACTACTTTTCAAATCCAGTCTAGTAATTCTTAAAATGTATGCAGCTGGCATCTGAAAAACTGGAATTTTTTAATAAACAGGAAGAAAAAAAAATTTATGACCTTGAAGGCAGCTCTGGGACCGTGATACTTTTTCTATCATTTAAGGAGAAATTACAGTAATTAGCTGGGTCCAGCGGGTTTCTGCACAGTACCTTATTCATCTAGGTCAATGGTGCTTGTCTGACTTCAACATTAGTGAAACATTTACTAGTACATTCATTAGGACATATGACCCAACTGAGGATGGTTAACGATTTGTTATTCAGGAAGAAGACATAATTGAAGCTTCTGGTTATGACACCATAGCCATTATATCCATTAGTGCTTCATTTCTAACATGTCTGAGTTGAAGATGTATTTTAAAACTACAAAGATGATGGAAAGATGGGAGCATCTGGCATATGAGGAGAAACTGAGACACCTGGAACTATTCAGCCTGGAGAAGAGATGCTTCAGAGTGGATCTTATCCAAGTGGACCAATACCTGATTGAGGGTATTAAAGAAGATGGAGCGAGATGTTTCTCATTGTTACCCAGTGACAGGACCGGGAACAATGGGCACAAATTAAAATAGAAGAAATTCCATTTAAACGTAAGAAAAAATCTTTTTTCACTGAGGGCATCACTGAATATTGAAACAGGATGCCCAGAGAGGTTGTGGAGTCTCTGTCCTCAAAGACATTAAAAACCTGACTGGATACGGTCCTGGGCAACCCACTCTAACAGTGTTCATGCAGATGGGTCAGTGCCTACCAACCTCAACCATGCTGTGACTCTATAAAAATGATTTAATATCCAGTTATTGTCAAGGAAAGAGAAGAAGAAGAAAAGGAAGAAAAGAGAGAAAAGGAGAAAGGGAAAAAGAGAGATAGAGTGAATTAAAGAATGAAGGAAGGAAAGAAGTGAAGAAAGTTTAAAAAAAAAAAAAATCAAACCAGAACACAGCAGGCACTCAAATTGGAAAACACATTTGTATGACCATCCCATCACATAAGGATAGGCTTGTTTCTTACTTTATGTACCTCTTTAGCAGCTCTGTATTGAATCCTACAATCCATGGCTGCAGCCAAAATATTAAAAAGTGAGAGGGAACATCAATGTGACTGTTGTCCTTTAAGCCCTTCCCACAGAGTCATGAGTGACCTATAAGAGGATTAGGACCAGAGAGACCTCCTCTCCATTGGGGTGTTTGAATGTTTGTACATCTAGCTTCTTCAAGAGGTGAGCAGTTTTAGTTACAAGCTTGTGGTTATGCTTGCTCTCTACAGATCGGATTGCTAAGTGCGTGAGAAGACGTTGCTGGATTCAAAGCCCTTTCCCAGGCTTATTCCCAAGTTCTGGTAACATCTAGTCAATACCTGGCACCTTCAGGTGTTGCCTGTCACACTCCTGAGTTTTCTCAGGAGGCAAAGCTAAAGTTTTCCCATCTGGAATATTTGGGTCAGAAACTTCTGCAGCAAAAGTAACACTGGTGAAAATTAATGGGTCTTGCAGAACTATGCATTTCATCTCTTGGTATCTTATAAATGTCACTCTGATAATATGTTTAGAACAGAGGAATTCATAATCCTAACTGTTATTATGAGCACTGAACAGGGAATTCAGTACATCTGGTCTTAGTCTGAGCTCATAGTTATTGAACAGAACAAATAGTTTTCATTTCTCTGAAGGCTTTGCATCAGCCTAATTACTAAAGCAATCTGTTTAGCTTTTCCAGCTGCAGTAAAAACAGAGCTCTCAAATAGCTTGGGATTGATGTTCTTCAGTTCCCTTCAGGCCAAAATAAGACCCACTTACTCACTAAGGAAATGCCTATACTAGTCTGAAGACACCATTCCAGTTTATATAGCTGGATCAAAAAATGGGCTGGATTTAATATACATGGGTCTATATACCGTCCAGGCACACAGAGTTTGCCTCCAGTTGTAGGCAAATAGTTGATCCTGTCAGGGTGTCAAGCTACCACTATGAACTGGTATCACTAGCCAAGCTAAACAGATAATTATGAAAAGCCAATTCATTTATGCTTAAATGGAACACAGTCTCACCGTACTAATCTGCTGTGGAGTGATACTTACAGGATTGAGACTACAGATGTCAGGGCTTAAAGCTATAGAGGCACTTTGTTCTTTCTACTGGCAGATTAATAAATTAACCCAATTTTTAACAAGCATTTCGAGTTATCTGCCTTCCCTGAAGTTCCTGGTCCCAGAGCTCTTATGCAAATTTTTAATCTGTTGTGATTTTTCTCATAATGACACTGTCTTCCATGAAAGCAAAAAATCCTCCTTCTCTGCAGGTAGGTATACATTTTTACAACATTGGACTGCCACTGTCTGGAAATGCTATGACTGTATCGTTTTTTTTACGCATATATATTGTAGAAACAGTTTGATATCAGTATATATCAAAATTCAGATGGGACCATTGTCATATCAGGACAGATCCTTAGCAAAGAATAGTCCAATTCCTCTACACACATCAAGACAAAGACCTGTTCTCCTCACAACTTTATGGAGGAATTGCTGGAGGCCTCAGGTGAATCACTGAGAAAATATCCTAAGAGCTTAACAGCTATATTTGAACTGTCGTAGACTTTCAGCATTATTGCAGACAGATCGCTGTGTCCCCTTTTCTTTCCTTTTGCAAAAACTTAATAACGTCCTCTTTCCTTCCTACATTTTTTCCTGTTTTTCTTAAAAAGAGAATTCCAGTTTGTGATCTTTTCTATGGCGATATATAACACAGATTCTAGTGCTCAAAGTCTAATAGCTTCACTGGAATTGGGAAATCTCTTATAAAAGTATGTCTGGTGTCTGTTTGAGAGTTACCAATAATGGGGAATCCAACACAGCCCTGCATGTATTACTCCAATGGTTTAACTCCTTTTGAGGGCAAAAAGGCAAGAATATGCTTCATTTTCAGCCTAAATTTGCTAAGTTTCAACTTCTACCCATGGATCTTGTTGTAACTTTTTACTGCTACAGTAGATGTGTAGACATATTTAAGCCTGTTTAAGATTTTAAGATTTTTTTTAACCTTACAGATAATTAGTATGTGTTCAGCTACCAATGTAGTCAAAAGGGCACCTCCTGTGGCAAGTATCTCCACAGAACGCTTTTGTAAATTCATGGTGCTGCACTTTTAAGCTGTCATAAGTAACACATATTATTGTCAATACACTAAAGATCTTTACACAGCAGATCTGATTCTAGGTCCTAGAGATTTTGCCAAGTTCTTTCCACCCACTTTTCATTTATGTGTATGCTGCCCCATAAAATCGTAGGAGAAACTCATCCAAATTTTAATTAATCCTTGGATTAATACAAAAGACAGTCAATTTGCTGATCACAAAGGCTTTTCAGCCCAATGGAAAAGTGTAACAGAAAAGCAAGCAGCCAGATTCCTGCAAGCCTTTAAAGCCTTCCTAAACGTATTCAAGTTTAACACATTAGATGAGGAACATACTAATATTAGCATAGTTTAGATTGAAAGTCAATAAAAGGGAAATCAAATGGATTTTTCTTTGCATCTAAACTATGAATCACTTCTACACCAATATGTCCTTTCAGCCTTACCCAGTGGACAGGTAACATAATGTATTAGCTTATGTCTGCTCCTTTATAAAACTGATAGGCATTGTTATATTATGCATTTCCAATAAACCAGTTTACATACTGTACTACCAATGTCTCAGAAGTTTCCCACTGTTTTCAATGTGAGATATGCAGCTTTGTTAAGTCACTTAGATGTAGCCTTGTCTGTACTGTAAACTTTGTAAATCAGTGTCAGACAAGTTTTAGACAGACTTTCCCTGTATCTTGTAGACCAATGATGCCTCTGTACTGAACATCCCAATGGAGAGGGAAAAGGTTTGGCTTCCATTTTTTTTTTTCCCATTTACTGGGACTGTGGATACTATTGCAAACACAGTGATCATCTCAATCTCAAATTGCAAATACACTGGTAGAAAATTAAATCAGGGCTTAAGCACTTTAACTCTCAAGGGGAGAAACAATTGTATGACAATTTGTTGTAGCAATTACCTCTCTAAAATGGACCAGAGTTGTAATAGAAAGGGCCTGGGGAAAATGTCAAGCATGATTTAA
Organism: Mycteria americana; assembly: GCF_035582795.1. NCBI lineage: Eukaryota > Metazoa > Chordata > Aves > Ciconiiformes > Ciconiidae > Mycteria > Mycteria americana. Next base: position 71,206,466 of record NC_134396.1, read on the forward strand.
ACTGAGCTGTATGACTGTAAAAAGAACAATCTTCTGAAAGAAACTGAAGAATCTGATTTTACCAAAAAGCAATTTCTTTTGCCTCCAGAGGAAAGCACAAACTCAGGAAGAGAAAGGTGTCATTTATATATGCAAATCCTGATAAAATAAGGATTTCCTCGCAGATGTGGCTTTCAAGAACATTAGAATAATTCCATTCATTTTACTATTGTGAATGTGGGGAAAATGCACAGCCCTCACAAAATGTTTACTGACTCATAATGTTGAAGTATCTGAAAGATGAAGCCCTTTCTGATGGAAATATGCTCAGAAGCAGTTCTCCCTTAGAGAAGTAAAATTGTAACTTTGCATTGTAATGGCCCAAATCAGGTTATGGATGCTATATTTTGCTAAAAGAATGGAATAACTAAGAAATAACATTGCTTCTTTAGGACTGGCTTACCTGAGCCATGTATGATCATGTCCTGGAGGAATTTGTTTCATTACAACTGGTTACAGCCCTGAGGGTGCAAATAAGCTGTAACAGCCCTGACCAGCCTCTTCTGGGGTCTCCCCCAACCCTCCCTCGTGCCAGGGGCTGGAGGCTGCTCCCCACTCCTCCCTGGCCAGCCCTGCTCCCTCCTTGGCTGTCGAAGCCCCAGCCCTGCCAGCCTCTGGGGGGATCCCCATGGTCCCAGCCCCCAGGCAGCCCCGTCCACTGCAGCACCCTGGCAGAGCCAGGTTGCAGAAGTACATCTCCTCTACTTCGTTCCAGTTTCTACCTTGAAGGCTTAAGGTTTCTACTCTTCTCTGCTCATCTGTTTCTTCTATAATAACTTATTAAGACGTTGGCTGATTTTAACAAAATTTGGAAAGAAAACAGTTTTTCCACAAGCATCAGGAAGATGAGCAGTTGTTCTGGAGAAAGGGGGAGAGAGACCATCTGACACCCTCATGGGGGCAGAGGGATTCAGCTGGTGTTCAACTTGGCAGCACCCAGCTCTGCTGGCACCACATGTGTAGCTGACAGTCTGTGTTGTCTCCTGCCTAGTGGACAGGTCATCCAGGAAAATCCAGGTTTGTCTTGGGGGGAGGATCACAGTACACAGGCTGTGGAAATGAAAGGGGGTTTGTTTTGTTTCTTTTTGTTTTGTTTTGTATAAGCAGTGCAACCAAACCACTTGAAATAAGCAGCCAGCATCTCCTCAAGATACTATATGCTTGTAACAGTCAGTACAGTCTGCACATCACAGAATATATGCGGGAAGTCTAGAAGTTGTCTCAGACTCCAGCGTTTTCTCTCTTGCCCTCACCTCCTCTTGCTCAAAATATTTCAAGAGCTAGCATTGGTATAGACAGAAAAGAGTCAAAATTGGGTTTGGGTTTAGGCCTTCGAAAGAATCAAATTGAATCCAACAACCACATGAGAATAAAGTCTTAGCATTCAGTTTTTCTTAGGGCCTTTAGGATCTCTCTTGAAAGGGGATTTCTTAGCTCCTGGGGGAAAGAAGGTAATAGTAAAAGAGATCAAGAAGACAGAGCAGTATATGGCTGTGGAAAGTATGGTATTACATAGTGACCTGAAAGCACCAGAAACCAGTAAATATCTCCCAAGTCTGTAAATAGTACAGATAATTATGGAGGAGGAGCGTTCTTGCATAGACCTGAGCTTACCTATGACAACAGGATCACAAAAAGGAACACGCAAAGCAGTCACTGCCATACAGCCACCTCTCAGAAAAAGACAACTCCCATTATCAGCACTCATAAAGTGGACAACTATCACCATTAAGCAGGAAGGACTGCAGTTGAGTATTTTATCCAAAGTCTGACAGCTGGAAAATCATGCTGCTTTCTCCTAGCCTTTTGTTGTGCTACTGCTGTTTTATAACCCCACATCCTAGTTCCCATGTTTTCATTGTAACAGCTCTTAGAGTATTCCAGCCCCCAAAGCAACTTGTTTCCTTTCTCAAAACTGACTCATGCTGGAAACTGTATTTTATATAGTTTTCTATACTGCTTGGGAAGCTAAAACTATAATTAACTTTGGTAATTAGAGTTAGAATATTGCAATAACTCTTCTCCCAGAACTACATTTACCATGAAGTTATTAATCTTTGGAGCCTATTCTCGCACAAGCCAATTAATATGCTGACAACATTGTGATGCTCCGTAAATAGTCTTAAAAAATGAAGCCCCCAAATACTGCAGTCCCAAGGATTCATGAACAACACCATGGACATCAGGTTTTAATAATGGCAGGCACTGCATTTGAAATTTTTATAGGAACACTAATGAATTAAGGGCCAGGTTCAGTCCTCAATGGAGTAATGGGGGGAAGAACCTGGCAGTAAAGCTTTTAACTTTATTACTTGCAGTCATGTACTATTGAGGCTCTGCAGGTTTACAAAAGAGGAGATCTTGACATGTTTCCATAGCATCTTTCCACCACCTCATGTGTTTCTACATGAACAGCCCAGCACTAACTCCCATCTATTCCAACAATGGTCCTACACTGCAGCTGCAAAGAAAGGCTGTTGAGAAAGCCCTTGGCAGAAGGCGAGCTCCGCTGACACTCTGGTGCCAACTGGATTGTCGTCCTGGACTGTAGGAAGAGCAAAGCAAAGCTGATGCTGAGGGGTTGTTTCTATGAGAAACACACAAATATATTTGGCTGAGTTGTTTCAAAATTTAAACTGGGCTGGAATTTTTAGCCAAAATCCATTTACAGCTTTACAAAAGTTGTCTTTAGAAGATAAATCCTTCATTTGCAGAGTATTTTTATAAAAACTTTAGGCTTTGACAGGGTTTCTAAGATTCAGAACCACCAGCTTTAATCATGTCATAATCCAGACAGAAGACTTTCCAGCACAGTATGGAGCCATCATAATCCAGACCACTTCCACATTTCCTATCTCTGACAACTCTTTTTTGTGTTTGACTTTTTTTTTTTTTTTTCTTTTTCCAGAAGCATTTTTTTTTTTCCCTTGAATCAAGCTCCCACAGTAAACACGGAACAGAAAAATACCTCTTTTTTTTGCTACTTACTAAAGTTTGGCATTTTCGACAGCAAATAAATAAATAAAACCAATTTAATAATGGAAAAAAGAAACAATGATGATGAAAATACCAAGCAGTTATTCACTGCAAGTTAAGAAGTGGTCTGGGTAGCATGGCTCACACATTTATCACATTAAATGACAGGAATCCTCTGCCTCTTTCCTTTCTTACCCACACTTTGTATTTGTTAGAGTTGTGAGAAACTGCAAGCAAAAACTGATCTGAGCAGAAACCTACAGAGTTCTGTTTGGGTTTCAGGTGGAAATGACATCCAGATTCTGAGTAGGAAGTTTGAGAAATAGGAAAATAAAACCAATTTAAAGGCACCTTTAGCAGAAGCAGTAGAGATTTTATCTGCATAATTAAATCAGCTTTAATTCTTCAGCTTGTTCTCAGAAAATAGTTTGTATGAATTTAACAAAGTCTGTTTAAATTAGAAAAGTTGTTAAAATTGGTGGTCCACCCTTATTCAGACAGCCCGGTTTTCATAATCCGAAAACTTTCATTTTTCATTCTTTAAAGAAAAGTATGACATTAGGAGTTCAAGGCTTCCCTACAGGATTAGGAAAAAATACATTTGTTCTGAGGATGAACCAGACAGAGGCTGTGCCTGCCTGAGAGGAGAAAGCAGAGGAGAGGGTACGAGCCTGGAGAGTCGGTTTTGTTCCTGGTGCCAAAGCTGCCGCAGGGCATCGCGGGGGCCAGGGCAGCGTTAGAGGCTGCCAGGTGAACCACCCCGTCATTGACAGTGTCTGCTCAGCACACTCCATTCGCCCCACTCGCAGCCAGGGGAAAGCCTGGCTTTGCAAGGCTTTGCGTAAGACACACAGGGAACCACGGCCATTTTATTACCTACCCTAAGAACATTTGACTGCCTATTTTACTTGTGTCTGGAGCCATCTCTGGACTTCTCCTTCCCATGAGACAGGTCTTGAAAGGGATAAAACTCCACAGGATAAAGGTCCAAGTGCAGCTAGCTAGCAATGTCCTGACAGCACACCATTTTTCTGGAAAATGCGTATATTTGGAAAGAAAATAACTTCATAGAATCATAGAATAGTTTGGGTTGGAAAAGACCTTTAAAGGACATCTAGTCCAACACTCCTGCAATGAGCAGGGACATCTTCTAGATCACCTGATCTAGACACCAACTAGATCAGGCTGATCAGAGCCCCGTCCAACCTGACCTTGAAAGTTTCCAGAGATGGGGCATCTACCACCTCTCTGGGCAACTTGTTCCAGGGTTTCACCGCCCTCAGCATAAAAAAGTTATTCCTTATATCTAGTCTAAATCTCCCCTCTTTTAGTTTAAAACCATTACCCCTTGTCCTATTGCAACAGGCCTCGATAAAAAGTCTGTCCCCACCTTTCTTGTAGGCCCTCTTTAAGTACTGAAAGGCCACAGTAGGGTCTTCCCGGAGCCTTCTCTTCTCCAGGCTGAACAACCCCAACTCTCTCAGCCTTTCGTCATAAGAGAGGTGCTCCAGCCCTCTGATCATTTCTGTGGCCCTCCTCTGGAGCTGCTCCAACAGGTTTATGTCTTTCCTGTGCTGAGAGCTCAGACCTGTACTCCAGGTGGGGTCTCACCAGAGCAGAGTAAAGGGGCAGGATCACTTCCCTCGACCTGCTGGCCATGCTTCTGTTGATGCAGCCCAGGACAGAGTTGGCCTTCTGGGCTGCGAGCACACATCATCCGCTCATGTTCAGCTTTTCATCCACCAGTAACCCCAAGTCCTTCTCTGCAGGGCTGCTCTCAATCCCTTCATCCCCCAGCCTGTATTGAAACCGAGGATTGCCCGACCCAGGTGTAGGACCCTGCACTTGGCCTTGTTGAACCTCATGAGGTTCACACAGGCCCACTTCTCCAGTTTGCCCAGGTCCCTCTGGATGACATCCTGTCCCTCAGTTATGTCAACTGCAACACTCGTGTTGTCTGCAAACTTGCTGAGGGTGTACTTGATCTCAATGCTTATGTCATTGATGAAGATATTAAACAGCGCTGGTCCCAGTATGGACCCCTGAGGGACACCACTCATCACTGATCTCCATCTGGACATTGAGCTGTTGACCACTATTAACAAAATTATCCTGGATGTGACCATCCAACCAATTCTTTATTCACTGAATACTCCATCCCTCAAATTAATACCTCTCCAATTTAGAGAGAAGGGTGTTGTGGGGGACTGTGTCAAAGGCCTTACAAAAGTCCAGATAGATGACATCCATAGCTCTTCCCTTGTCCCCTGATGTAGTCACTCCATCATAGAAGGCCACTAGGTTGTTCAAGCAGGACTTGCCCTTGGTGAAGCCATGCTGGCTGCCTTGAGTCACCTCCCTGTCCTCCATGTGCCTTAGCATAGCTTCTAGGAGGATCTGTTCCATGGTCTGCCCAGGCAGAGAGGTGATTTTTCTGTATTTCACTTCTGTACTTAAAAAAGGAAGCAGAATTTTTCAGCTTGAAACTGCTTTTCTAAGCCACCAGTAATACTTGAAAAAATGTACTAAGTAGTCAAAAAAGAATTAAAATGTTTCAACTTATTCAGTTTTCTTTCTGTCAGTGTTTCATTTCCTTAACTGAATATCTACACGTAGATAGAAACACACACATATATATGTATGTATAATACATCTTTTAAGAACATTTCCGATGTTTTGATTTTTTGGGGCTGGAAAACCTGGGAATATCCATATGTGCATATGGATAAGCCATTAGTAGCAATGCTGTTTTTCTAAAAGCCTGGATTAAGATGCCATTTACGAAAGAGGTATCATTGCCAGATGGTTAGATATTCATTTGATCTTTCAAAATTTAGAAAGTGCTTCCCAGTAAGTCAGCCATACCAGTGAAAGTTATACATCCCTAATTTCTGTTGTCCCACAGCAGTCATCTACCAAAATATTTATTAGGTCTGGGTTGGGGGGGTAGATGGTGTTTTCCCTGCTAGACTTGTCTTCTGAATTTCACTTTGAACTCTATCTGTCAAAGAATCTACTTATGTTTAGTGACATGTCACGCTGAAGTCACTATTCAGACAGTGTGTAATGCTGCATTTCAATTTAGTTAATTTTAGGCTTTTCCTGCCGTCTCCGTCCTTAGATGCCTGTCATAAAAGATTGCCTCTTTTAATACTGCCTCTGGAATAAAAAGATGTATTGGGTTTTGTCATCACATTGTTTGCCTTTTTAATATGATGGAACACACATCACAGAAAAAATAATAATCAGACTTATTTAAATACAAGCTTCTGAAAAAGAAAACTTATAGGTTATTTTGAAAGTGAATATACTTTAAAAAAAATATTTCCACTAAATATACCACTTCATTTTGCCCCCTTAAAAATCTATTTTCTCAAAACAGTATAAAACCCATGTAAATTAGAAAGCACTCACAAATTTACTAATAGCCTCAAACATGTATGTTTTTGCAAATGAAAGCTTTGTCCCTGAAACTCCTCCCAGTCTCAAGGAATGCTGCCTTACAGATGCTATTTCTGAAATCACTTGTACAAAGCCTTATTCACCTATACCAGGAAATTACCTAGTAAGTACAAGAAAGACAAAATCTGGAGTGGAAGGGGCAGTGCCCTAAATGGTTCAAGTGAAATTTTATCTGTTTGTATGAGAGTAATATGAAATCGGACATCCTTTCATTGTTAGCATAGGTTTTCAAGTGACATGCCTTATAGGCTAGTCAGAAACCAAGTGATCGTAATAACCTCATGACTGCACAGTCCAGCCTGCACTTTATTTGGTCAAATTTTTGTAGGCAGTTGAGGTTAATTTGAACTGAATCTGAGAACCTCAATTTTCTACCTAAGTGACACATTATTTTGACAGCACAGAACCAACAACAATTTCATGCACTCTGAGCCTCTTTGGAAACTATTATTCATACTTAACAACAACAGCAAACAGTTACAGTGTTGGAATATCTTGCCAGAATGAGGAATTATCTCAGTTCTAGGCTGGTCATCCACAGGTGATCAGGACATTTTTTTTCTCTGAGTCCAGAAAACCTGGATTGTGTCCGTTCTTTATGAATTTGCATGCAACTGAGCTTAGGCTGCCAGATGAGAGATTGATCTCAGGGGAATTTATGCTCTGGCTAGTGATGTTCCTGCTTCCAGGGGCGTATTTTACCTATTACTTCTAGGTAGCAGCTCAGTAACTTTCTGCCAGAGAGGAATCTGGTACTGTTATTTTTGTTTAGTATTTTTAAAAATAATATTTTACATTCTGCCATGTAGGAATTCAGCTCTTTAATGGTCATAAGCAGATTTTTCAGAAGTTCGTGGCCTTATTACTTTTATTTTAATCTCCTCTAGTGCTTTCTGTTCTTGCACCTTCATTCTTCATCTGATTGATTGCCTTTCAAATCTCCCCACATGCTCTGAGATGCTGTCACACAACCTATCTCCAGGCTGTGGTCTGACAGTGGCAGTCCAACTGCAATGAAACGCCGGGGATATCCAAGTTACCAGCCTGTTTCTGTGTGCAGGAAGGGAAAGTAGACAGAAAAAGTGAGGAGGGCTCTGTCTTCAGCCAGTCTTATTTTTCCCAAGCAGAGACACAGCTCTCTGCCAGAATCACTGAAATTATCCTGGAGTGGGAGCACAGCCCCCTGCTCTGACCTGGAGGAGAACACGTCTCCTTCAGAGCAGGCTAAGGGTGGTGGCAGGGTCATATCAGGAGGAAGGGTGGCAGGGAAATATCAGGAGGTTGGGGATAGGCAACAGTATTTCAGTGTAACTGCAGTGGAAATGGGGAACAAGGGTAGAGAAGGTGTGATTGTTTAACATGTGCCAGCATATTGGGCTAGATCTGTGTTTAGAGGATCAGCAGCAGCACTCAAGCTCCTAATCTGAACTGCAGGTGTGTGTCTGTATGTAATTTAACAACTTCAAGCTCCCTGGCTTTAGTTTATGCAAGCCTTTCACTCCTTATCTAGCATCCTTATAGCTAGTCTGAATTATGCATAGATAAGGGACTCTAGTGTGCCAGATTATACTCAGCAGAAATTATGAGTGCTTTAAGATGTGAAAAATGTCAATTTTCCTATGCTAAGGAATTTTGCATAATTTAGGCAGTATCCAGTTTTCTTTCAACCCCTTAGGCTAGAACTGAAAGAGAGTTTGCGAATTACTTACTGTGCATTACTGTAATACTTGCCTACAGCACAGGCTTGTTTGAATGGATTCAGGGTGTATGAGGCTTTGCCCAAAGCTTTTCTGCAAAAGCGAGACTTTGCACAGGGCAGGTAATTCAGAATTAAAAAACTGGGATAGCAAAATAGTGGCTATGGCTTTGTAATAGCTTTACTGCAGAATTTCAGCTGTGATTTTCTGTGATTCATTGCAAGTGGTCTCTTGGCATGGCTTAAAAATTTGTATGAAAAAAGACCCCAGAGTTTGGGTCTTTACCAGGTGCAAAGCACAGGCTTTACTGATACTCATTCTGTCCTCATCCTCATTTATGAGAAGTATACGTACATTTATGAGCTTGTACATATATGTACCTGTACACATACATGTACATACTTGCAAAACCACACTACACACACACACACATATATGTTAAAATATGATCCTCAGTCTTACAGCACTGTCATATAGAAATGGATCAGATTTACAGAGGTGGTCAGCCACCACTTTATTGATTCAACACAACCGCCCCTCCCATCAAAGTACTTCCTACCCGTTCCTCTAGTAACTCAAAGCCATTGCCACCTAGCAAACTATCCTCCATATCACCTTTGCAGTATCAGGAAAGAGTAACTTCATTTTGCAAAAGAAAGGTGAGAAAGGTTAATCTTAACTGGGAGTTTTGTCAAAAAGAGTACTACAATCAAGCCTTCTTTTTCCTAGAGCAAGTCCTAATGATCAAGTCATCACGCAGCACAGAAGACATCCAAAGTAATTTTAAATACCTAGGTGATAAACAAGTTTATATATGACCCACAGAAAGATGAAAGGATGAGAGAGGGTTTAACAATTAAAGCCTACGTCCCTTTCAAGGAATACCTCCTCCTACTTTCTGTGCATTTGCATGCAATAGAGAAGGAACTTTGCCAAGAGTTTTTAAATGGAAATTTGAATTCATACTTAACAACAACAGCAAAACCACTGAACCTCAGATACCAGTTCATTATTTAACAAGCATCATAGCACAAAAGTCCACCCCATGTACACTAATCTTCAATTGCCTGTTCTGAAGATTGGTTTCTAAATTGCTCCCTTTTTTTAAGACAGTGAACATTTCAGTATTGGTTCTGCCAGAGGTATATGGACATGGGGTTATCTTAAAAATTGCTGAAATGGCAGACAACCCAGCAGTCTACACAGGCGTTCACCTTTGTCAGACGAGCTTTCTGATGTGTGCCTGCCAAAGCTAATGGGATGAACCAAGAAGGAAAGAGGGGCATCGAGTGGCATATCTAGTCTGTTCTTTGCATCTTGTGAAAATGCTGTAGAATTCCAGTATTTCACATATGATCCACTATTTCTTTTCAACATTTGCTTGCTATCATGAGTAAAAGCACATGAAAAAATATGGGGGATTATTATTTTTTGTCTTCACAACTGGCAATCAAAACTATTTGAAAAAGACACTAGGGCTTCATTTTTATTCTCTAATTCAACAACAGTTCCTTGCATTTATGTTCTTCTTCAATGGAGAGAGACCATGCTGCAAAGGATCAATGAAATTTTTGTCTATGAAAGCATTTACAAGATTAAAACCACTTGTGAAGTTCAGCACTTGACAGTCTAAAGGTCAGCTTCTGGAACTGTAGAAGCAAAAGCAAACTGTCATGAGCATCCTTGGTACGAAGAAAATAATACTAAGGAACAATCATTATGACTGACAGAAAGCTTGCAAGTGTTATAGTTATTTCTGCCTGGTTTTAAAGATCTTGTCTGTTAGTGTATATTACTATACACTGGCAGAAACATCATGAAAGGAAACAATAGTAACACACGTCTGAAATAAAATCACAGACAAAGAAATAACCTTTTCAACACAGACTTTTTTGAAGCCTTGCCGAAGTCTGCCTGTCCTGGTTTCAGTTGAGATAGAGTTAATTTTCTTTATAGTGGCTGGTATGGGGCTATGTTTTGGATTTGTGCTGAAGACAGTGTTGATAATACAGAGATGTTTTAGTTGTTGCTGTACTGGTCAAGGACTTTTCAGCTTCCCGTGCTCTGCCAGGTGCACAAGAAGCTGGGAGGGGACACAGCGAGGACGGCTGACCCCAACTGGCCAAAGGGCTATTCCATACCATATGGCGTCATGCTCAGTATATAAAGCTGGGGAAGAAGAAGGAAGGGGGGGATGTTCGGAGTGATGGCGTTTGTCTTCCCAAGTAACTGTTACACATGATGGACCCCTGCTTTCCTGGAGATGGCTGAACACCTGCCTGACCATGGGAAGGAGTGAATGAATTCCTTGCTTTGCTTTGCTTGCGTGCACGGCTTTTGCTTTCCCTATTGAACTGTTTTTATCTCAACCCTCAAGTTTTCTTACTTTTGCTCTTCCGATTCTCTCCCCCATCCCTCCGAGGGGGAGTGAGCGAGTGGCTGCGTGGTGCTTAGTTGCCAGCTGGGACTAAACCACGACACTGCCTTATTACCTAGAGCTGTCCAAATGTTGTATTTCTTTGGCATGAAACTGATTTATTCTTTTTGTTGTGACATACTTTAATATTAATGGTTACTTAAAATGCTTTAAGAGTTTTGGCTATTTAGCCTTGCTGGTAAAGGTTTCAAGCATCAGAAACATGGATTTTAACTGAAAATTAACAGTCAAAACCTAATAAACTAAAAGAGGAAAAATATAAGCAAAAAATGTCAACATTAAGATTCCTTACAAGGTGTATGGAAAATGTTCCAAGCATACCACAAAACATAGCCAGCTCAAGTTTTCTCAACTGCAATGGCAAATCGAGTTTTGTTACCATGGGGTGAAAGCCTGAGAACAGGATAAGCTTTCTAGAACAAGAGAAGAGAGAGGCTAAATTCAGAGGCAAGCTTTTGTTCTTGTTACCACGGGAGGGATGGAGAGGTTCTCTTTCAAAATTTCAGTGGGAACAAGAAACAGGTTTACTGCAGGGACTGTTTTCAGTGCATATAAGTGTTAGACTAAACTGTTCCTTTATCTGTAGCTTACATTTCTCTCCAGGAGCAGCTGGATTGCAAGCCAATGCTATCATATAAACAGACAGTAATTAAAGGCAAAATAAAAGTCTCGTAAGGAAGAAAAAGTCTTAGGACAATGAACTGAGGGAAGTAGATGTGCTACCATACAGAAGTCAGCCCGATGAAGAATCTGGACAGTCTTTCTCTGTTGGAGATGTGTCTCAGGCCTTTGGCCACTGCTGTACAGCAGAGAAACTCACATATTTTCACAGGAATACAACTGCCTTAGGTCATCAAAAACCAGCAGCTGTGCATTTCCACTTTATTTTGCTTGTGCTGATAGATGAAAAAATAGTTGCAAACACCGTCTTTTAGAATATGTTGACTGTAAGAATTTCCCAATACTTTGTGAGATTAGGAACATCTTAAAAGGACAGTCTTTATGCAGAGAGAAAATAGCTCCCTCAGAAGCCTGGGGAATGTCTTGAAGGCCTGTAAATATTACAGGCCACTTGAAGCATCAGCAATAGTAGCTCAGGCTAGTGATATATGGAGTTCTTAATAAAAAAATTAGAATTCATATAGGCATATTATTGGAAAATAGGTGCAGAAGTCATGCTGGACTAGTAAAAAACAAAGATGAAGTTGGGACAAGATAAAAACAGTGATGGTAAAGGGTTCCTCATGCAGAGTAAAATTAATCTGCGCCACCTTGCGCAGTGCAGGTAAGTACTGAAGACATCTTTTTGCCAAAATGGGTCAAATTGTCAATCTTTCTTCCCTAAAAAGTTAAATCTTAGAGTCAGTTGCAACACAACAAGAACAAGCAGACTTGCAGTCCTAGTCCCAAGTCTGCCAACAGTCAGCTGCAGGCATCCTTAGTGCAATCAGTTTGCTTGGAAGTACCTCCTGGCGTTTTTTCAAGGTCTTCAGGCAAAAGTCCAATTCACTGAGTTGTTCATGTTGCACTGAAAATTACTTCTCCCAGTGTCTGTTGAGGCCCCTTGGCACTGTTTAATGAAATCAAGTATGCTTGAGTTCATATTTGGTGTAAACTGTCAACTACCAAAAAAATAAATAAGTAACACGAGTGCTACACGTATCGTATATGAAATTTTGGCACAGAAGTTAGTCCAGTTCCTGAGACAAATGTAAAAAGTGAGCAGTAAAGTACTGTCATTTTCTCTCCTCATTCCTTAGACAAAACCTCAGTGGAGGTAAGAAGTAATTTTTAAGTGTCATTTTAGAAACAGCCTCTTTGGAGACACTTAGTTTCAGAACCATTTCAGAAAGTTAAGTAAAAAACTGGTTTATCGGTTATGCATCTCTGTTGTTATGTATCTCTATTATTATTATTATCTTTATTATGTTAAATCAAGAACTATGAGAGGCCTCAAAACAGAAAATCAAATAAAGGTGTTACCATTACTGATTACCATTAACATCCAGTAAGAATACAAAGCAAGTAGCTGTGACAGCTACTGGTATGTGCATTCAGATTATATAAGAGTTTCTCCCTCCACAAATGTGCACAGACACACGAGAGACACATACACAGACACATACTTCCTTAATATTAATTACAGCCTGGGCAAAAAAATCCAAACAGATGACTCACAATTCTTCAGGACATATCAACTGCTGGATGGGGACATTTCACTAAAAAATAAAACAGCATAGCTGATAAATCACTTGTACTGGGAACATCTAGTGAACATTTTGTTCTAGCAGTATTAGTTCCCTGGGAAGTGTATATGTAGTCATCCTTTGGTCTGGACAACATATTAGGATTTTTCACAAAACACTCAAGAACCATATAAAAGTTTTTTGCAAGAAGGGAATTGTAGGAAAAAGACACATCATGTACTCAGTCAGATTAATTACTTATTGCTCACTCCACTGAATGTTCTGTCTGGAGACTTAGGTATCAGAATGAAAGTCTCCATTTACTAATTTGAACACATTCCTGAAATCACATTAACATTACATCAAAGGAATGGCACGGCAAGCAAATAGATCACATTATAGTTAAAAGTTGGGGACCATTTTGGTGGTACTGAATGTACTAAGATAAAAAGTACCACTTCTTCCCAAATTGATTTATGATATAGAAGCAAAATGGCAGTATTAAACATTCAAGTGAAACAAACCAAAAAAATATACAGACTAAGTAATCAACTTCTCATTTTATAAAACTGAGAATCTAGAATATGTTATGTAGACTGGTATCTACTTTGCCTATCCTGCACAGGATTAAATACAAGCCTGGCAAAAAGCTACTCACAACTCATCCCAAAATTCAGATATTATGGGCATATAAAAGTGGAACTTGAGGAGTTTGGGGTCAAAAAGTAAGATATCTATAGGTCTGTAAATTATATAATATCATCAAGATATGGAGTAAGAGTTTCCATTATAACAGTGTTTGACTCACATGCTTATATGCACCATCTTACTTTAGGCAGTGAGTAATGTATTATTCAGATGAGAATATAAGGTTTTGAATTGATTCAGACAAGGGAAAGTGGTTGTTATATACTTTTTTGGAGTTAGCTCTATAGCTTTACCTTGCAATGGTTTTAGCTGTGCAACATTTTGCCTCTGACCATTGTCAGATTGCACATCTCACTTCTTCGAACATTGGGGGTGAGACTGTTTCTTTTTCCAGAAGACATTCAGCTATTCTGAAAAGTACCCTGTTGCAATCAGAAGGAAATATGATGCAGGGAAGAAAGGAAAGGTGATAATTTTGTCATTTTTCTTTTTCGTTTTTCTTTTCTTTGTTCACCTACTTACAAAGTAAAAGCAAGTCAGACTGAAAACACCTCCCTTATGATTTCAGAAGGAATGTCATGAAAATGGCAAACTAAGATCCAGTTACTACAAGCATTGACTAGCGTTCATTGAACTACTCCCAACAAGGATTGTAAGTCCATGCGTAAATGCTTGTAGTAACTGTGGACTTCTAGTTTGCAGAAGTCTCCTAAGTGTAAATATGTAGCCATAATGCACATTAAGCTAATACCAGCTGTTAAATAATATTGCTTTTGGTATTGCATTCACTCCTCTATGGTTTTTTTCTCTAATTTGGGAAGATACATGCTTTTGGAAAATCCCAGTCTCATGTAATTCAAGATCGCTTGTAGGATACGTATGACTTCGTATCCTCACAAACTACTTCATAAATATGCACCAACAAAAGCAATAAAGCTACTTCAAAATGATATACAGACTTGTTTTAACTGAGGTATTCTCATAAACAAAGCTTCACCTACACAAATCTTCTGAACCAAAAGCTTCAATGTTAATTGTAACACTGCATGCAAGAATAGTAGGCAGATGAAAAGAGATAAATTAAACAGAAGTTCAACATGATAAACTATTCCATTAAGTCCTGTCATGAATCATGACCTTAACCTTTTTGAAAAATTTAATGCCAACGTGGGACTGAATATAAATATTTTACAACACTGTGAATCTGAACTTCAAAATGAATTGAGTTTTCCAGAATTTCTTGAAGTATTTTCCTTCAATTCAGAAGTAGTAGCAAACTTTGGATGAGAATCTGGAAAAAGAACTGTTTTGTATCCAGGACAGACATAAAAGCACTGGATTCCCTGTACATGTGAATGTCTTCTGGCATCCCTCTTCAGCAAAGGGAGAAATGTCAACCCTGATCCCTTCAGGGCATGGTTTAAGAGTTCATGCCCAAAACTCAGAAAATAGATCACCTGAAACTTTTCTTTGTCCAACATAGGCTACAGCTGTTATATACAGTTCAGCTTGTTTCTTTGAAGCTATGGGCAAAGATGAGTTTTGGAAATAGGAGTGGCATATGAAGAGGTCACAGTCCTCCTTCAGTTGTTTACAACTGTGAGAAACCATTGCTTTATCAGATCAATACATTTAATGGCCTATACATGCACTTTCTAACCCATTTAAGTAAAAATATTGTTTGCAAAACTAAAACATTTGAACTGTTCAAGCCAAGCAGGTACATCTAACCAAACACATACTCAGGAATGTGGGTAAGAGCAGTTCACCAAGCATACCTGAGAGGACAGTAACTTTCAGCCAGAGTGGACATTTGGGGACATAATCTCTTCACTGGAAAAGGATGTCTGACTCCATCTTAAGTTATGTTTAAGTGGGAGATGAAGCAGAAAGTCTTTTTTCAGACTACCTCCAAACTGATGCTCCTGCTGAACACTCAGTAGAAAACCCTCAGCTTGGCTGGACCACCTCTCCTTCCTCAATTCTCCTTTCACTGAAACCTCAAGGAGAAAAAAAAATGAATTTAAGTCAAAAACCAAGGGAAACTACAGAATAATGCAGAATTTTGCCCCTACCTACTTTTAAAAGGCATTTATCAATGAGACTGGAAATGATTCTGAGATATATGAAAGTGTACTCTGTGTAAAATAGTCAGGTAAATAAGTTCTGCGAATTTCTATAGGGCAATGGGACTAGAAAGTAGGATAACTACTCTAGTTTACTGACAGCAGGTAACCCGATACGAGCAGGAGATTGCAGGAAATGTCACTACTAAATATCTCTATGTTAAGTGGAAAACCTTCAGCTAGAATAAACTCTCACGATAATCCTAAGCAGAAATTTGCTCTGAGAGTTTTTATTCTCCAGTGAAAGTAAGCAAATTTGTGTGTGTGTTTGTGTGTGTGAGGGAAGGGCACGCATTTCTCAAGTAAAAGATAACTTACAGAGTAGTTACTAGTTTGAAATGTCTGCAAAGTAGCATGCTTAGCAAAATCATGGTCATGTAAGAGGCAAAAGACTTGCAGAAAACCCCTTATTATTTACAGGTGCCTAGCGTCATTTTTCCAGGAATTGGATAGTCATTTTATAACAATCGTTACCTATAAAATGTATTCCTGATGATTAGGAGAAGTGATGTGATTTCTGCATGAGAACAAATTCTATACTGTTATAAGACGGTAATGTCAGAATCTGACTTACTTGTTTATATTGCTTTTATTGTCAACAAGGAGAAAAAGGCATTCTCTTTGGAAATCTACTTTTCAATGCAATTAATTGAGCTTCTTTTTGAGGCTTGGCTTTGGTGGAATAGATTTGATTATGTTCTTTATGAGTACATTTAATCCTTTTTACTGATCCCTTTCATATACTGGTGATGGCTTCTGTAAATTGAATGTTTTAATCAAAATCTCTTTCTAGTGTTAGATGGGTAGAAGACTAAAAGCTATCCTTTTTTTTTTCCTGCTAGCGCATATTTTATTGTTGAGAGTGCATCATCTAATTGGATTTTTATTTGTTTTATTTAAGAATTCATGCAAGAGAGGAAATAATAATACCCCCAAACTGCATCTAACAAAGGCTGACTCACCTTCTGTTAATGTATGTTTCTGAGCGATTTCTGGCACTTAGTAGAACAACTCCTTCTGCAAAGGTGGTGGAAATGAACAAAGCTCACTCAAGGAAGCCTTGAGCCTTCCTTTGGAGTAAAAGATTTATGCCAGGCTATCTTGATCTCATAAAATGTTTTTCTCTCCTCTTCTTTACCCAGAACAGGGTTTATAACACAGCCTGGTGAGAGACTGCTTCAGATTTTTCTTCAAGTCAGTTTTAGAGCACACGTTTGAAAGCTAGTGTTTTATATGTTGTTGAGGGCTCCAAACTTTTGGCTATTGGATGTGACTGTGAAAGAGAAAAACTGACACCCATGTCGTAACAGACACATCACTAATTTACAAAGACTGACTTAGCTGCTTCATGCATTTGGCTCCAGGACAACATATATAGCTGTCATTTTCCTGAGAAGGGATATACCTTTATCCAGATTAGAGCTAAGTGTTTAAGCTCTTAGTGACATGGACCTGAAGATCCAACATATTTAGGAGGAACAGTGTTCTACTTCTGCTTTCAATAAGCCCATTCAAAGTCACTTTTCTTTATACATTTTAGGTCGCCTTTCCTGAGGACTGCCGAGGCTGAGTGCTGTAGTGCTTCATCCTAAATCCCCTTTGTGATCTAACTGGATTTTCAGTGCTTGGACACTTCGCTCCAACGAAAATCATTAGAAGCTAGTTCTCATTTTCAGCTAGACACTCTCATTATCAACTACCAATTAGGCTTTTGGAAACCCTACCTGACATCTTACTGCATGCTTGGAAAGCTACTTTCCTTAAAAATTTAGCTATTGGCCCTAATTTTCTTGGTATTTAGTCTTAGAAGAGAAATAAGCACAAAGTTCAAGAAAGATCAGATACAGTCAAAGCTTTTCCCTGTATTAACATCCTTACTCAGTTTGGTACCTCATGCCACTCTTATTTCAGTGCTTCAGCATTATTCAAGAAATCCAGTGTAAATGAGATAAATCATATTGTGTTCCTTTCTGTGTTGTTCTGACCTCATATCCCGTGAAGTTTAATGATACATAGTATTTACTAATAACATTCTTCTGTGCAAAAAAAAACCCTTTTTCATAATGTTTTCAAGGGTATTAAACCATGTGGCATTTAAGCTGAGAATTACTGGGCTACAGTTACTGAGCTGAAGTGGAGTCTCAAAATGTGGCAGAGGGGAGATTTAACCCTCCAGTAACTCACATGAAGTTCTCTCTGTCAGTATAACCCTTAAGTCATATCACAGGGAAAAAAAACAAACCACCTTTTAAGTTTGCTCAAGAAGAATAGTTCAGTTAGACACTTCATAAAATTTCCAGAAACAGGCCCAAGATTATAAATAAAAGACTATACAGTTTGCCAAACTCAAAATAACAAAAAAACAGTTTATTGACAACCCATTATGTGGATTTCCTATCTGGGTTTTCTCCATGGAAACTTCTCTCTCCACCTCTGTCTTTAATACAGGCTCAGCTGTAAGGGACGTTTTGTTTTCCCACTTGAGGCACCATAGAGACAAGTAGGCAAGTCCCTGGTAGAGGTTCAACAGAGAAGTCCTTGCTTAAACATTAATCTTGATGATAGTCTCTCTCATATCTTTCTTTGCAGACCTCCTTCATTTTTCCCTCTACCAAAACCAACTGAACTAACAAAAAAAAAGTTTTTTAAAAACTCATTGAACAAGCAAGTTCGAAATATCACCTATAAGTATGCTCAAAACTCATAATCAGGCAGAACAAAACAAAATCCTGCTGTCTCCAAAGTGCAGCTCCCCTCTGTTATTTGCAATACTGAAGTGTCTTGTGAGAAAGGAACCTCCGCATTGTAGCTCCAGATAAAACACAAAATTAAAACCCATCCCTGATTACAGAAGGTCTACTTTAAGAAGTTGGAATCCTACCAAATTTGTAGTCAATACTTTTTCATATCTAGTAAAACAAAATGTGCAGTATTCTACTAAAGAAACTGAATAAATAATGGAAATTACTCCTCCCATGCTCCAAAGGCTGGTTCTGTACTTCCTGCAGAAATAAGGCAAGTGACTTTGGTTAGGGTTCCTCATGTAATTCCTCCTCACAGCCTGTTTTTACTGTTTTACTAGCTGCATACATAGTGTGCAAAAATTTCAAAAATTGTTACCTAATTAGCTGATATATTTCTGAAATTTATTCCATTTTTATTGCGCTAACCAGCAAGTCAAACAGATGGATAAAATTTGTTTTGAAACATATGTTTAATTAAAGTACCCAAGATTGTCATTGTTCATCACAAGTTGAATTCACAATAAAAAAGACACTTAATTCCTCTAAGACCTTTTGGAAAGAATTACATCTGTGAAGTTGAAGCAAACCAGTCTGTTCATCAGTAGAGTATATCCCAGTCTAAAAGGAAGTTGGTCTGGAAAAGGCATAATTCAGAAACCTTTTGCTCCTCAGGATGGGGTTGAACCACTTAGAGGAGTTGTAGTGACCTGACGTTTTTCATCTGTTCTTCCTCCAGCTGAAATACGTTTTGGTATTTCTAATCTGGATTTAGTTTATCTGAAAAAGTTCAAAAACTTTTCAGTTAATTGCGGCTCTATATGATAGTAAATATCCATCATTCAACTCTAAATTCAACACTGCAAATCCCTGTTTAAAAATCATGAACTCAAAATCTAAGGAAATTGGAAAAGGAGCCTGAGCAGCAGGCTGTGAGTTGCTTGGTGCACATCTGGGATCCACTTACTTAACTTCTTTTTTTAACCTGAAATCTTAGGAGCTTAGAAACTTCACAATGTTGTTTAAAATTCAAGTGTTAATAATCCCAGAAGCTGCAGCTTTAGGAAAATACTATGAGGCTCACAACACAATCATGAAAAGTGGCAGTATTGAAACTGTAAATGTGGGTGCTCCCAACACAAAAGAGTCAGGAAGCACATAGCTTCAAAGGCAAGCAACGTACCCCAGGGTGTTGTATTCTCAGTGCAGTTAAGAAACAAAGCAACAAAACAAATTCTGACCAGCTTTCTTTTACAATGTTTTCTTTTGGAACAGAATTTGCTCAGTTAAATATCTCACAATTAATAAAATTAATAAAAAACATTTTAAAATCAAACAAATATCAGTAACATAAACACGTGCATTCAGAGAGGAATTTAATGATGCTTCTTAATAGACAAGAATATCAGTCTTAAACAGTTCCAATGCATTTGCAATACGCATTTGTGAAATTCTGGTAAAAATGAAATCCTTCACAGTATTTATAAACTGAAAGAGATGAACATATACACATGCAGAAAAAGGGCAAGGCTCTTGAACTGCAGCCAGGCTGAAACAGCGTTTCAAAGAAACAGGTATATGAAGCCATCTCCTATATCTTCACAAAAAGAGATTAAGAGCACAGAAACTAAATCTGCATCCTGATCTCACTGACAGCACTCATTAAATAGAAAACCTGCTGATTACTTGTTAAAATGCAATATTTTCATTCTACTACTTCTTTTGTTATTATTCATGGCATTACTGTCCTTTGCAACTGTAGCCTATAAAGCTGCATGGCAAGAGTTTAATGAAAAAGTTCTGTGAAACGGACAGACTGCCTGGCAGACAAAGTATTTACAAACTGTTACAAATAAGGGTTTAGTTTTAATAAAGAGTTTTCTAAAGGTTAATTGCTAGCTGATAAAAATATGTGCTTTGGTGAGCAGGAAGAAAAAATGAACCTGGTCAATCTACTCATTACCTAGGAGTTACACAGGCAATAAAATCTTATAATCATTTTAGTATATTAAAACTTCATGGATTTAATGTTAACACTTGGAAATAAATGGACAATTATTAATTCATTGAATAGGCCTCATAACAATGCTCACCAAGATTAAATCATACGACATTAATACGTATGTGACACAGATAGAATAGATCCAACAGAAGACTGATTGAATGCTTCCAGGACATTTCATTTTTTTCAGTGTGTTCCAGTACTAGCAGAATAAACAAGTGAACTTGAAAACTTTGGAGATTTTTGCAATGGCTTATGAAGATTGGTCCTGATAAGTATGTACTGGCTTGAACTTCTGCTGCTCTGCACTTTTATGAATATTTCAGACTGTTCACATCACAGAGTGCAATCTCCTACCTCAGAAAATGACACTGGGTTATAACACTTAGGATGATACTCCTGCTGTCTGAAGACCTATGGTTTTGCAACGACTCTTGTTTTGCCTGTTCTCACCTCATCAATATCAAAAAACCAATCCTTTGGGTAACAAAATAGTGGATATATTTCTAGATATTCCATAGTTCTGAATACTTTTAAAAAATAGCCTATCAGGCTATTGAGTTCTTTTGCAATAGCTTTTGAGCTTCATCTTAGATTTTCCTGACAGTACTACCTCTTGTGATAATTAAGTTTCTCACTGCATATCAAACCTTTCAGTACAAAGATTCATGCTCCAGAGAATTGGTGTTCCCATAATTTTTTTTTAGATCATGTCCTGTTATTCCACAAGGAGATGAGTCTCTGAGAAACCTGAAAGTTGACTTTCCTTTCTCTCTGAGGTGTATAAAAACCCCAATTTCTCAAAGGTAAAATACTATATTTGTATTTGTTTTCTCTTCCAGTGCCATGGAAGAATGAACAGAAATATTTAAATTTTGCTAGTGAAATAAATAATTGTGAAAAATAACTCTGTCCTGTGACTTTGTCACTGATAATTATTAATTTCACAATGCTATTAAAGTGCATGTATAAAATACATCCTGGAACATTTGAGCAGCTTCTCTAGACAAATTCTAACATCCAGAAGTAGGATTAGAGTCCCTGAAAATTTGAGTTTCCTTTCTCCTGTTCCTCTATTACCTGTTTTCTTCAGAAAATGCTTTTCCACTAAACTGGAGGAAAAAAATGAAAAAAAGAGAGAAAAAAAAAAGTTGTTCTCGGTATCCCAAACCCACATCTTACTTTGTATTTTGGTCCCTTTCCCTGCTCTTTCTTACAGTCTTTCCTGTAATCCACATGAAGGCAACTCACCCTTTTATGACTGATTCAAGCACACACTCCAAAGGTGAGTGGTTACTGCAGCCAGTATGAATATGTATTCATATGAAACAATTCTGTAAATTCAGTTGCATGACAGATTTACTACCAGATGACTTGCAACTAGAATCATATCACTGCCTTGATTTAAGCTGGAAGGTAAATTATATCATAACAAGGTTTTTCATTGGAGCTGAGCATTGATTCTTCATCGGTAACTTCACCATCTGCAGGTTCTCGAAAACTTCATTCCTCACTGAGAAAGGAGAAAGAATAAGATGGGTATCCTACTTCTTGCAGGAAGATGGAACAGCATAAGTAGCTTGCTATTCATATAATTTAATACTGGATGGAGATCTAGCAAAATTTATGAACTCCTGCAAAATGTGGTCGATATAACACAGTAGATGAGGTTGCGAAAGTTCTACAGATGCCAGTCTTAGATCATAGCAAGCCATACTGCACAGGATGATATGCTGTATAAGATTAACCAAAGATGCAGAATAGCCACACAGAAGTGTGAGATCAGACTTGCGACATGGGATTGTTTTGTGACAGTGGCTTGGGATTTTGGTGAAACACTGGTGAAAAATTCCTGTATAAGCCTTCAGCTTGGACATCTCTCACCCATAGTCCCAAGAGATGCAGAGCTCTCCTGAATATTATTGTTACACACTCCTGCACTTGCCCAGGATATATTGCCCAGTGGTGGGAGTACTGGTGTATCACTAGCTGCCCTAACAACTCCTCAAGGAGAATCCCACTGCCTGGTGGTGATTCAGGCATGTGGGAAGAGTTTGGCCTTTCTTCAAGCATGACTTATGACAAGATGGCTTACACTATGTACTTCTGGAAGTTGCTGTGTGCCCAAATGACATAGAGGACTGAATGGCAGTGCTGCTTTCAGCAGGGATACTCAGCCTCTCATTCAAAGAGCACTGGGTGCAGGTGGTGCACAACTTGTTGAAGCAGGGGTTTGGGTA
This sequence comes from Mycteria americana, assembly GCF_035582795.1. Classification (NCBI taxonomy): domain Eukaryota; kingdom Metazoa; phylum Chordata; class Aves; order Ciconiiformes; family Ciconiidae; genus Mycteria; species Mycteria americana. Next base: position 71,229,020 of record NC_134396.1, read on the forward strand.
GGACATGCTTTGGACTTTCTCCAGCAAAATGGAGCACCTAGAATCTGAAAGCACGTCTGCAAAACCAACAGATTTATGTCTTGTCCTAGCTCTGGATAAAAATCCCCCTTTGGGTTTAAATTTTTCATCCAGGGATGCTGTATCTAATGAAAAGTGAAGGGGAGGCCAGTGAAACAGATACCATTATTATGGAAGAGGTGTATCTGATTCAGACTTTCCTTACTAGAGTCATGAGACAAAATGGCATGCTTTATCATTGCACAAGTACTCAAAATATCTACCAGTTCAGAGAATAGTTACCAGCTTTCAATGCTCCCAAATGATGGTCATTTTCATCCAGCTGCTTTGTATTCTTAGTCATGTAGTAATCTAATTCACAACAGATCCTTTTGGTTTCTATATAGTTCAGATCCTTCAGTGATAACATCAGTTCGATTTTCAGAAGTGCTTGCAAAGTTTTGTACCACAAAAATTGTAGAATTAGTCCTATAATGGGGTTATTTGCCGGGCACGGATAGCTGAAATCAGTTGGTCCCACTTGGACTAGTGGACATTCACACTCACATGGCCGAAATTTTTGCAAGAGTTAAACCTACATTAGTTTCTGTTAATAGCTTTCTGAACACCAAGCCCTGTAAAAGCTTCTTGGTTTGGGAATTTAAACGTCAAGGCACTGAAATTGTTAGTCTCTTCTGAAAATTTTAGCCTCTTGCTAAATAAAGCAAATCAGGATAAGATGCCAGGAACTTCAAGGAGGTAAAAAGGAAAAAGAGAGGAAAATCTATATTGCTACAGTTTTCTCTATTAAGTATCCTGGGCATTTACGTTAACAGCAGAACAAATACAACACTCCCCAAACAAACAAAGGCTAACAAACAAGAGAACCCTTCTTGTATTTTGACTAATCTTAATTCCTTTTTCTTTCAGGCAAAAAGGCAGGAAAAAGCTCTTAGGGCTTTTTTCAGCACTCTTAGAATCTCCTTTTTCACATATTGAAGTAGTCCTTTTACCAGCTAAATAACTTTGTCTCTTTCGAACTATGAAAGCCACTGGTTATGCTGATTAAAAACTATGGTTGATCCGATTCAAACATTGAGAAACCCAAGGTCGCATATGGCTATCTGCAAGAAACAGCATTAAACAGTCAATGACTAAAACCCCTGCGCACATTTCCATCTGTATTCCATTCAGCATCCAGTTCTGATCATTTATTCCCTTTCATTTCACTTCTCCCCTGCTGGTTGCTTTTGCTACAAAGCTGCTTCTTTGCATTGTATCTTGACCTCCTGTTCCTACAATTAGCACCCATTGTTAATTCCTCTCAGCTGCAGGTCATTTTGCTACCACGCCATGAAGGCAGAGAGCTAGGAGCTCTCTTTCAGTCGGAGTGCTCAATGTTTCCTCCTACACTCGCACTTTAGCCTTTACACTGCTGGGGAAAAAAAGGTACTTGCTTCTCAACTGCTAAAAGATAACTGGTACATTTCCCAATGAAAATGTTGCATTTCCAAAACTCCTCTCTCGCCTTCCAACTATGACTTGTTCCTTAGAAGCTGGAAAGTCAAACTGACCAGAAAACAGCACATAAATAATTCATATATGTAAGTGTAGTCACAAGAAGCCTGGAGGAGTAATGAGATATGCACCTACAGAAAGCTTTATAAAAACAGTAAGATCAGTATTTGTGCTATAGTTTCCATCAACTCCTGGCTGAGGTTAGACTTCAGCTGGCTAGATAGTGAATAGAAATGAAACACAGCCCCTGTCTGTAAAAGAAAGGAAAAGTCATAGTACAAATCTGATTGTCTTTTCTACAAATTGATTTCTAGTTTCCAGACTATCAAGAACAGAGTATTTAACAAAAGCAGCAACAGAAACTCTACCTATTAAAAGACTCACAATGCACAAAATCATAATGACAGAAAGTATTTATATCTTAGTAATTATTTGAGAGAAAACCCATGTTAACATTTTTCAAGACACTCTAAAGGAAATAAAAGTACTCATTCTTTGGAAATAAATCAACTCCTAGACTCACATTAAAAAAAAATTCCAAGTATGTCTAACTTAATGCATTAAAATCCATGATTTTGTGAGGGACATTCAAGTCATCCTCAGTGGAATATGTTAAAGCTCATGCAATATAAATCATTATATAATTAATTTGTTTTGATGATGAGATGAGAAAAAGAGATTTTCAAATGCAGAAAATCTACCCTTAATCAAATATGGCAAGGTTGCTGTAATCAACAGCTTTTCATTATAACGGATAATTCCACACGTTTTAAGGCTTAAATTTAATGACTCCATAAGAAGGAATTCCTGGTAATTTCATGATGCTTTATTCACATCACAGTAAGAATAAGAATGTGTTCTGTAAAATTATAAGGGTTTGGGGTTAGTCCTTTTTCAGTACTGGGTGCTGGGCTTGGGGAGTTCAGCCAAAAAAACACTCTATGTAATTAAACATCGAGGAAGTATAACTGTAAATTAAAAACAAAATTTAAATTCAAGAAATCTCTCACTTTGCTTCTTATACCAACCCTACAAATGTTTGGAAAGTTTTCTGTATCATTAGGATTAGGATCCATTCATAATGGTTAACAATTAAAATAAATTCTTTAACATTTTATGCATTTTATTGTTTAGATAATTTTAAATACTTACTGTGAATTCCACTTTCATAATGTCTTAAGACTGCTTGCTTTTCTTAAAGATTTTAAAGATGATGAAGAACTAAAGGTCAGCAAGAATTACTCAATTTAAAAGCCTGAAATGCATACTCCTAATATTTACTAGCCTACAGTAATAACTTAGAGAAGTAAAATAAACTACAAATTTTGTTAAAAGTTCGTTTGGTGTTCAGACACCAGTTTTCAGGGAGATTTGCTATGCTTTCCACAGGTAAAAGCATTTAGACAGATTAAATCTGACGTATCCACAAAACACAACCCAGTCTTAACCATGTATTCAATGTTCGTGCCACCCCAATAAAACAGCATAACAATTGGTAATGAATTTATCATATGGTAAACCTGAGTTTCTTTCCTTCTAGTCTCTCCCTGTTACTCTGCTCTGGGATTACTTTCCTTCCCAACGCACATCTCCTTCTCTCCTCCTCACTTGTCCAAGCCCTCTGTGCCATATTCTAGACTGACAGATGTGTTGCTGTCTGTTTGCCGCAGACAAAAAATGAGTTTTATTACTGGTACTGCCAGACTGTGCAGCTTTTGACAGTCACCTTTCCCAGCCCACACCTTGTTTAGCCCTTTGGGGACTGCAGGGTAGGGGAAGAAAAGGACTTGCTTAGGTTTGGGTGTGCTTATGTTTTGCATACCTAGACACGACCTTCTGCCCAATTTCAAGTTTGAAAAGAGAGTGGGAGGTTTTTATGATTCATATGAAGAAAAGGTCCAAGTTTTTATTTTTTAGAGGGGAAGTTAGTTTCATTGATCCTGCTGGAAATACAAAACACAGCTCTATATTCCCCATTTTCTTTTGATAGTGTGAAAAGTACTTGGATTAAAGGCAGGAGGTGAAAGGAATGACTTGCTCTTGGACTTCCTTCTTTCTCAGGCTCCTACTCATCAACCAGCACTCCTGCAAAACATTTGTCACTCCCTCACTCCCCCCAAATAAAGAAAACAACCCAAAACAAAACCTCAAAAGACTTTTCTCACCAAACTCACAGAATGGAAAATTGCCCATAAACTGTTTCTATGTCTGGGCTGAAACAGAGTTTACCAGAGACAGCAGCCTGCTGCAAACTCCCATCAGATCTGTTCACTAACTGATGTACCCCAAGGTACTTGGGAAGCATCCACCCCACAATTAGATATTCTTCTCACCAACACAGCAGACAGGGGAGGGTTTCCAAAAAGCAGAGACAGGCTGTCATGGTTCCCGAATCAGAAGTTTCCCGCAGTGAATCCCAGAGGAAGAGCTATGATGGGCGTTTCTGTCCTGGTGCCTGCAGGTATTACTAGATGATTTCAAATAGGCATAGTTCTTCCTTGGGTCCTAATTTTTTCCTCTCTTCTCCCACTATCCAGGTCTGGCATGAACTAGATTATTATGATGATTTCTTCTTATTCTCTTTCTTCTCCAAGTGATATGAGAGAGACCTGCAGCTCCAGTCCTCTCAGCAAGACAGGCTTAATCCCACTTAACAGAAATAGAACTTCTTAGCACAAATTTAAGTACTGTATATATACCTCTTACTCTTTGGATACAGAGTACTAGTATTTACTGTAGTTTGAATTATTTGCGCCCTCAGAGATTGCATTTTTGAAGGAAGACTCCAAAAAGCAGCTTTTGCCTGCTTTCAGGATATGAAGGAAAAGAAGTTGGCTTGCATTTCTTTTTTCTTTGAAATAACAACAACAAAACCAGCAACAGCATAACACTCACGCAAACCCACCTACCACACAGTAGGTGAACCCTTCTACAGCCATACATACTGAAAAAAACAGTCCTCTCAGCTACAGCTGGTGCCATCTCCCAGAGACAACTCTTGTCTGGGATGGTTTAAGCTGAAGGAGGTTCCTGAGCAAGAAATTTAGGATACCAAGAGGCTCATCATGTAAAGCATTTTGCAGTCCTAAAGGCACAGCTGCTGTGGTGCCGTCTGGAGAAAGGAACATACCGTCAGTAACAATTAGTAACAGCTTTGCTTACGACGCGCCCGCAGCACAGGGAGGACTTTATCAGGTTCTGAACACAAGTTTTATCTGTATTTGAAGGCTCCAGTGCTCTCATGCCATCAGGGAAATGGTAATAGTTCTGCATACATATGTTTTCAGTGTAATTAGAATAAATCCTCTTTTTATTCTAGCTATTTATGCCACATTAAAAGGAGTCATTTTAAAAGGAAAGGAAATATGCAAGGTGGAGGATGAACAGCTCCTCCTGCCTTCCAGCCTCTTCTGAGCAAACAAGGTGTGCTATGCTCTGCTTCCTTCTGTGCACAGACCACTGTTGCGTTTTGGATGGAAACACAGCCATGGCAGGACAAAGGGCACTGGGCATGGATCCAGCAGGCATGTGTCATCCCAGTTCTTCACAAGAGTGGGGGAAACCATATCAGACTGCTCTAAGGGGCAAAATTGCAGAACAAAAAGAAGTTAGCAGTACCCTGGCTCAATTAAGTCAATGGCCTGCATTGCAAGTTCCAGCAAATTTTATTCCACTTTTTTTTTTTTAACACTATAGAGGGAGCTTCTAGTCCCATTGGAGGTAATAACTCAATAGAAGTGACAAATCAAGTTTTATCTGAGAAATCTCTTTACTAAGCAGGAAACAAATGGGCGTTTTCAAAAAACCCTGATGGTCATTTGAGCTCCCATTAATATAATTATTTGCCATGCTACAGCAATCTGGGACTCCTTACACCAGCAACTGGAAAGTCAGTATTCTTTAGGAGTGTACTATTCAGCTGAGACTTCAGCAACACAACACTTTGTTTTTCAACATTAGAGGTATTTATACTCTCAAAGGTAAAAAGAGATTTTTAAAAGTTGTGGGGAAAACTGTATTCAAATCTAGGAGAACAGACAAATTGGGAGATAGGCTTTTTTCTAAACAATGATTAAAAAAAGAAAGAAAAAAAAAGCACTAATACATAGTGTGTCAAATAGGTAGTGAAAAACTTCTGTGTACTTGTCAGCAGCTTTCCATGTCAGTCATAAGGGATACAACAAAATCGTATGCTTCAGCTTTGAGTGACAGTCGGTATACATACTGGTTACAAGAATAATGTTACAGAATCACAAGCCCCTTTGTTTCTGTACCTTTCAAACTTTCTCTTGCTCTCCTGACATCCATTTTTTTCCATTCACCAACAATCAAGAGTGCACATTTAGCATGGGGATCAACCTAGTAATTCTCCTGACCCGGGAAAGGATCATTAGTGGTTGCCAACCTCAGTATGGGGACCTGTGAAACAATCAAAGAGCTACTGAGGGAAGAGATCCGTTCCATAACTTACTGAAATGTATCAGGAAAGGTAAGCATTCTACCACGCTGATGCTATTTATGTAGCATGAAAAAAATATATATTTTTTTTTTTTAACTTTAGGAAAACCTATACTCCCCATCCTGATTTCAACTCTGGTTTTTTTCTTATTTTCAAGGTGCAAAATTAACTGAAGTGATTTTTTTACACCCATTTAGAAAAAGATAAAAAAATGGGATGGGAGGAAGCTTAAAAGAGCTTTGCTTCACTCATATAAGATCTTTAGCACAATATTGTTAAAAGATAAAAATATTCATAATATATTCCTTTCTCATTGTTATGTTCTTGCACTCCAGCACAGAAGACTGGTAATAACCTGTTACTTTGGTAGTAAACCTTCATCTCTGAATGGTGGAAAACAAATTTCCTCAAATCTTAGCCTATAATGATTGCAATTAGTTAGATATTCAACTGAAGTCTATAGACAGATTAGTTTTAAATAGCTAAGCACCAGAAGGAGCAATATATAACAGCTGCAGCAGCTGGGAAACAAAGGCTTGACTATAAATTGGAAAGGCATTGAATTTGCTTTCCTTTTGGCAAAACAGAAGAAAGGCTCTACTTTAGAGAGAGGCCCACAACTAGTCTAGCAGGAGCGAGGGTATGGGTCTGCACAAGAGAGTGGCAATGGCCTTCCCTGATTCACAGAAAGGAATGGACTGTTCACACCATGCATGTCAGCAGTAGCAACTAAGATATGTGTAGCCAACAAGCAAGCAGAGCAAGAACATAAAAACACAATGTATAGCCTATAAATGCCACTGAAGCATAGTTCAGAGTAACTATAGTGTCTAATTGCTCTGCAAAGCAAAAGTCCTCTAGGCACCATTGCAGAGAGAAGAAAATTAAAGTAGAGGTGAAAGTTAGTTTCTTTAAATATCAAGCTTATATGGCATCTGTTATAAGCTCTAAATAATATATCATTATTACATCTTGCCCACTTGAGCAGCTTATGCTACACAACAGGATTTAGTTCTGCTTTCCCATCAGTTAAAGAAGGCTCTCCTTCCTCCCATATGGGGGTAGGAATTAGTCTGTAGTAAGGTCACCACTTACCACATATTTGGCTGTGTTTGCTAAGATATTTGTTAAGGTTTAAGTAAAAAATCTTAACCTAGGTGAAGCAGAGAGAGTATGCCCACAAATAACTTTTAGAAGCAGCCCCTGGTAAAGGAACACAAAACCCTCCAATCCTGTCATTAATGCTTGGAAGATGCTAGTCTAGGTCACATTAAAAAGTACGTACTCTGAATTCTCATTCCACTCTCTTCTAAATAGCCAGATTTACCTAGGTACACTTCCAATTGAAAGGCAAGCACAGCACAGTGGTTGCTTTTTGAAGATACCTGTTTCCTGTTACTGCTGTTTATCTTTTCATAAATTAATGTTCAGAAAACAGCATTAAAAATTCTCCAAAATACTGCCAGAAGAATGCTTAATCTTCCTCTTTCATGCATACTCATGCAGAGGACCCCCTGCTATGCTATAATTTCACCAGTCAGATGTAAGTAAACAGAACAGAGAGGAAGATCTGCCAAAGTCCGATAACCTCTTCTGAAAGCACATAAAAACAAACTAGGTAAACTCAGTTGGCTGAGAAGTCTGCTTCAGAGAATTGCGGATCTTCATGTCATACGAACTTCTCCATATGACAGTGATGGATGGTGCTTGTTGCAGTCTACAACCTCATTACATTTAAAATAATCTCTCTTGTACTCTGATATTTTTAACTCCTTTGGGAAACAGCCAAATTATGCTGATGGATACAGAGTAAAAAAACCCAAAGTGCATAGTATTTGTCATACTTGTTCAGTATGTAAACTACTTCTTCAAAATAAGCATGCATTACATTTGAGCTATATCGTATTTATTTACTAGGGTTGAAATAAAATCTCTCCTGATGTCTAGCTCAGAAAGTTGATTTAGTAGGTTATTATGTTTGCTAATTACTTAAGTAACCTAAATGGCTTATTATCTCAGGATAGAGGATTGTTAAATGACCAAGGCAATAACTTGGGACCTCACACCTGAATTCAGATCCCAACCGACAACGACCTCAGCTAAACTGCTGAGTCTCAGTTTGTCATTTGTGAAAATGCAGCTTACTACCTGCAGGGGAGGTGTCAGGTGACATACATTAAGAACTGCAACTCACTCATGATCTAGAATATCACAGAGAAATAAATACTGCTATATCCACAACTTCATTAAAGTAGTCAAGTTCTGGAAACCTCAGCTTTTAAGATGTCCTGAGCAGACTTTGAAAATGAGGCAGGTTTTCAACGTTTTTTGATGCTGAATGTCTAATACAAGGCATTTAACATTTTCAAACACAGCCATTTTAACTTAGGATCCAGTTTTTAGTGTTGAGTAAACACTTTTAGTAATGTTGTCAAAGTACCTCAATGTCCAAATCCCACTAATGGTGCAGAGTCCTAATTCCAAAACCTTTCAAGTCATCCAAAAAGCTTTTTTCAACATAACAGCAGCACGACCTAGCAATGGTATTATCACAGCATCACTGCGACTGGAGGGGACCTCTGGTCCAAAACCTCCTCCCCAAAGCAGGGTCAGCCATGGGGTCAGTTCAGGATGCTCAGGGCTTTGCCCTACTGGGGCTTAAAACCCTCCAAGGATGGAGATGGCACAGTTTCTGAGATTGCTCTGAGATGTTTCACTTTTTCTCACACGTTGTACACAAAGCTTAGAGATCTAACCTGTGGTTGAGAAATCCACTCTGTTTGACCTTGTGATTAGGTGGTTACTGGAGTTTCTTTGAGCCCACTAACCTGAGAGTAGTTTAGAGCAGCGCTGCTTTGTACTGGACTAGGATCCAAGAGAAGACTCCAAGCCCATGAATTTCCACTACTATCCATCTTCCAGAGAGGAGGTATCTTGGGATATGTGAGTCTTAAACAAGTGTGTTATTTCTCTGTCATTTTTGACTACAGCTCCTCAAATTTTTTTTAATTTTAATTAAGTAAGTTTTAATAAGTTTTTCACTCATACTAGTAATCTGGAAAAACAGAGAAAACTCAAAAATTACTAACTAAACAGCAGCATGTGCAAAAGGTTATACCAACTAACCTGAGGAATAGTTCTGGGAAAGCCTCAGGGGAGTTTTTTGGGTTTGGATTTGTTGGGTTTTTTCCTGATGATACTCCATCTAAATTCATGTTTGCTGACACATGCCCTGGCCCATTACTATACCCTCTAGAGATTACTCTTGTACAGAACTTTTACCTTATGGGAAATTCAGTTATTCCAGCTATCGCAAAAGTTAAAAGAGGAGAAACTGTAGAATCTTTATATATGAATGTTTTTATATTCAAGACGTTTTGACTTTAACTCAGCCTACACTAAGTATCAATGCATATTCAATGATAATGGACTTACCTGCATTTACATAGGCAAGTGTTTATTCATACACTCCACTTTCTGGAGGGAGCTTCTGGGCAGTGACAAGAGCAAGGTGGGAATTGTGAGGGCAGCCACAGACACTGGCCTCCTGGCAAGAAATAGGGGAAAATTGAACTAAACAAACTTGTCTGATATTCTATCAGCTAACCCTTTCCACTTCCAATGAATTAAATAGCTAAACATCCCATACTACAACAAGAAGGAAAAGCAAAAACTACAAGAGAATAAACATGTACAATAACTAATTACTGCTTTCTCAGGTCTGAAATAAAGTTTTTCCACATTTCCCTCAGACTTCCCTGAGGATCATGCAAGGGTTGTTGGTTTCACTCCTTCACTCCTTCCTACTTCCTGCACACAACCCGACTCCTTCCTCCTTCCGTAACAAGATGTCATTCACAGTTATGATGTACTGTGTCCCAAGGCTCTGTTACACATCCTCTAAGTGGAAAGCTCTCATCCAAGCTGAAGATGAGCCAACCTGCCCATCATCTGCTCCTGTTGGCCAGGCACACTGTTCTGCCAAGTATCTCGTCCCACTCGGTGGGTTGTGAGAGGGGTGAATCTTTTCAATTCCCCAGCGGTTTGTGTACCGACAAAAGCCGATCTCTGCTCGGCAGAGCCACGTGGTCGGTAGAGTCACAACAATGACGCAGAAGAACAGGCTGACCCGCAACTTTATTAACTGGCGAATTCCACAAACGGACAAACTTAACAAACTGGAGAGCTTAATGAACGAACAGAGGCGATTTGGCAATTGAGCTATTTTCCAGGCAACCCATCACAATTTATCCCAAACTTGCATATATATTGGAAGAGTAGAGGGAGAGAGAAGCAAGAAAAGGAAAGGAGAAGAGAGGAGGAAAGAGAAAGAAAAAGTATCACCACCCTTGGAGCCCGTGATGACGATGACAGACGGGGCAATCCTCCAGTGGTGGGCGCTTCCGCGGGGCGGGGGGGGAGGGGGGGAGGCATGTCTTTTATAGGCTAATCCCCGCCTCCAGGTACAGCCCTTCAGGACTTACATGGTTCTTGTTCTAGAAAGTTCTCAATCTTCTGCGCAGGCGCTGGGGGAGGGGGGTGGTCGCGAGGGGTCTCTCGGGCGGTTGCAAGCCCCCTTAAGGTCCGGCAGTCCAGTTTCACATATTAAAGATGTGTGAAAAGAATGCACGTGAATATGATTGATGTAGAAATTAATTAAGTTTGAGTCATGAGTTTCTTTCATTGTGTCTCCATGAGATGCTAACAGAGTTCTTCTCCTTCTGGGCTCTTCTCTCCTCTTTTAAGTTTCAGACACCAGCTGGCCTACATACTACCTTTGTATATAACATGTAGAGAGAGCAAGTGTAAAACAACACTCATAAAATACAGTTCAATTTCCTCAAAAAAATGCAATGAAATAAGTATATTCCTTTGAAGCAGTTCCATTAGAGTTTCCACTGGAAAGTGATATCAGTCATTTGGAGCCTCCTTCATAAGCATATCTATGTATGAAGCTTTACTCAAAGTACCATGGCAGTTAGTTAGAGGTGTGATTTTTATTTTGTGGACAATTTTAACTGTAAAAGACCTCCTCCAAACCAAATTGCCTCAGTGGTAGGGTGCTTCTCCAACCTGAACCCGCTGCAAGTGCTGCACAGTTCTGGAAGGCTGTGAAATGCAAGAAAAGCTATTATGAGATGCTTGAAGCAGCAAAACATTTTCTGTGTTACTTGAATAGCTTAACGTAAAATAAGTGGACCAGTCAATGGAGCTGCACTGAAGTAAAAGTAGGTAGCGTATAGATATGGATAGACCACTGGACTGGGATGCCAGAGAGAGACTTTCTATTCTGAACTCCTCCACTGGCCTGGTAGATAACCTTTCATGTTCTATCTAGCCTTCCACAGCCTCCTCCTACTTTTTCTATGTGTAGTTTTAGCAGTAGAAAGAAAAATATTTTTCTGTTGAAATCTCACAGTCATACTACCTGATATGGAGGATAACTTCAGGATATTTAGAAATTTTCTGTGCAATTCTCCCAGCCTGGTTCTTGCCAGAAGAGTTCCATTCAGAAAATAAATCCCATGTTTTCAAATAGATACAAATAGCAATATACGAGAGGGATCCCATTGGTTTTATTAGTTGTTAGCCTAGGCTATCAGTTCATTCACAAATTATTTTAAATTAATTCAGGTCTATAATATTATTTATGCATTGCTCTTTGTGGTTTATTTTTTTATAATTAAAGAATAAAAATGTGAACATTGCTTTGCCCAAGACCTCTTAGATCAGATATTTCAGGAAAACAACTAAGCCATATTACCCTCCTTCATTTATATGATGGTGAGTGTATAATTAACTCTTCTGTTCTGAAAGGCGGCCTGAATTCTTATTCATCACCAACAATACCTAAAGATAATCATATTTTCATAAGACTAAGATTATGGATGATAATTATAATTTAAAATAATCCACTTGAAAATCTGTTTTGAGCACTTTATTTGGCAAAGTGTGTAAATTACTGGAGAAGCTAGATGGAGCATGAAAAAACATTCTATGTATTGAAAAATAAAGGATCTAATTTTTATTTGCAGCATTTTTTTCTTTTTGCTTAACACGGAGGAAGTTTAAATGCATTTTGAAAGCTCTTTATGGGTGAAAAACAGCCCTTGCTTACAAACGTATTTTTCCTGCAGAATTTCAGGACATGCAGTTACAAAACTATTTTGTTTTAACATAACTGATTTTAAGAGTATAAGAACCAACAGAGAGACTGTCACCTCTGACAGTGGTCAGCAGCAGATGTGTAACAGAGACATATCTCCCCTCTTCCTACATAACACCTTGATTTCTTAAATAGTGCTGTTTTAAGAAACACAACGGCATGTCTAACTGCCTGTGGTGGGTTAACCTTGGCTAACAGCCAAACTCCAACCCGGCCAGTCACTCAGTCCCCATGCTCAGCAGGACAGGGGGAGAAAATAAGAAAAAACAGGAAAGATAAAGCTCATGCATCAAGATAAAAACAGGGATATTGCTTACCAGCTACTGTTGTGGGCAAAGCAGACTCAGCTTGTGGAGCATTAATTTAATTAACTGCCAAATAAAACAGATTTAGGTAGTGAGAAACGAAGACAAACACTAAAGAACCTCTCCTTCCCCCTCTCCCAGGCTCAACTTCACTCCTTCCCTCCAGACTCCTCTTCCCTGTGAGAGGGGCATGGGGCAGCCCCTGCTATCTATAAACTGCTATCTATAAACCATGTCCATTTTCTGCTACCTTCTCCAGGCTGGATAGTTTTAGTCTATTTAACTACTCTATAATTTGGATCACGATTGTTGCCATTCTCTTTATCTTTTTCTGTTATAATGTATCCTTTTTGAGGTGTGAGGGACTGGAGTGGCTCGAAGTATTTGAGATCTGGACATGTGGTAGATTTAAATAGCGACATGATTTCATTCTCTCTCTCCTTATAACTTCTAATCGATTAACTTTTTTAATGGTTTCTGAGAACAGTCATTTTGTACCAGCAGCTGTCATACCTCCAAGATCTCATTCTTCAGCAATAACAACCCATCACTCTGTAGGTGACGTTAGGATTGTTCTTTTCACACTTACATCGATTTACTTTAGTCTGCACTGAATTTTATCTAACATGGTTTTTCCTGCAACTACTTCATGCAGCTTGTTGCAGATGGTCTTTATTGCCACTGTCAGCAAAATATTGCAAGATCATCCATGACTCTGTTGACTAGCAGAGATTGGGCACAAATTTCACTTCTTAGTATCTGCCATAATACAGCCAAGCTGCAGAGTCAGAGACAGTAACAGCTTTTTATTATCCCATTGCTTTTGCATCTTTTCATGGGAGAACACACTAAAAACCTCCTCCAGACAAAGGAAGCTAATGAAAACTGCTGACAACTATAGCAACTTGAACATGAGACCATTGTTTTGAGGCCTAACGCAAACCAGTTCCCTAAATGCAGTGCAAAGGTGGTACAATCTGAGCAAAAGATGAACTTCATATTTAGAAATATCAGATTTACACATCTTCACGGGTGGGACAAACATGACTACACAACATACAGTAAGGCGCAAGGAGGACAGAGCTCTTTTCAGTCATGTCCAATGACAGGACAAGAGGCAATGGGCACAAACTGGAACACAGGAAGTTCTGTCTGAACATCAGGAAACCCTTTTTTACTCTGAGGGTGACCAAGGTCTGGAACAGTTGCCCAGAGAGGATGTGGAGTCTTCAACCTTGGAGATATTCAAAAGCCATCTGGATGTGGTCCTGGGCAACAGGCTCTAGGTGTCCCTGCTTGAGCAGGAGGGTTGGAGCAGGTGACCTCCAGAGTTCCCTTTCAACCTCAAGCATTCTGTGATTCTGTGGTTCTGGGTTATCATCAGCTGGAAGAGCTGGTATGAAAATCAGGGACGAGAGCAGGAAAGAAAGAAAGAAAAAAACCTGCTGCTCCTTCCCCAACCCTCTTCAGTAAGTAAACAGGGTGTCTGAAACAAATAGCATTCCACCCAGGAAGTAACTGTCTTTTATGATCAATTTATGCTGAAACACACAACTCATCTATGCACCAAATACAGGTCAACCAGTTAGGCCAAAGATTGACATATTGAGACCTCAGCCAAAATACAGAGAACACTGTGAAAGCAGGTTCTCAAGTATGGGAGAAAGCCAAACTTTTTGTGCTGGACAGTTGCCAAAAATATATTTGATACTGTAAAAGCAGATTAAATACAAAATATTCTTCTGTAATCATCCACAGACAGAACAAATCCAAAGCAAATTGGATTGTCTTTTCTGTTACCTAATCCTCAATGTTAGAAAACAGCATCTGAAGCCAACATTATCTATCAGGCTTACAGAATATTTCACAAATTCTCCATTCACAGTATTCAGTTTTCTTCTGAGGAATGACTTCAATCTACTAAAGGCTCACTGATCTTGTACAAAACATAGTACATAATAGCTTGAGAGCAATCACTCTTCTCATGATCTTGACAATGATGGAGTCTGACTTCAGATTTCATGTCAGGCATTGGGTGAGTAAAAACCAGCAGAAGTTAAAACCTATTTTAATTGGTCTCCTCATGTAGTTCATTACAAAAAGCTTAGAATTATTTCTACTTCATTAGGACTTTGATAATCCACTGAATGAGTAAAAGTAAAGGGATGGAGCAAGAAGGAAGCAAAGAAAAGTATTATGAAAGATTTCCATACACTGGCAAAAACCTTTTAAAGATTGCAGTCAAGCTCACACAGTTAGGTTTTGGATAATGGAAGGTCTAATTATTTTAGTTAGTAATTGCTGGTATTGAGCTGGCTTAAGTATAGTTGTGTCTTTCTTGTTTAGTCTTTTTGCCTTGAATAATTTGCTTGGCAGTTCTAATGCTAGCTGTGTTGTGAAAAAGGAGATAGCCAACCTTTTGGTCCAACTGATAACATGACGCTTTCTGTTCAAGGGACTGGGTATTCTTAATTAACTTGATGCAAGGCCCACACATCACTATTTGGAGGGTATGAAAGCAGAGGGAGAAAGAAGAAAAGTCAAGGATGACAGCTTTTTATCCTCTTTTAATGAGATTTCTGCTCAAACCTTTAGAAAACTTTTCTTTTTCAAGGAATCAGAGTTCCAGCATAGCATATTCTGAACAGTTGACTTCAATGAAATCTGATTCACCCCATTTCTTATAACATGATAGCCAGAGACAGAAATATAGCTGGAAATCTATGATCCTGCTGCAAAATTTCCTTTAATACCATGCCCCAGGACAGTACTTGCTCACTGATTCAAAGAACTTGGGTAGTTACAGTCTGGTAGCCAAAGGTGGTTTGTCCTTAACTGTGAGGCACAGATGAAGAGAAATACAATCTATATGAGATAAAAATACTTTTCCAACTCTTTCTGACTCTGCAGACTACAGACTTTTCTTCTTATATTATTCTTAAAATAAAAGATAGCATTTAAGACTGTCCAGTTACAGATAGAAAGAAAAAGAATGACAGCTGAGAAAATGGCACTTGCTTCTCTCTGCCTGGTTACTGTAAGCTGCATGTTTTACACTGGAAAGTACTACTCAACTGGGAAAGGCTAAACTGGATTCTAATGTAATCAGAAAATATAGATTCAGATGAGGTACATGTCACTCACCTCTTGGCAAAAGGACTGTCAGTTCAATAAGGTTCATACTCTTGCAACAATGCTGCAAATCCTGCCCAAGCTATAACAGACCTAGATCTTCTCTGGATTGCCCTATCAGCCAAGTTCATCAAAGAAACAGTGACCTGCATCAGTTGCAAACTGTTAGGCATGTAAAAGGAAGAAATGGAAAGTCAGCTGAAACAGGAATAGAATTATTCCCCCTGACCTTTAAAAAATTAATTCCTTTTGCTCCATTGACCTGTGAGAAAAGAAAAGGCTTAGGTGAAGGGTCCTTCTCTTGGGGAAAGATTCTTAAGAAGGAAAATAGAGTAATTCTGGATACGAAGAAAAGTGTTTTGTATCCACAGAAAAAGAATGAAAAAGTCATCTGAAGGCATGAAGCTCACACAACTGCCTTTGTCCCACTCTTTGTAAAACTTGTAGTGGTGAAGGTAAAGTTGACCCTCCACTTGTCTGCAGGCTGCACATTTACACTGAGGACTTGGGGAATTTTTTGCTTTCTTAAATATCAGCTAGCAATTTCTCTACCCTTTGCTCAGCAGTCACATACGACCACATCTTTCTTCATCCCACTCTATAGCCATATGTAGTGAAAGAAGGAAATTGGTGCATATAAGGTGGACTGCTCTTTCCCTCTGCAACACAGAAATACTAAGAGGTAACATTGCACAGGTTTACTGTGAAGAATCACTTACAAAAGAGAGTGACATGCTCCTCCCCTCTCAACTGTCAGGTCACTTTCAAACTTACCTACCCCAAACTATCAGGCAGGCTTTTTACATTAGCATGTAAACTGCATGCTAATGATACTGGAAAAGAAAAGAGAGAGCAAGATGACATGCAGATGATTAATCCGTTTCCAGACATAGTTATTCAAAACAGGAACCCAAGATGAACATATTGCAAGTCAGGAAAATAATGCCTTCTTCAAGCTTATATTAAAGCCCCGAATGGAGCATGGTTTGCAACATTAACAGGAAAGTCTAAGTGCTTTCCTAGTGGAAACCATTCCAACTACTTTGGTCTGAATGGTCAGACTTTGGGGGAGGGAAAGCAATTCAGAAAGGAAACAGTTCACCAACTCTTTCAGGTTTAGACTTCTACTGCTATGAGAGACCCTTGGACACCTCAAAGGTTTCAACCACGCTATATGAAGTGATGTATAAGTAAAAACAATAGCCTGGCTTTAAAAAGCTTGAAGTTCACCAAGGGAAGCTCTCTCTTTTTGTGTTGTGAATCAGTGCAGCCTTGGAAGCAATTTTGAGGCAACTGCTCAGGACTGTGCTACACATTGACCAAGTCAAAGACATATATCTAGTCCTACCTTTTTTGCTAGTGCAGTTGTAATGACAGCACCTCAGAAACAGGCCTTATAAAGTTATCTGACTGGCACTAGTTGGCCTAATAACTGTATTTTATGCACCTTTAAGCCTTTTTTTCCACTTTTTTTCCACATGTTTTCCTCTTAGTAAGGAAACCATAGCTATACTTAGCATTCAGCTCCACTCCTTTCACCTTGGGGTGAAAGGTTGTCCCACTGTATATGAGTATTTATTTCAGCTTTCTTCATCCTGGTGACCTAAGGAAGAAAAGGTTCGCTGTGCAGAACAGCATGTACCAGAACTAAAAAAAGAAAAAGCTCACAGCTTTGTTCATGCAAAAATTTTCATTCCCATGAGTATTACTCACATTCACAGAACTGAATATTGCTTGAAGCTGGCCTCAAAATGAGAGCAAAAAGCACTTTGATAAATGGACTGGAAAAGGCTGTCCAGTTACACTGTCACCTTTACAAGCACAACAGCATAATTTTCTCAAGTGTCTGAGTGAGAAATAAGAACATTTCAAAGTCAAGCAAGAAAATGTCATACTATCTGCTGGGCTGTCCAGAGGTCAGGATTTAATAGTTAAGATGGAACAGAGCCAATTATATGTGTTCACCTTTGGGAGA
This sequence comes from Mycteria americana, assembly GCF_035582795.1. Classification (NCBI taxonomy): domain Eukaryota; kingdom Metazoa; phylum Chordata; class Aves; order Ciconiiformes; family Ciconiidae; genus Mycteria; species Mycteria americana. The sequence continues at coordinate 71,246,572 of NC_134396.1, forward strand.
GAAGAAAAGCTTGTGCTAGTCCCTTTCCTGTACTCAGTTCTTGTTGGGTTTTGGTTTTTTGTTTTTAACTTTTCTCAAAGACTTGAGACAGAGAAAGCAGCTGAAGTAAACCCCCAACTTTTCTTTAAGGCATTTCATAGTATAACTTCAGGATTATCTAATTCTTGATTATTTAAAAAATGGAAGTTCTCAGAAAACATATGGCACGGTCTCTGAACTTGCCTCAAAACACGTCTGTTTTGTAGTCCTAAATAGTGAAGAGCAAAAAAAAAGAAAAGCTGATCAATTTAACCATTGTCCACTGCTGTTTGTACAGCATACTGATTGGGAAAGGGAGAACACAGAGAAACAGTATTAATTGTTCATGCACTCATATTTCCCATTCCCATAGTATTTAAGTTTCTCAGGTTCTCTGAATGAAAAGGATCCTCACTTTTCCAGGCTTTAGCCTAGCTGGAAGGGCTTGGATGAGTTTGTAGCATCAAGAAATAGGGTATGTAAGCCAGCATCTGTTCTGGATTTGGATGTGCATGTACAAGGACAAGGACCAGAGCAGAAAATAGCCAAGTCAGCAGGAACATCAGTATTTCTCCTTTTACTCTGTTTTAGGACAGTGTTCAAACCCAAGTTTTTTTATTGTGCTTCGAAGTATAGTTCCTTCTTCTGATGGAGGACCGTAAGAAAACACATGTGAATGAAAGATCTGATCACAAACAGAAACACAGGAGGTTCCATCTGAACATTAGGAAACACTTTTTTACTGTGAGGGTGACCTAACACTGGCACAGGTTGCCCAGAGAAGATGTGCAGTTTCCATCCTTGGAGATATTCAAAAGCTGTCTTAGGCAGCCAGCAGTAGATGACTTTGCTTGAGCAGCAGGGGTGGACCAGATGACTTCCAGAGGTTCCTTCCAACCTCAAACATTCTGTGATTTTGTGGTTCTGTGACTGTGATCTGAGCTTCATAATAAATAAGTAAATTAAGGTAAATATCAGCAGTACTATGAGTAGTTTCCAGCACTATCCTTGATTTAGGTGCTGTGAATTACATACTGGGGGACAAAGAGAATAAAGTTGTGTAAAAAATGTGTTAATGAAGACAAGTCTCATTAAGCTGATGGGCTGTCATTTGTTTTACTAGCTATAGCTTTTGAAGTATGTACCATTTTGTCCTAGTGGGAAAACCATGTCAGATACCACAAAAAATAAATTGTGGTCTTTCTAAGTGGGCTAGTTGTAATAACACAGTCTAGAGCTAGATGCAGAAGCATCTTCTGATGAACAACAATATTATTAAAAAACCTGCAAAAATGTGTAGCATGTAATTCGGATGAATTATCTTAGTAGTTTAAGCATTTGCTGATTAAACACAAATCAAGCTTCATACATCAAATACAACAAAAGAGAAGTATGCATAAAGTGGCACTAACATTACAGGAGCTGGAAAGATAGAACAATCCCATATAATGCCAGATATGTTGATTCTTTCAACAGTGAACAGTGAGAGTTCAGAATTGGAACTTAAAATATGATGAATTTCAGGTGCAAAAGATAAACTATCATGTTTTAAAGAAAAAAACCTGTAAAGAAAAAAACCATGTCATGTCCTTCAGTACCTCACACTGCTAACGAACAGGCTTGAAAACTAAGTAGTTTGAACCACAGTATATGAAGTCATGGTATATTTGCATTCTGAGATTCTTATGCACTTTCTCTGGAGAACCACTATCAAAACAGGCCTCTGACTTTACCTTGGTTTTAGTACAGGCACATTGCAAATGGTAGGGCTAAGGAGTAGTGCTCTGTTGACATACAAGTGGTGATATAGAGCCAGAAAAATAAATAGTTCAGGATTAAGACATAAAGTAAGCAGATGAGAAGAAACTCATAGTAAAAATGAGAATGAGGTGGTTCTTTAAGAAGCATCAGTGTCTAGTTCTGAGACAACAAGCTCTCACTTAGCACAGAACAAGAAGGTAATATGAAGAACTTTCCTGGGTCAAATTTTCCTTTTACAGAAAGAGTGTATTTAGCACTTCTGCACTGACACCTATTTTCCTTTCTGAAATGTCTTGCTCTTCCTGTTAGCTTGTTTTCCTAAAGCTACTGTGACCTTCTTTCCCCACCAATGGTTCTTAACCTATAGCAGGCTTCTATGGGATATATGGACTTCTTTAATATTCAGACCTGTTATCCCCAGGGAATTCAGCCCCCTGAGCTGGAAGACAGGGACAGAGAGCAGAATAAACTCCCCGTAATCCAGGAGGAAGCAGTTAACGACCTGCTACACCACCTGGACACTCACAAGTCTATGGGGCTGGATGGGATCCACCCAAGAGTACTGAGGGAGCTGGTGGAGGAGCTTGCCACGCCACTCTCCATCGTTTATCAGCAGTCCTGGTTAACAGGGGAGGTCCCAGACAACTGGAGGCTTGCCAGTGTGACGCCCATCTACAAAAAGGGCCAGAAGGAGGATCCGGGGAAGTCCAGGCCTGCAGACTGACCTCGGTACCGGGGAAAATTATGGAGCGGTTCATCTTGAGTGCACTCAACAGGCATGTGCAGGCCAACCAGGGGATCAGGCCCAGCCAGCATGGGTTCATGAAAGGCAAGTCCTGCTTGACCAACCTGATCTCATTCTATGGCCAGGTGACCTGCCTAGTGGATGAGGGAAGGGCTGTAGATGTTATCTACCTGGACTTTAGTAAAGCCTTTGACACTGTCTCCCACAGCATTTTCCTGGAGAAGCTGGCAGCTCATGGCTTGGACGGGTGTACTCTTCGCTGGGTAAAAAACTGGCTGGATGGCTGAGCCCAAAGGGTTGTGGTGAACGGAGTTAAATCCAGTTGGCAGCCGGTCACAAGCGGTGTTCCCCAGGGCTCGATACTGGGTCTAGTCCTGTTTAATATCTTTATCAATGATCTGGATGAGGGGATTTATCAGACTGAGCAGTTCTCATGGTACATTAACAGGATTATACTGTCTTTCACAAGACAGTAAACATAAGAACAACTGAAGAGGAAATTCTAATCAGCCTTCCGTTACACTACAAGATTTAATTTTGATCCTGAGTCAGACTGCTATTAGTCAGGAATCTGAAATTGTTTCTGTTGCAGGTTAAGAAATAAAAATAAAAATGTAGAAAAGTCACAAAGGCTAGTTCCAGTCCATGTTGTGGGTCCACAGGTCCCTACTCCTTTTGAGATTTAGTGGAGCACTTATACATTTAATTTTAAGAAAGGTAGTAATCCCTTTAGAACTGATGGCTCTGTTACCAAAGTACTTTAATATTATGCTAGATGGAGGCTTTTGGTTTCCTTCAAAATGCATGTGAATCTGCTAAACATCTGTGGTATGAAATCTTTGTAATTAATCCATCACTTTAATGCTCTTTTCTTCCTTAATGATAATGTATGTTGGAATGGAATTATAGGTAGCTAGGTTTAATTCTCTAATCTAGGTTTAATTACCTAATTATCTAATGACCTAATGATTGCATTTACAATTGCAATGAGCAGTAAACAGTCACCAAAAATTCATTACCATTTGTAAAACCAAATCTAAGTGCCTGCATTTCAGAAACATATTCACTATCTCAGAGCTCAACCATTTGTACAATTCAGAAGTTTTCTTAGTGTGAAAGAATCCACCATGTTTGAATCCACTCATCTTCTTCTTTCCATAAGTGACAGGAGCATGATACTAGAAGACACAGATTTGGTTATCAAGTCTGACCTCCTCCAAGGTAACTTATCTTACAAGTCCCTTCTTAAGGTGGAGTTTAGGGCTTTTATGCTGGAAATATTTTCATCCTTGCTTTGAAAGGAATGCTGTTGCAGAACCTGGTTGCCCTAAGGCAGCTTAGGAACTTCTGCCTGATCTCCAGCCTTCATTTACTGATAGACAACTTTTATATATATGTGCTTTGTGGCCAACTTTACTTAGCAAATTTTCCCTTCTTAACATTTACCATGCTGAGAGAAGTCAAATGAACACCAACCATCTCTGAACCTTCACTTTGCTAGGGCATGGAAGACAAGATCTTATGTCACTTGGCTTCTATAGATGATGCTCACAGTCCTACTCTGCAGCTGTCCTGTCAGTCTATCTCATTAACACTGCCCACATTGTACTGTCAGTAGAGAACATCTCACTAATGAGAAATCATAATATCTGAGATCTTTACAGTGTTCCACAGCATTTAATATTGCTCTCTGTTTCCTAAAACAGGACATGAAAACAGCCAGTCTCATTAGGGAAGAAGGTGAATGCGCATCTCAAAGCAAGCTGGATTTGCCACCTACTCACAATTCTCTCAGAGTACTGTCATGTGTACAAGCTGCATGTATTGATAATGCTGTGGATTCATTCAATGCTAAAAACCAGAGCCTCCAGCCTGCCTTCAAGACAGAGCAGACCTTTGATGTTATCAACAAAATAGAACTAGGATACATCTTTTTTCCAAGTAAATTAATATTTATTTTTATTGAAATTCTTTTGTGACAGCCTAGCAATTCAGATTACCCTGGGCGTCCCCTTTCCCTGTAGGACATTGAAAGATATAATGGGCATAGGAAAAAAAAAAGAAAAAAAAAAGGAAAAAGGAAAAAGAACCCATGGATAAGACATTTGTAGAGATCTTTTTTTTTTAAGGTTTTGTTGTTACTGGAAAGGTTTTGCCACTTAAAAAAAAAAAAAAAGGCCTTTAGGTTCAGGACAGTATCTCATTTTGAGCTTTAAGCTAAACATATAGGAAAACAAACATCCAAAACCTAAACAATGACCAACCTATTTTGTAGGTAATCCAAATATTTGAATCTATAGTTTTGGGGAATAACTTAGTCAGAGATTCAATTCAGTAGGCATTTCTAAGTGTTCTTTGTGCTTCTGAACTTGCCTTAGAGCCTTTCTTGGTTGGAATAATATTTAAAAACCATGTTGGAGTAACATTTGAAAAAATGGGTTGCTGTTTGTCCTTTCCAGTTAAAAAACAAAGGAAAAAAATAAAACAAACAAGAAAAAAGAAACAAAGCTTACTCTGGACCATATCTACACTAATCTGGATGTCATCAGCTAACAAAACACTGTAAGATGTTTCCTGGGACTTATTTAAATCCCTTCAGCATACACTGCTCAGATTCAAGCAAACTGTGATCAAGTTAAAAGTAGAGGGGAAATGAGAAACTTTACATTATGTAAGCATTATAAGAACATTTCTGACTGACTATGAAGAAAGACTCCAGACAACTTGGAAGCAGCTGTTCATTACAGTGAATTAAGAAACTGAAATATTTCAGTGAAAGTAGCATCCTTCCCTACAAGCACTGCCATTTCGTGTGTGATTTTATTCCAGTCTAAATATGAGTGTTTGGGCAGTCAGCTTCCTAAAGGATTTGAAAATGTGGTTGTAAAAAAGACAAGAGGAATTTAGGCAATTTTCAGTCTCATTAAAAAAATTAAATCTATTCTCTAGGCTCCATCTCCTTCTATTATTGTTATTTATATCAGTAAGTATAAGTTGGCCTATGGAAGTAGAGCCCAAATTAAGTACTCAAGCTGCTTCGAAGTACTTCATCACAATGCAAAAGGAAGAACTACTGCTTATGAAAGGGATTATGTACAAGACACATCAAAAATATCAATGGGTTTGTTGGCTGTGAGACGTTGTTTGCAGTGAAACACGAGCCACAAAAGTTGATCAGCATATTTAAGACATTTCTAAATGTCTAAATGTTTAAGACATTTCCTATGCTGCATACTGACATTGCAATAGGAGCACAACATACTGTCCATGATCTCTCTTGTAGACCTTGACTGTTTTTCATTGAGAAACAGTCTTGAAGAATGTTGCTTGTACTGATTTCATTGATATTGTAGTGTTTTCTTAACCAGATAAATCTGGAATTCTTCTTCCAGTATTTATGTTACATGCCTTCTGCCAGTCAGAATATGATTGTATTGAGCAGCACAAGCGTTTGAAAATAAATATGTTCTCCAAAAAACTCATAAACACAGTTCTGCTTCAGGTCAGAATAGAACAGAGCACAGTCTAATCTGTCTTTTGTCCAGGATGAGGCTCTGTGTATGTAGCTGCTAGATGTCACTAGGTTATTATAGAAGTCACAAGAGTTGAAATTCAGTGTACTATTGCAAACAATAATCTACAATATATCAGAAGAATAGGTGGAGGGGAAAATGCTCAGAGAAATACTTTAAGTTAACAGCTACTATCCTTCAGACAGTGTTAATTAGAAACAATTCCTGCAGCAGAAATATATTTTTAGAAATGCTGAAGACAGCAGGTGCTTGTTACTCAAATTAATTCTGTCATTTTTTAAGACTAACAACAGCTACAGAAGTAGACATTTCCCTAGAGATATCCTTGGAGAATGAACACTTAAACTAATCATCTTCATTTGGTGTGTACATGCTACTCCCAACATTAACAGGAGCTATAGACAGTTCAAATGCATGGCCTTAGTCTAACTGGCCACATGATATTACTTACAAACTCTTGGATTTCCCAGTAGTGTTGACCACTATATCACCATTAATTGTGTATCAGGAGAAACAATGCCTTTATAATAATCTGACATCTGCAGAGTCTGAAACTCTATGCTTTCATTAAAGGCAGGAGTTCATAGACAAGTGGCACATCCCAGACTCCTATCTGCTTGGATTGTGAATTTTCTTTGTGGTTTCCATCATTTCTAAAGTTACTTATCCATTATAAATACTTTTTTATTACCTTAAAGGGAATGCATTGCTGAATCAGCCTGCCATTCCTACGCTACTTGATCTGTGCTAAGGGTGATGGACGGTGTCCTTAGAACCCACCAAATGAACTGCAGCCCTGTTGTTATTCCCCATCCCTCACATTAAGAAGATGATTCTTCAAGATGAGTGTCAGATAAGCATCTTCTACATATGCATGTATTTCTATAAGCAGCAGTAAGGTCTGTGCTCACCTGATCTTGCTCTGGATCATCATTACTAAACACTCCTTTCTGCTAGTTTTGGAAGAAGCAGATTTGCATCAGGTGTAACTGAGATGTATAATGAGAGTGGGATGGTGTCATTGGCACTGTGGCCACTCCTCCAACACCTTGCAGCTAGTCATCTGCAACATTCTCAGTATCAGCTAGCATTCTCAATGTTAGCAATCATGCCCCTGTAACAAAGTACAACTGATATTAAACCTAATTACTCTTTTAAGGGAGAGAAAGGGAGAAGGGAAAAAAAGGTTTCATTGCGACTAAACCAGGAAAAAAGCATATGTTTATTATTAATTTCAGTGAAAATGCAATCTTAAGACAGTCTCCCCAGGATCTTGCTGATCAGATGACTGCTTCTCCTTTTAAAGTTCTCACATTGCCAAAGTTTCTTCCTGTCTCCTTTTCCTACTTTTGGGAGAAGACTGTTAAAAATAGCTAACTCTTACAGTGATGGATGAATTACACAGGAAATCTGGACACCTGTTTTACAGAGTCTCATTTAAACATTACAGTCAACAAGTGTAATTTCCCTTCTGTTTTCTATGTTTCACTTTGGTAAGTTATTTGTAACCATGCAGGGAAAGGTGTCAATTATTCCTCATTTTTGGTTGGGCAGCATTTTTTTTATCTATGAGTCAATAACTGTTTCTTACAATAATTCATCAGATAATTAATGGACCATAACTTTTTTCTGCAGTAAATGTTTTTATATCAACCTTACTCCCTACATTTCTTGAATTTGTTAAATTTCCTGCAGGCTCCCCTAAGCAAAAAAACCCTAAATGTTGATTAGACTGATAAAGGTTCACTACCTCTACTTTACCTTCCCAAAAGTGATCTTTGTTGTTGGGCAAAGGTATACAACTCAATTAAAAAGCCTAAGCTTAAGCTGAGATGAAAGAAGAATTCAAAGCCCTTTTACTTCCCAAGGCCTTTCTGAGTAGATCACTTAGAGGAGACGTAAAGCCCAGCTAAGCTGTGAACAGGCTCATTTGGAAGGAATTGTTCTGATGAGTTTGACAAATACTCTGTATTTTTCCTCTGGCCTCTCCATGAAAAATTATTACACCAGCCCAAGGAAATAAAATGGGAAGAAAGCATAGTTTGTATGGTAAGGCTGTAGAAATGTTACTGAAGCTATCAATCATTATCACATAAAGTAGTCACTTGGGCCTGAAGAATAGCAGCACTTTAACTTCAACTACACCATTTTCCCTTCTTCCCCTGTATTTTCTGGAAAGGGTAAGATCTTCCATGCAATTATGTGAGGCACTAATTGCTGGGCCTTGAAATACTTCCGTCAAGGTGAAAGTGTACTTCAGAGTCTTATCCCACCAACGCCAACATTAAAGTAAAGAGATCCATCTGGAGTGAGACCTGTACCTGTGCTTGTACCCAGCTGGACATGCTGGCTCATATAAATGCTACCATCATGCAGAGGATAAACGTAAGTGGGGCTGGAGCCCACTGTCTCACCTTGATCCTGACAACACAGATTAAAAGCCTAGGGCAAGTGGATTTTTTTAACTCATAACAAACCTCTACAAACATGTCCCCTCACAACGCTGGACTGACACATCATTCAGGATGCAGGACCATTTGCTTCTGCTCTGCTTCATGGTTTTGACTACTTCAACAGGAACAATGGATCAAGAGCCTCCTGCTTGCACCAGACTCCCTGTCCCAAGTCAGCTATATCCCATGTGCTTTTGCCTGTAAGACTCCATTAACCCTTATTTATCACACAGAATAGCAGGCCAGAAAATATATTAATTTTTCGCAGCTACTGCTCCATGCTTTGAGTAGAAGTGTGGTGCAGAGCTTTACTTTTTGCAGCATAAAACTTTTGCACTCTATGCAACTAGTGTCCATATTTCTGCAGTGCTCTTATATATTTGAGGCAAAGAATTAAAAAATATTTTCTGTAGTTGGGTTAACACTAGCAAACACACTGCAGCTCTAAAGCCAAAACACTCCTTAATTTAGCTGAGATACACCAACACTACAGTTCAGGATCTAGTTCCAAGGAGTTCAGCACAGAAAGACAATTTAGCACATTCACATGTATGCCTAACGAATGTTTTGGAAACGTAAGCAGCTGAAACAATCTTTTTGTGACAACCAAGCTAGAAGTAGACTGCTCTCGCTATCTGCACATCTAAACATCTACCGAAGTGTAATACTTAGCATAAAGAGTACTTTGCAGGATGTAGGATCTATGTGAGAATGGTGGCTGAAGGCCCAGTTCACAGCAGGACAAGGATAACCAGTGGGAAATTTGAGGAGAACCTGCACACGTTTTATGGAAGCAGCAGAAAAGCACCTTTTTGTTAATTAAATGTGATATCTTACAGTGCCATAATCATTTGCTAGGTAAGTCCATGCTCACAGTGGGTTTTCACTGTCAGTGAAGAAAGATTATTTTGGTTAGCTAGGTTTTATCTTTAAAGATACATGACTAGTTCCTTACCAAAACAATCAAATAAGCAAACAAACAATCCCCTTTCCCCCTCTCCAACAAAAAATACCCCCAAAACCCAAACAACTCCAATCCTCAAAAAAACCCAAGCCTTTGTCTTGGAAAGAATGAAAAACAGTGTAAAGTTACTTTGTTCCTCACCTTAGCAGCACTGTTGAGAAATACAGTCTGTAGACAACGTGGTATAACAGCTAATATTCATTATCCTTTCAACAGCACCCAAAACGCATTGTGTGCCTAATATTCTGCTCAGATTTTCTGTAGGAGCCATGGGTGGCCCAGCAACCTCAGCACTTTGACCCTGCTTTGCTCCATACATTAAGCAATAAGACTGGCTTTAAGGCATGTGCTACAAAACTGGGCTCACGACCCTCAACAAATCAGATCTGACTTGCAAGGCAGCAAGCCACAAATTCATGTGTACAAAATGATAAATTACCTGGGACTTGAGACCCACCTCATGAGGGGACTCATCAAAACACTAGGGTGGAAAGATGGAGGGGTTATGTTATTTCATATAACATTCACACCCTAGCAGTTATGCTATAAAATGTTATCACTTTTCTGGTACTGGAAGAAATGGCATTAGCAAGGGTTTTTAGCAGATAGAGTTGCAAAGTTGGGAAGTGTACTGAGCATATTTTGCAGACAAAGAATTTGTCTTTTAGATACAAAATAATTTGCGGTACATAAATATATTATCACATGTGCGAAAGCCATCCAGATATCCAGTAAGGAAGCCATTCAGCCACCTATGGTAAAGAAATAAAGCAGCCATTTTATGTTACTTAGCCAGGTATTTAATATAAATATGAATATGAAACAGGGGCATATATTCACATATAGAGCTGCAAGAAAGTTTTAATAGGTTTTTGTTTGGACAGTGAGCAAGGGGCTGGGGGGGGGATATACATTTTCGTACTATACATTTTTATACATCAAATATACATTTTTGATCAAAAAAAATGAAATACATAGATCAAATCTGGATGCATGTTAAAAGCATATTTATAATATCCATGCAGCAAATGCCCAAGCTCCATCCTAAGCACCAAAATTTTAATTCAGATCTCTTCTTGTAGAAATGTGTATCTCAGAGAGATTATTTTGTTCTAAACCACATGAAGAGAATATGGCAAGGAAATTACTGCAAGTCCACGGTTACTAGTTATATTAAGATTAAACTTTGCAAGTGAAAAGCTACCTAGCTTATGAAGCTAATGCTGTCTTCCAGGAGGCAGGTTGTATCAAGCTCCACAATTTTCTGCACAGCAGAAAGCTTCTATGGTCTGGTTTCATTTACAGCTAGGTACCTAGTTGGTTTGAGAGTAGAGTTTAGCTGAGTAGTTTCAATACACTTTTTACAGAGTGACCCTCTATATCAAGGCAGAACACATATTGTATATCCTCCAGGATTTCTGCGTATCCGGCTGGGAATTTTAAGTTTATTTAGAAATTCAGATGTTTTTATCTTGCTGGCAAGTTTTGTGTGTGTGTGTGTGTGTGTGTGTATATAGGAAGATGGGCGAATTGGAATCCAGTATAAAACATAGTATGGCTTTAACACTGATTCTTTTAACTAGATTACTTTGTCTCTTCTACTCATAAACAATGCAATAAAAAGATACTGCTTTGTCAATAGAACATAATTACATTTTTTATAGCAGCTTTTTTTTGTGTTTCCAGTTTTCACACTAATCCCAGGATCCTAATTTATCATCTGCCTCAGAGCATTTCCCACCTGAATGCACTTTTCTTCATACTACTGCCCCCTCACAGCAAAGCTTTAGGGCTGAGCATCAGTCACAGCCAAGTTTCCTCAGCACTGGGTCAGAACATCAGGCCTCAAGCTTAACTGTAACACACAAAGTTCAGAATAAAAAAAATGGAAAAAAAAATGTAGACAGAAATGCCAAACTAGTGTTCATTTTGTCAATACATCCAATGGCTAGGAAAATAGACTCCCCACCTACCTCATACCCTTCACAGTAAATTTCAAGATTTTAGAAAAAGTTTATAAACCTAAAGTGTTTTTTGTTAATAAATAATGTAATTTGCTTCTGCTATTAATACAGCCACTCACGAAGCTGCAGTTTGGTTAATTCTTTAGCACTTTCCAGTTATTTTCCACAGGTTTTTTTACTAATACAGGAGATATCATTCACACCTTTTGTTATTTTTGCTAATGTCTCAGCTTCAAGAGAACATGTGAGGAAAAAAAGACTGTGACCTGAATACAACACAGGAGTTTTCAAGTCAGACAACGACTGTGGATTCCCCCATCTATTTGGACACAGTCTCTGTTGCAGTTGACAACCCAGCAACCAAACTTCACTGCAGCACGAGAGCCAGGCAGTCCCTTGTGGATTCCCTCACCATTATCAGCACATCTTGTCCGAGGCACAAGTCATTTTATAAAGACATCCCTGTTTCCAAGTCAGCTGCTTCCAAAAAAAAACTTGTGTGAGCTTAAGTTATCATTTACTCCTGGTCTATAAGGACTGAAGAGCTCCAACACAGATGATGCCTCATACCCTGAAACAAGAAAATTAGCCTTCATCTCAAAAAGCCTTCCTCCTTGTTCTTCAGTTATTACTATTTATGATACATCAGCATCCAGAAAACCCAAGCAAGCCAAAATACAAAAAAGAAAAAAGAAAGTAGTTTTTACATTGAGAACTCAGAATTTAAACACACAGAGATCATACCAGCTATCTTTTTCAGTTCAGAAGGACACAGCAACCTATCAGCCTGCGAGAAGTCACACACAAAACCTTGATCTAGAGACATACAAACAGAAGCCTCCACTCTGGTGAGTGAGATATAGTGTCTCACACGCACGTACATTTGTCACATAGCAGTTAATGAATGGGCATCATCTTTCTTAAGGAAAAGCCCCAAATCTACTCATTATTTTCAGTGATGCACTTTCACCCTTAAAATTCTGTCTTGAAAAGGGGTCAGAAAAGAAGAAAGTTCCCAGACTCAATCCAGCATTTCAGGCGTTATTCCTGAATTATTTATAAGTAAGGGTTAGAAACCCGGAGGAGGTTAACCAACTTGTGTTTCCTTACAGAGAAATCTCACCACAGCAGCAGCTCTGCAGGATTCAGCAGTTACTTTCAGAGGTCATGGCTGCATGCAGAGCACACATTGTTCCTGCAAACTCTGTTCCTAGACTGTGGAGCCAGAAATCCCTTATGTGATTTATAACCTTCATCTATTTCCCTCATCTTATATTGTTAAAGTAAGGATGCATTTCCCTTGTAGCATTTTCATTCCTATACACACCTTCATAAGAGAAATCATTACGGCTTCAACTAATGCACAAAAATTTTAAGAGTAAAAGAAAATGCATCCTGAGCACATAAAAACAGAAACATGGAGACTGGGTTTCTTACTTAATTTGAAAGCCCTCAGTAAAGGTAATGTCCTGTGGGCTGGAATATATCTTCCTAATATAGAGATTGATTTAACCTGCTGAATGAAGGGAAGAAAAGAGGAAAAGAGAGGAAGAGGGCAAAACCCCCAGATGTTTTAACTGTTATGTTTCATACGTACATTTGGTCACGTATCTGCAGATACTTGATCCAGTATCTGCCACAATCAGCAACCGCCAGTGATGAGCTGCTCAGTGCTTGGTTCTCTTCACAGGAGGGCTGCAGCTGGAATGACACTGCTGTGGTGGCCCTCAGGGCTGGGGAGGAAGACGACTTGTCCTTTAAGCTGTCCTGGAAAACAACAGACTACTTTTCATGGGTGTCCTTTTCCAATGGTGTATGTTTCCATGGTGCTGGGCGAGCCATGAGGTAGGTCTGCAGGGGGAACAAGCACCTCTGTGCCTCACCACCACTCTGCACTGCTCCTGCATCTGTGCTGGGGAGTCAGGACCCCATGCAGAGAAAGGAATTAAGGTGACGCTCACGCCTGGCACCGGCTCTGCAAATGTAGAAGCTCTAGACGCTGGAGGTGTCAGAGCTGTTTTTGTTTTGCTCTTAGCTCTGATAACAGATGGACTCAGTGGAGCAGGATTTGTTCCTTTGGATGAAGCACAAGGTACTGGTTATTCAAGGCTGGAAACACATCAGTGCTGAGGAGCGGGCTCCTTTTGCTAACACACAGGCTCAGCTCCTGGAGTTACTGAGTGCAGGGTCTGATGGACCAAGCAGAGGAGATCAGCTGAAACCATGACAACAGCAGTCTTTTCCACAATTTTCTCCACGCAGCAGGCTGCATGAACTCTGTCTGCTGGTGGCTGGATCAGTGCAGCAGACAGATTCCAAGGGTGGTGACGCTGGAAGGAGGTCTGCGAATAGCTGAGCAATTTAATTATGAGAGTAAGATATGAAAGTAATTTCTCTTCCTTACTGTTGCTGATGCTTATACATATCAGCTTCTACAGAGGGGAAAGTCCATTTGTTCATCCTCTTATCCTTCGTTTGCTTCAGGGACCTTCTAATTTAGAAAAAGCCAACCCATACATGATAGTGACAGAGGACCACAGACATACAGATATATCTAACACAGCCGCTTTATTATAGTATTTTGCTTTCTTCATTCAGATATCAAGCAGCCAAAGTGCAGGGATAATAAAGGCTGGTTGGATGATATAAAATCTTACAGCTTGTAAGTCAGACTCATAAAGTAACAGCAAAAGTTTCCCTCTTTCCAGCTACGTTGCTTTGTATGCCTCTGGCAGCTCTTTTTCCTGGAAGGGATGCAGGATAAAAATCCTAGAACAATGTGAACTTGAGAATCTCTTGTGTATTTGCATAAAGAAGCAAATGGTAAAGAAAGAAAGGTTAAAATGGTGGGGGAAAGAGGGGTAACAGGCTCTACTCTGCTTTCATTTAAAAGCAAAGAGAAAAGATGACCTACAATAGCTTGAAAGGACAAAGCATTGACAGCAGCAGGAAAGGAAACAATCAGATCAACTTTGTTTATGCTGCATAGGTAGCAACCATGTGAAACTCCAGCTTTCTGGATAAGGAAGCCCACAAGCTTTCTACAGTAGAGGGCAATTAAGTATTGCAATGAGGAAGATGGAGAAAGGTGAGAAGATGCAGAATCATGGGCTTTTTTCTTTAAGCCTCTTGAATCCTATATTCCCCTAAACTAGCCAGGGCAATACAGTAGCAAATACATTTCTTTTGATGCTGCTGATTTCAGAATAAGTCGTTCTAGCACTCCCTGAAGCCAAATAAGTGTGTTTGGTTCTTCTCTGTCTCTATCTCTGTCTCTTACAAAAAGTAAGTGAATTGTATGAGGGAGGTATATCTGTGTGACATTGTAGTAAGTGAAAGCCAAGTTTTTACGCACAGATATATTTTTGTAAACCCCTGGGCCTGATTCAAATTGATTCATGTCACACACTTTTCCCTTTGAAAAGCAGCTGCAAGAAACTCACCATTTTAAATAGAGAGACAGTAATAACTCCAGCAGACATGGACAGCAGAAAGGAGTTACTCCTCTCTCCCACTCGAGACCTGCCTGTTTGAAGCAGTAAATATTAAACATATCAGCATACTGAGGAACACTTCTGCAGCTCAGAGTAAAAATCAAGTCAGCTCCCAATATAATGAGTTCCCTGGTTATGCCTGGGCATTCTGACTAATACACTTAAGAGCAGCTGAAAACAGAAGTCCTGCTATGAAGGTGGAACATGGATGTAATCCTGTAGCAATAACCCCTTGTATTCATTTACTGTAATGCCACCTGTGCTTCACAATTCAAAAGAACCAGCCAAGAGTTTTTTCACTGTGAAATACCAGTTATGTACTTACGATCTCTGCAGCGAAGTGATGGTTGCCTTTGCAATATCTTGGCCTGTCCAGCCCATTCTTTCTCCTCAGTGCGTTGTCTCATGGATTCCCACAGCAGCCTCTGTTTGCAGGTCTGATAGGCAGACTCCTGGTTCATTTCTGTAAAAAAATAATTTAAAAAATCTCTGTAACTTTGTTTTCCTATATTCTTGCTCTTTGAAAAAATAAATACCTGGGGTAGAGGAAGAGATGGTGAGGACCACAATGGAGCTGCTAACCCACACCAGCAACTTTTCAATAATAGTAAAATCTATTTTTTTTTCTAGTGTCAACAGACTTATCAATCATCAGTGTATAAAGCACTGAGCAGATAAAATGAGTTGCATGGGCATTCTGTTAAATGCACAATAACAGTCCCACATTTTTAGAGCCCCTGTCAATCCTCCATTGTCTCCTATTTCTTCCCCTTGACGTATGTAAACTACCAAAAGAAGCATCCGAGAGGCAGTGTGGACTACTAAATGGAGCATGGTCCTGATGATGAAGATCAGTCTTCTATTGCTGATTTTGTTTATGATCTCTCTTTCTTTTTTTTTTTTTACCTTAGAAAAGTTATGTTAGTTCTTTGACTAGGTATCTTCATTTCAAAAATGGGAATAACTGCTTATCTCCTGGTGGACCTCATTGATTTCAGTGGAATATGCACTAATGACAACTTGGTGCAGACACATGCTGTAAGGAATTGAACTTCCTTACAGATACAGTTGGCCAATAAGGGTGTTTTATTATGATTGTCCCATCAATATTTTCAGTGCTTGAAATATTACCACGCTATGAAAATGCCTTTCTGGAAGAGGCCGCAAGGGGACCCAAGTCAAAGGCCACAAGGGGAATCAAGAGCTCAGTATGCTCTGCTTTCTCCCACCACCGTTCCTGAACCTTATTGTCATGGCAAAAGTAATATTTTCTGTCCCTTCTTTCAATGCTTTTTAACTCCTACAAAGTGGTGGGGGGCATTAAAATATGGAAGCTATAGGAGGCATAGAGCTTTCTATATTAGGTACCCGTGTGTAACATCTAACTACACTGCTATCACTACATAAACAAAATGCTATTTATAACAGCTTGGATTAGGTTCTCAAAATACTGCCAGCTTGTCTCTCCTTTCCTCCTTCTTTGTTTCAACAATGCTTCATTTTATGTTATTTTTCTCTCAGTTGTTAGACATGTGTAAGCCTTTCTGAGAAGTAAAACTGTTCTACTACATAATTACAAATGTACATATCAAACCTCCTGAAGCTTCAAGATGCTAGATTCTGTGATGAGCTTTTGTTGTAAAGAAGTTCTCCTCAAGTTACAGTGTGTCCTGGTTTCAGCTGGGATACAGTTAATTTTCCTCTAATACCTGGTATAGTCCCATGTTTTGGAGTTAGCATGAGAATAATGTGATAACACACTGACGTTTTAGTTGTTGCTAAGCAGTGTTTATATTAAGACAAGGAGTTTTCAGCTCCCCATGCTCTGCCAGTAAGGAGGTGCAGAAGAAGCTGGGAGGGAGCATAGCCGGGACAGCTGACCCAAACTGTCCAAAGGGCTATTCCATACCATATGATGCCATGTTCAGTATGTAAACTGGGCGTAGTTGGCTGGGGGGCAGTGATTGCTGCTTGGGGCCTGGCTGGGCATGGGTCAGCAGGTGGTTAGTGGTTGCATCGCTTGTTTTTCCTGGGTTTTGTTTCTCTCTCACTTTTTTGTTGTTTTCCTTTTCATTTAATATTATTGTAGTTGTTGTTGTTATTGTTATTATATTTAAATCATTAAACTGTTATCTCAACCCAGAAGTTTTCTTACTTTTGCCCTTCCAATTGTCTCTCCCATCCCACCAGGAGGGGGAGGGTGAACATGCGGCTATGTGGTGCTTAGTTGCAGTTAAAACACCACACAGTGGTACAGTTAATCTGTACAAATCAGCTTTTTGCCCTTTGTTCCTGCTGTTTAAAAAAAAAAAAAGAAAAGTGTATTCCTGCTGCTGTTAGGAATAAAAGGAAACAACGTCAAAACCTATTACAAATAATTACTATTGCCCAAGAGACTTTATCCCAAGTTTTATACCACAATGACTTCTGCAAAAGTGAGCAAAAACAGTGAGAAAATGTTTCTGTGACCTGAATCATAGAAATGAAGTTGAGGTAGTGGAGTCATCTCTATCCAGTGTAGGAAGCTCAGTCCACAGTCTCTCTTGCTTAAGTAATAGTGTCATTGCTTTGTTTGGAGACATTAGATGGCTTCATCTGGCTAACAGGAGTTGAACATACAAAGGGCTTAAAAGCTTTGGGTGAGGTTAGTGACATCCTCTCCTTCAGCATCAGAGACAGATTTCTCTCCACAAGTTTCTGAATGGAAAGTCAAAGAGTTGCAGCTAAATCTGGTCCGGACTGCTGAGCCATCTCAACAGAAAAACAATAGTGTTTTACCCACTGGTCAGAACTGTTCCTTTGGTCAGCAAAAGGAAAAAGAAAGGTAATTTGCTGACTGTTGTGCTCTCTTACTTCCCCCTTCCTCTTAAGGAGACTAAATGGAGCACTGGACACTGACCACTGTGATGTACCCCCAAATACAGAGTGTTGCTTTGCTCAGAGCTCCAGTCACACGCTTTTTTCAGTTTCCAGTGCCTCGAACAGGGTTCTTCTTTCGGGGGCTGTAGGATGATTTGGCTGGCATTAGTGAGTCCCAGATGTTTGCTTTCCCCTCACACCTTGAAGGTAAGGGACAAATCCCAGCAAGGTGTCTGTCAGCTCCTTTTCAGACATTGGATGGGACTTTTTTTGGGGGGGATAAGGGGAAGAGGGAAGGAAGATGGAGAAGGGGGACGACTGGCTTCCTGGGCACAGAACTTCACTCCCATCTGGACTATCTGGAAATGGTTTCTCTAGAAGTATTTTTTGTTATAAACCAAATCAAAGATATACAATATGATGTGTGAACATGCTCTGCAAAAAGTTTTGAGGCACACACAACTTCAATCAGAGCAGAGCACAAGTATATTACTGCAATACTATCACAGAAAAATAGCAAAGAGAGGCAATCTCTTAAAAGGCAAAATAAACAAAGCATCCTTCCAGCCAGAAATCATCAAAGTCAATGCAGAAGCCAAGAGGGTCTTCCGCTTCTTTCACTGACCTGAAATGTGATGAGGTTTCTGGAACACAAACTAGAGTGCATTTGAATACGTAGCTTGCACAATGTTTGTTTTCGTGTTTGCCCATAGGATCCCTGCTGAAGAAGGGTTTTTTTGGCAGAGGTAACACTAACAGGAAGCCTTCTACAGAGAAGTAAGCAGACCATGAAGTGCTTCTTAAGATACAATTTATTTGAACATATTTAGTTGAGTATCTTCTCTGTACAGCTGAATACTGTGCTGGTTGTTCTCCACCTGTTGCCAAAGGGAATGCAACCATCTTCATGCTCTGACTAGCCACAAGGGAAAGTTAAGCTTGCAGAGCACCAGAGAGAAGAACAGAAATTGCCATCTTCTTTCACACGTAAGTAAAACCCACTGGTAAAATGTCAGGGGCTGGACTCTCCACTAGTAGATGCAGTATGTACTTAAGGCAAGATAATCTTTGCTGCTTCAAGCCACATCACCATCACGTGCATCCCTTCCTGCAAACATCCCCAGTACAAAAAGAGCTGCAGAGCTGTTTGTGTGATTAGCAGCTCAAACTGAAGGGGATGTCAATGTTTGGAGAAAACTTGGCAACACCAAATTCCAATCATTTAGCAGAAACTGATTTTATGAAAAGCTTTTTTGAAAAAAAAAACAACAGGAGCAAGGAAGAATTAGAATAGACATCAACCACCAGCTTGGGCATTTGCTTTATGAGATACAGGTTCATACACGTAATCTAAATATGCTATGAAAAGCCTAGCAACTGGGCTAGTAGCCATATCAAAAGCCATACTTGGATTTTCACAAGATGTTAGCAGATTTTTGCTGCAGCCCATTGCCAGGTGGGAATATTTTTTTTTCCTATCCCCAACAGCTTTTTATGACAAAGAAACAGTTTGCTCCCTAACACCGGTGCAAATCATGAAGTTTTTATTTTGGCATCTTATGTTTCTTCCTCTATGGGAAGCCATTTAAGATGTGAAATTTCTTTCAAGGGGATGACTAGCTAGAGCAGTTCCAGCCAGATGACAAGCAAAATGGAGGAAGAGCAAGTAGGTTGGAAAAAGGGGGAACACAACAACATCAAATCACAAAGCAAACACAGTAGTTTCTACACCAAACTACCTGCTATTCCTCCTGCCCCCAAAAAAGTCTGTAGCAGTCCATAGATAAAGGCCTCAGCAGTGATCAGGGATTCTTTCCACCACTCCCTGGACAAGCAAATCCACCTAACAAGCCACCAGTCGAATCACAATCTTTCTGCCAGTCCATACCCAACTCCTTTCCATACCCAACATATGCTTTGCTGAGGCACGGCAAGCCTGTCTAAGGACCCAGCAACTTGTCAGCACTTCCCAGGCTAAAATGAAGTTTATATCTGTGATATTATTAGTAGCTGTATGAGACAGCTACTGGGGCTTGTTTTGGCTAGGGGAATGAATGCTGCTACTATTCTGCTTCTTTGCTGAAAAGAAAAACCTGTCTTTCATTTAATATGGAGCATATATCAGGTTATATATGAGAGCTATGCAAGTTGCTTATATGTAGTTTTGTGCTTTTTAACAGCTGATTGCCACCTCAGTGAGAATACTCTACAGAACGTGTAAACCATTGCCCTTTTTCTTCCTCTCTAAGGGGAGAAGAAACACAAGGGCCAGAAACCCAGCAAAACTTGTGAAATGACAAAAACATTAGAACTGGGATCAAAGACCAGCAAATAACCTAGACATTAGAGTGACAGAAACCTGCCTCTCGTCTTCTGAGAAGATGAAAAGTGCCAAAACCTGTTCACAGACCCAGAGAAACAGGGTACGCACCAAAACTACAGCTAATGCTGTAACATGCATCGTACTATTTCAAAGGCAGAATTTCTTATTTTTTAAAGGTCATTCATGTGTACTAGTAATGGAAATTACTAAGTCTAGAATTATTTATGACTTGCATTCCGGTGAATTAAGAAAATTCTAATCTGTATTCACAGCTGAACTTCACCTATTATCTTAGGACTCAAAAAACCATTTCATGCTTTTTTGCTGAAACAAGTTCCAAGTCTGTGTTAAAACACACCATCAAGTTAGAATTCAGCCTATGTCAGCTGACAGGCAGACACTGCCCATGTTTGATCTCTCACAGGCTAAGGCTTATATATGTAAACTTAAAAGACATTTTTCTTCAGCTTTGTGAGATCTGGCATCTGGATTCTGAAGGTCCACCCCACCTTCAGGGAGAAGTTCACCAGGAATTTGATTGAAAGAAAAATGAAAGTTGTTAAGACACTTTCCATTCATTTTTTTTACAAGCAGGGGTTTATGCTGAAAGAAAAAATAGGTGTCCTTGGAAAACTAAAATAAAATGAAAATGTTTCTCTCTATCCTGGGAGCACATCAGAACACCAGATGGGCATAAATGCTCATTCAACCATCTCTCAGGGTTTGGGGATGAACCATTAAAGAGCCGTTGATGGCTCACAGAAAATGTGGAAACAATCTTATCTAGAAATAATTTTACTTATGCATTACACATGCTCTGCATTTCTTTCTCCTTCTACTTTATTACTAAGGACGTATGAATGAAAACAGTTTTTAAACAGCTCATCTGTGCTTCTTCTGCTTGTTTGCATCCCTGAGTCTTCTGTTTAAGATGGTGTTACTGTAAGTTACAATAACGCTGAAGCAGAAAAGAATGTTGTAGAAAAGAAAGTCAGTTTACTTTCTTATGGGAAAAGGAAACATCAGAACGTCGAAAGAATGGACAGATTCCATAATAAAGAAATGCAGAAAACATATTTTTCTTATATTGGAAAGACATATAACAGTGACATTCAAAATTCAGCCAGAGCCCATGCTGAGAAAAGCACTTAAGCACATGCTCAACTTCCAAGTGGTTGCTTATGTCCATCGAACTCAGCAGGGTATGAATATGTATCTATCTGAAGCTCTTCAGCTGGTTAAATCACTGCTTAACAGGGTAAACCACTGAATCAGAGCCTAAGAGAATTATTCTTAAGCTATGCACATCTGATTTCAGACACTAGTACTCTATGTAAGTGCTCAGGGCAGGTATTGTTCTAAAATCTGATTACATAATATTAGCCTCAGATTTATTTTTTTTAATAAATTAATTAGGAGTCCTTTAAAAAATCATTTTCTGAATTACCATATAAATATTACCCAGAGGCACCAGGCTTGAAATGTGCTACAGGAGGAAAAAACCAGTTCCCACAAAGATTCACTGCTCTTATACATTAGCTTCAGTGAGAATCAGAAAAAATAAGAAAGATATTCTGGAAAGTGATGTCCAAGAATGTACCAAGTCACTTGTGTGTCCTGGAAAACAAGCATCAATAATTCTTACCCTTCAATACTCTTAAAATATTTATCATCAATTTCTCCTCTCATCTAACCACGGCAATAGAAAGTTTCATTTTACTAAAGGTAGTCTTTGCAGCTGTATTAGTAGTATTTTGTGCAATAGATGGTGTCTTTCTTTTATGATGTAGCATACCTCTCTCTTCAAAGATCCAAACTTAGAAAATCAAGCCTGACCCCCATACCATATTATTGTGGTCATTATTTCTGCAGAAATTATCCATTATTAAAATAGCCTATTCAATATTTCTTCCATGGGATAGATCCCAGCTTGAACCCTAAACCCAGACCTGCCTGAAATTGCTCAAAAAGAAAAAGTCTTAAGAGATCTGTATCTGAATTTCATAAAGCTTGTCTCCAGCTAAGGATCTCATTATCATAATCTTTCTAACACAAGCTCACAAAATATTCAGAGACGTGATTTTGAAATTATTGTTTTGCTTTACTTATTTAGATGCCATTCCTGTATAAACATTCAACCAGTTTATTTAGAAACTGCCACCACCATCATCATGATGCTGAAAGACATATCTCAATGCAAATTCCGTAACAGTGAGAAACTGATTCTGTTCCATAAAAGCCTATTAGAAAATCAGCCAACTGAACTGTGTTGCTCCTAATAGCTATTTAAAAGACAAATGATCAGTTTTAAATGGGAAATCTAATTTTGGTTTAGATTAAACACTACATTTCAAAAAGAAAACTTCATCTAAATATAATTGGATGAAATTACTCTGAACCGGTGCCAAAATCTACTAGTTGAATGCAGCTCATTATGGCTTTGCTCTTCAGCTGGAATAACCATTAAAACTCAAATTTCATGTTTGGTGGATTCTAAAGGGTTTTTTAGTCACTTACAGATGGGTCATACAATCCTAATCCCTATACACATTATCTAATGTTGTCTACGTTGGTTACTCTGTCATGAGAGAACATATACTACAGAATTACAGAATTACAGAATCACAGAATGGTTGAGGTTAGAAGGGACCTCTGGAGCCCATTTGCTGCAACCTGCCTGGAACCTGCCAACAGGAACACCTAGAAGCAGTTGCCCAGGACCACGTCCAGGCGGCTTTTGAATATCTCTAAGGTGGGAGACTCCACAACCTCCCTCATGTACATGTATATATGTGTGTCTGTGTGTGCATATGTATTTATAGACAAATATGTTGATGCCTCAGAACTTTCAGCCCATAGTTTCTCTCAGTAACTAGACTTTGACAGTGAAAGATTTCTTAGGGGTAATTGCAACCAGAAATGTCTTAGAGGCAATATATGAGGAAATGTGTTTTATTGCTGGGAGAATCCAGCACTTTCCTGCACAGTCTTTTCCTATTTTTATAAACTAAGCAAAATTGGTTGCAGTGTTGGTAATGCTCAGAGAGCATGTTAGCTGATGTGAAAGAACATGGAAGGTGGGAGAATTAATTGTACAGAATAAAGTTTTGCTCCATGACAGGGAGTATTAAAAGGTGTTTTCTAGATACAGTTCTGACCAAAACCTCCCAGAAACTGATCAAAATCCTGAACTACATCTGCTAAAGTCAAGAGAAAAATACCCCAGAAGTTATAAGCCTGTCTAATTACATCCCGTTCACTGTTTTTGTGAAGTATAACAGTGTTCAAAAGCTTTCAAAACAAGCTGTAGTGATCCTTCGTACTTAAGTTTTCATTATATCCTTTTGTACAGACTGCCTGCTCCAGGAAGAAAAGGGATTGGTACCAGCTGCTTGGCAGCAGTGATCCCAGATCACCATCTATCTCAATTCAGACAGGATATTTATAGAATCATAGAGTCACAGAATCCGTATCTCTCCAAATTAGAGGGAAGGATGTAGAGGGGTACCATGTCAAAGGCCTTACGAAAGTCCAGATAGCTGACATCAGTAGCTCTTCCATTGTCCAGTGATGTACTTACTGCATCATAGAAGGCCATTATGTTGGTCAAGCAAGACTTGCCCTTGGTGAAGCCATTTAAAACCTAAGAGTCTGGCCCATACTCAGGAATGATCCTCAAGTGGACACTGGACTCTCTATCCCCTGTTGATGTTGAGAAGAAACATAGGAAGGGGTCAGAGGTACGGCATTTTGTTAGCAAGCACACACTATCATCAGCTATCTTGCAGGACTAATCCAGCAGGCAGGTACTCAGCGTACCTCATGCTCCAAACCACTCAATACTGTCTGTGACTTTAATGTTGTGTTCTTGCCCCTGAAAGCACATAATTTTATGTTTACAATCCTACAGGAACAGTAACAGCAAGACTCTCATTAGTGATTTGTCTGGTTTCCCCTATTCTGGCACCTGGGAGAGAAGACAGAACATAACAAGGATAACAACAAAAACAAATTATTTCAGGTCTGAATCTTCCTTTCCCTCTGCTCCAGGAATAAGGTTGGCTTCTGTGCATGGTTGACTCTGTAGTTCTAATTGGAATGATGATGCCAGGCTGTTTTCTTCAAGTTTAGGTTGAAAATCTGCCTGGCATTTTCAACTGAAAATTTTACCTTAGATCTAAAGACTCAGTATGTGTCTATATCCTCTTTAATATGTTTCTATACTATACTTCCAGGAAAAGAAAAGCTAAGAAAAATTATTTTTTACAGGCAAAGCAGAAGACATATGCTTACAACAGAACTTGGCACTGAATTATTTCAAACATCTATTGGCTCTAAAAGTGTTCTGGTTTTATTACGAAGATATGCTGCAAACGCCCATCTCAAGGGCCCCTGGACTACTATCACATAATATGTGGCAATAGAAATGTTCTGTCTTTGTGTGCTGTGGTACATTATGACACTATGGCAACACTATAGGGTCTTCCAGAAGCAGCATGTAAAGAATTATGCTGGGACGTTTTAAAAACCAGTTCTGCACTGAAACTGAAGTGATGGCACTAGTTCTCTGAAGAGAGCAAAATATCATTGAGAGAAATATCAGCATGTAGTTTAAGATGTATTTAACTATCTATCTGCAGATACCTATCTTAGCCCACCTTCTTTGACTCCCCACATAGTCAATGAAAAATTATACACCTCTTCAGTGGATGATCCCAAGCAGCTAATAAGGATCCTGCTTGGAGTCATATTCTGGAAAAACAGCTTCTTGTGCATTCCAGAGATGCCTCTCTCATTTTGGGTACTGCTGTCCAGGCAGGTTCCAATGCTTCTTCCTTCCCATGGAGCCTGAAGGTGTGTCCTGGTTTCAGCTGGGACAGAGTTAATTTTCTTCCTAGTAGCTGGTATAGTGCTGTGTTTTGGATTTTAGTGTGAGAATAATGTTGATAACACGCTGATGTTTTGGCTGTCGCTAAGTGGTGTTTACACTGGTCAAGGACTTTTCAGCTCCCCATGCTCTGCCTGGTGCACAAGAAGCTGGGAGGGGGCACAGCCAGGACAGCTGGCCCAAACTGGCCAAAGGGCTATTCCATACCATATGGCGTCATGCTCAATACAGAAACTGGGGGAGTTGGCCGGGGGGCAGCGGTCGCTGCTCGGGGACGGGCTGGGCGTTGGTCAGTGGGTGGTGAGTGGTTGTATCACTGTTTTTTTTTCTCCCTTGGGTTTTTGTTCCTCTCTCGCTCCCTTGTTGTTTTCCTTCTCATTACAAATTATTATTATTATTATTATTATTATTATTATTGTTGTTGTTGTTGTTGTTGTTGTTGTTATATTTGTTCCAATTATTAAACTGTTCTTATCTCAACCCACGAGTTTTCTTACTTTTGCTCTTCCGATTCTCTCCCTCATCCCACTGCAGGGGGAGGGTGAGGGAGTGGCTGGGTGGTGCTTAATTGTCGACTGGGGCTAAACCACAACAAGGTGGGAGTCATCTAGCCCCATTGTCCGTATATCCAAGCTAGTCAGAATCAGTAGACATCTGGACAACAAAGTTTGGAAAGGGATTTTTCTGATCATATGCAGACTTCTACTTCAGCATGAAATATATTGCACCCAATCCTCAACTGATTCTGACAGCTAGCTCTCCACTGCCTGTAAGGAGAATGTGTGTAACCAG
The DNA here is from genome assembly GCF_035582795.1 of Mycteria americana. Lineage (NCBI taxonomy): Eukaryota > Metazoa > Chordata > Aves > Ciconiiformes > Ciconiidae > Mycteria > Mycteria americana. The sequence continues at coordinate 71,272,366 of NC_134396.1, forward strand.
CTCAGATATATCTGCCCTTTTTGTAGGCAATCAAATTAGGCAAACGAATCCCTCCCTATGTCTTTTATTATACACTAAGTGATATGACTAATATCTGCCAGTCATAATTCATGTTTTATTTTCATCCTCTCTGGTGAAGAATATCGGAAAGGAGGGGAGAAAGGAAGAAAAATTATGTTATCAGCACAATGTATTATTTAGACACGTAGCATGCATCGCTTTCCAGATTCATGACACAGTAAAGCTGACACCAATAGAAGTGGAAAAAGAGCTGCTGATGTGTTTGGAAAATCTGATTCTATATGTTAATTCCTGAGTCTTTTCAACTGCAAAGGCCCTTTCCCTGTGTTTATATTCCTTCATTAGCAAATGTTAGATCATTACTCCACCTAAATTAATAGCAGACTTCAGAAAGAAGTGTCAGTATTAATATGGATATATGTAGTACCTAAGGGGTAAAAATGTTGTATTTCCAGGTAAGGAAATAACAAAGCTGATAATCCTAGAAAGAAACGAGGTACATAGAACAGTGTTGCATAAAAACAAGTGAGCTGAAAGGCATGGGTTATAATGTCTCTCTAAGTCTGAAGGAAATGGTCATTCTCATAGTGCCATTTATGCTTTGTGTTAAATGTATTTAGCTAGAGTTTCGGGCTTCATCTTTGCCCCAAGAATATAAATTAGTGCCCCCATGAAACCAAAGCTATAATGTTGCAACAAAACGGAGACTGAGAGGACAGCTACAGAGGCTTTTCTGGGGCACTACAATTTTATACCGTCATATACTTCTTGTCCAAATCTGATCCTTTATGCTGAGTGCAGATTTCTGCCCTGGTAATTGAAGCACAGCTTCTGTCCTGAACCACTTCCAGTCAAGTTCTGTCAATGACAGACCTCTGGGTTGATTGCTTAAAATGTATTTTTTTGTTTAGCTGCTCTGAGAAACAAATGTACTCTGGAGCAGTGTCTAATCCATTGAGCTACCTGATCTTTCATTCTAGCAACATGTAGAAAAGCTCATTGTATCGTGGAAAAAAAAAGTTCCTAGGAAACTCTAATCAAAAAGAAAGGATGAGCTTGTTATTTAACTGTCACTTCTTACGTGGATAAATCCAATTTTGTGACACTTTAATCAAGATTAGATTGTTTTATATCTGTGAATATTTGAGAGTTCGAGACTTAGTTTTTACCTCTATTGAAATATGTCAGAGTCCAACCAACCATATTAGCAAAAGAGACCCAGGCATCAGAGGAGAATTAATAACAAGAAAACAGAGAGACCATTCCTCAGCTGCTGTTAATCAGCATGGCTCTGCTAGTATCAACAGAACCGAGATAATTCCTGAAAATTGAGTCTGAGGAATACAAAACTGTAATCTGGCCCTATTGGCATCAGAAGGAAATCTGCTGTTCAGTTCAGGCTGCAAAAGCAGGGAACACAAACAGAGGTGTAACAGGTTTGGTTTTATTTCAAAAAGAAAATGGATCCTAGTGCTGATGAGAAGCCTCCTTGACTCTAACCACATTTACTGATTAGCTACCTATACAGTGATGAAATACGTCCTTTTCTTTGTTTTGAACCTGCTGTGTGTTCATTTTATCTGACATCTCCTGGTTTTTTAGTATGGTGAGCAATTATTCCCATTCACCCTTCTCTGTGATCCCTCCTCTCATATCCTATTTCAGCTGACCCTCCTCCAGGCTGAAGATACTAATCTACTGTTTCCTTTCCTTGAACAGAAATCATCACCTACATTCTTTACTACTGTTTTTCATAATTTTTTTAGTTTTTCTTTACCTTTTCTGAGAGGGAAGACTAGAACTGGACACAGTATTCAATATGCGATTGTACAATAGGAACCAACAACACTTTTCTGTTTTATTCTCATTTTTGCCCCCATTAATGCATTGAGATCTTTCTTTTCACAGGACTTTGCATTTTGCCACTCCATTTAAACTCATCCTATTTGTGCCATTAAGGAGGACCTGTCTTGCACATTTCACCAACCTGGGTCTGAAGTCAGGAGTACAATGCTAAAACTTTGGCTGAGATTCTGCCTGGGAAGCTGAGGCTATGTCACCGTGAAGAACAGGGAATAACTTCCCAACTTGTCCATTCAAAGGTGAATGAACACCAATCCAGAAATAAAAACATCAGCTGTGGCCACTGTCCGGGCTGGTACAGCTGATTACAGTGAATTTTCAAAAATAATATTTCCCAGTAACATCTGAGATATTCAAATAAAGACATGATGCGGTTGCACTGAGAACACTGAGCTTTGGCATTGACCATCAGTTCCTTCTCCTAATAGAGTGAATGATAGTGTTATTTTCAAGATCAGCATATTAGAATAGCCAGAAAACTCAGTGTCTGTTTACGAACATGGTACAGCTGGAGACAACCGACTGAACCTTCCAGGAGCAATGACCCTGCTGGCCTAAAAGGAAACCAAAACAGAACGAGAGTTTTAGTTCACCTTTGTTGAAAAACAGGCAGACAGGTAAGGAAAGAGCCTCAGGCTAGACCATCTGCCTGCTTAAACTGGTATAGGCTGCTGGAAATACACATTTGTACCATGGAGGCTTTGTTATTTTATAGTGACTCCCAGATCCGGACTGAGAAAGGTAAATTTGTTTACATATTTCTTTACATATTTCCATTTTCCATATGTCCTAAACTTCCTTGCAATGCTCTTTGGGAAATACTGCAGTACAGAATTAATTTTTCATCATTAAGAGAGACCTTTATGAAGTACTTTTCTACCTGCAGGCCATGGATCCCAAGGATTTAAGCAGCTTATGTGTTTAACTCTTACCTTTCAATGTTTGCCCATTTTGTCACACAAGACTCCTCTCCTAATTGAGAACTTGTGCCCCAACTTCCTAATCCTTTTTCTCCTTACCCACACTATTCCTCTCCCCTTTCAGCACAGAAATCTTCAATGAGGAGTAAGAAAGGGCAGAAGCAAGCTACAATGAAGGGGAGGAGAGGGGGTCCACAGTGAAGTGACACCAGCTAAGGGCAATTTCTCCAGTGCAGCTTGCCTTTGGGGAAACTGTTACCACTGCTACATTCTTTTCTACCCAGGGGCTGTATCAGCAAAGTAGAACCTAGTCCCTGTGAAACTGGTGTTTTTCTTAAGCAGTCGCTCTGCCAGTCTATTGCTCAGGGTATTTACATGTGGCTGGTTTGCAGGAAATGCACGGGGATTTTTGTTTGTACTAACATTTTCAAAAGAAAGTCTCAAAAGCTTCCTGTGTGTCCTCCTTTTCCCTCCAGTTCCTCATTCATCTCTCCTCACAACTTACTGCTTGTCTCTAGGGTGCAGTTCTAGCCCAAATCAAATCAACTCAGAGCCATTTTGGTGAAGATATTGAAAAGTATAGTTCAGTTGACATCAGGTCTGATTCCCAAGCAAAAACACAAACCACCTCTCCAAAATCCTCATGTGGAAAGCTACACCACAACCATAAAAAGAGGATAACTTTTTTCCCCCAGCAAACTAACCTGAATCTGATGCAGGCAAGAAGCATATTCTCTCTAAAAGGCCTTTTTGTTGGCTGGAGTCCTTATTTCTCAAGACAATTTCCAAGTGCGGGTGAGAGACCTCCTATTGCTCAGCAAATGATCTGTTAAGTCACATTTCTTTCAGGCTTATCCCTAATTTTGAGTAGTACCAACTACTTGCAACCTCCTAGGGTGAGTAGTGCTCTCGCTTCTCCTCCCATGTCTGATTCCTGTTTCAAGAAACAGTGGGCCAGAGCTCTGAAGTGGCCCTCCTGGACCTTCCCACTTAACAAGCTCCTCAAAAAAGACTGCAAGACAGCACTGAGAAGCAGACATAACTGAAAGCTGTTGTTTGGTTTAAAGAGAGGAAAGGAAAATGAAATATAGAAAGCAGAATAGAAAGAAACAAGTCTGGACATAACCTTCCTCTCAGCATCATGTTCTTGCAGCTCAGTTCCCTCTCCCATGTCTCAATTTAGAAAACTGAGTGATTGTGTCAGTGGTAGCTAACCTTGTTCGTTCTCCCCCGCCTCCAGTCCCAGTCTCTATGCCTGGCTCTGCATAAGGTTCCCACTACCCTTGGGAAATGTGTCCCTTAAGCAGCCTCAAGCCTTCTTCCAAAAAAGTGACCTGAGCCCTGGTTAAAGAAACATAACACACACCTCCAAGCATAACCATGGTGCCCACTGTAGCGACACAACCTCACTGAAATTTAGCAGCTTGAATAAAAGAGTCAGACTCCTGGTTGTGCCTGGGGTTAAGGGCAGAGATACTTTCACATTGTGGTGTTTCTGGGAAGTTCCATGTTTGCCTGCAGTTGCAATATGGGCTCTCCACAATAACTAATTCTCAAATAATGTAAGAACATGATCTTATCTGAAGAACTCCCCCCCCCTTTCTTTTTTTTTTTTCCTCTGGGGAATAAAAAGTAACTGGAGCCACTGTATATTATACAAGTGTTTGCATTGTCAGATCTAGTGGGATGACATGGGGAAAAGAACGACAGGGAGATGGGCACAGGGGAGGAAAGCTGCAAACTCCCTACTTCTAGAGGCCTTGTCTCAGGAAAAAACCTCTAAGCACCTAGCAAAAAAATAAACCACCTTTCCAAAATCCTCTTATATGGAAAGCTACATGCTATTGAATTGTTAAACCATGGAACAAAAGCAGTTTTACTGTCTCTGTGCAGCCACACAAACTCAAACAACTTTCTGTCCTTTTTATAGTCGTATCGTGTATTCCTGAGTACAAATACATTCAGCATCTAACTGCTGCCAGCTTGACAGACGCAAATGCAAGGTGAACTTTGGATAAACTGCCCCTCCATCAAAATTAGTTTCTACATTAGTATTGCATTTCTGCTAGCACTATATTAATTTCTGCAGCTTTGTGTGGAAGCTACTTCAGGACCAGCAACATGTTTCTTCTCTGAAACGTTTGTCCTTCCTATTCAGAATCTGTAAATTATACATGCTGCAGGTACCAAGTCGTCTACCATTATACAACTAGAGGTTTCTTTGCCAAGAAATGCAGTCCCAGCAAAGACAATTTGGTAAACAAAAAATTTTTTACAGTGGCAGCAAAGTAAAAACAGTATAGATTGAAACAGCAGTTAGACTAACGGAAAAGATTCCAGTGCACAAAGAATAATGTGGTATTTACTCTTCCTTAGCAAAAAAACTTCAATGTTTTATTTCTGTTGAAACAAGAGGGCCTCCCTCACTATCTGGTAGGAGCAAAGGAACATTGTGTCTGCTTTCAGAGAACAAAAAAGGACATAAGGACATGTACACCTTATTTTAACGAGAAAGGCTTACACTTGTATTGCAGTCTTAAGTCCACCAGTGAATGTAAGAATGAGATTGATAAAGCAAAGACATTATTACTTTCTACTGTTGAATATGAAGTGCTAAAGAAAGTTTAATGGATATTATAAGCATGGTTAGGACATTAATAAATGTTATGGTTGATTTCCTTACCATCTGCAAAAGGAATTCAAAACAGTGATAAGTCAGACTTCCAAACAGTCTGCTAGTCTACTGAGCTTTATGAGAACATATTATTTATGATATCTCATATTAGTTTCTTATTAAAGTACTTTAAGAAGCTTGAATTTAATTCAAAAGGTTTAACCAGAAAGACATTCAAACTGAGGTATTTTAAACTCCAAATCCAATTTATTTGGCTGGGAATTGGACCTACGTATCTTTAGGGAAGTTTTGAAAATCTCAACCTATGCACTTGGGACCACTAGAAGATAGGTAATTTTTTAATTTCAGTGAGAAAAAAAAGGTTATTTTAAAACAGCTATCAAAAAAACCCCAAAAAGATCACTTGGCATTGCTAGACTGCATATAGCTACATGTTATGAGAGAGATGCTTAATACGGTTGGTGAGTGCTTTTCTAATCCCACATGTTTCAGGCGGTTAAATTATGTTTCTTTGGAGATATAAATTGATGTTTATATCCTTTAAAAAAAAGAATAAAATTGCTTAAGAAATTAATTACTGAACTGAGTTAATTTAATATTATTATAAGAAATTCGTCTTAAGCAACAGAAAGTCCTTATCTGGCTGGTGTAGTGGTATTTTTTTATCAGTCCTTTTAGCAAAGATGAGATCTTTTGTAACTGTTTATCAAATTACCTCTTCGCATTTGTCTCCACAGCTGAATATAGCAATGTTTTCCTCTCCACTTTAACATTACCTATAACAAAAAACTGCTGCTAGTCTCTATTTACAAGGTATTTCTTTAGGTCCCACACATATTCTTTTATATTATCCATGCTGTATGGAAAATATCTCATCAAAATTACATTTCCCTTCCTAGCAGAAATTGCATAATTCTTCTTATTTTTTCATCTTCTTGTTTAATACATACACATACATCTTTTAAAGACCGTCTTTGAGGGAAGCCAAGTATTGTAAGCCTTGTAAACTGTTCAGATTACTAAAGGAACTATTATAGAGTTTTATTTAGCCAAGAACCAAAATTACACGTAATTTGCCAAAACCAGTGTAATGCTGGTATGTTTATATGGTATTTTTTAATGAGTCTGGATCCTGCACTGATGATTAACTCCGGTCTCTAATACTGAGAACCCAACTCACACATTCAAAGGAAGCAAACTATTTCTATTCTTGTAGAAATCAAATTCTTGCCTTTTTCTTGCTAATGTCCTTAATTGCTCACTCCTGACAAATATGTTTTCCTTTATTCCTTCTTTTCACAGTGCAATGTATGTGTTTCCCATCTTCAGATTTCTTTGTGAAAATATTTTCTTCAATGGTATAGTATGGCCATGGTAATGAAACTTAAACAAATTTGAACCATTCAGAATTCTACAGATTGGAAATTAGGTACTGTCTTCTTTTTCGGGGGGGGGGGGGGGGGGGGGGGAGAAAGACTCACTGAATTTTGAATTTCTGAAATTCAAAAATTCTTGAATTTTTTTTTTTTTAAATTGAATTTTGTCCCTTCTCATACCTTTGCCACACTGATCACAGTTCTGAGTGGGCACTTCAGAACAAACTCACTGCAGGTGGTAAGCATACACAGGTGTCATTAAACTTGCAATTTACAGCAGCAATGAAGACCTGTGGATCCTTTATCATTACCTATGACCAGAATATGAAATACTAATAGCTTTCCCCTGAGATTTTGGGATTTGCTCACCAGCCCTGCTTGAAGTGACACTGAGTGAGACAGAAACTGCATTTCTGTGCTGCTGTTTTGCAGTAGGCCTTTGAAGTGCTTATTTTAGAGGATGCATGAGACCCCTCTCATAATTTTGTGTGTTTGACTGTTTTGGGGTTCAATACAAGGTAACGATGGGATAATTGCAAAGTGTGCATTTTTAATTTTTCCCCCAAATCTTCTGATTGCCTTTTCTTGAAAAGATTAGTGACTAGAGTCACTGACTAGAGTCAGTTCCTTTGATTTCAGGACAGCGGAAGTTAATTTTTGGCAGATTAGGGCATAGAAAACATGTTACTTTGCAACTCTGGGGATTCGTGTAAAAAATAACTTGGGACCAGACATAAATGGCGTAGCTGCATGGATGTGGCATGTGAGATGGGTACATAAATGTACACCTTTAGGTTGGAGATCTTTCTCTCAAGGCTATCAGGAAAATAAGGACACTTTTATATTGAAAAGACTACTTTGGAGCATGGTATTCATAGACATTTATGACAAACCTATCTGCTGAAGATTCATATTTGGTAGACAGGATCTTTTGTCCCAGGACGAAAAGGGTTATAAATACTGCAATGGTCTCTCCCTGACAGATTACCTACATTATCGCTCAAAGCCACAGTGAGACCATCAATATTATTTCAAATCTTAAATAATATTGAGGCAAAGTAAACACTCAACTCATTTTCTAAGCACTGCAGCATATGGCCAAGATCGGCTGTGTAACCTCTATCACAAAAGAGTTTCAAAACCCTGGTGGGCAGGACCCTGAGCAGCTTGATCTAACATTGAAATTATGCCAGCTTCAAGAAAGACTGTGACCTGTGGATGGGTCCATGTGGGAGCAGGACACCCCAAAGTGGCTGTGGCTGTGGCTGTTAGTCCACAACAGGGCAGGTATGTCCTGAAGCGTCTGTGGTCATGGTTATGTCTGTGCCACAGCAGGTATACCTCTGAATGTATTGTGGCCCAAGGATAAGTCCACACTGGAGAAGGTACACCTTGAAGCTCCAGTGGTTGTGGATAAGTCCATGCAGGAACCCCTGAAAGCATGTGGCCATGGATAAGCCCACAGCAGAGCAGGTACGCCCCTGGAGGGACTGCAGCCATGGGTAAGGCCATGTAGGCGCATCTGTATTTCTTCAGGGACTGTGGCTGCGGGTAAGGCCATGCTGGAGTAGACATAATTCTGAAGACATTGTGGCCCATGGATAAGTCCACGCTGGAGAAGGTACGCCTTGAAGCATCAGTGGTTGTGGGTAAGTCCATGCTGGAGCACCCCAAAATGTGCTGCCATGGATAAACCCACGACAAAGCAGGTATGCCCCTGGAGGGACTGCAGCCACGGGTAAGGCCATGTTGGAGCAGGTGTACTTCTGCAGGGACTGTGGCTGTGGGTAAGGCCACGCTGGAATAGGCATATTTCTGAAGGCATTGTGGCCCATGGAGAAGGCCACGCTGGAATAGGTGCACCTCAAAGTGACTGTGGCTGTGGCTAAGTCTGTGCCATAGCAGGTATACCCCTGAAGAGACTGTGACGCATAGATAAGGCTCCACTTGGAGCAAGTACACCCCTAAGGGATGTGGATAAGTCCAAACCAGAGCAGGGGCAAGGGGAGACGTTCACTGCAATGTTAAACCCTATGATCTGGTCCAAAGGGACCAGGGGTGGAGATCGTAATGGAAATACTTTAATACATTTAAACTGTTGCAACCCAGGATTTGAGTTGCATGTTATAGGAATTACTATAGCGAGAACCACCTGAACCACTGGAGGACAAGCTTTACGAGAAGCAGTGCAAGTGCAGCAGTGACCCAGTCTGAGCTGGCTTTGGTGCCCAGTAACTCCACGCAACACATCACCTCTCCTGTCCTGAGTGACCACCATAACAGATGGAGCCCAAAGTCATGGACTAAAGGAACTTAGTGGATATTTTGTGGAACTTTGTGGACTTTTATAGACATTTTACACATATTTCACAGGTCTGGTCCATAGACTAAGGAAATGATATCTGTGTATTGTATCAAAGGTTGGGAAGGGGGATGGTGATTAATGAGGTTTGGGTAGTGTGAGACCTGAGCATGACATAAATGTTATGGAATAAGGGGTTGAGAATGTGCTGGTTTTGGCTGGGATGGAGTTAATTTTCTTCGTAGTAGCTAGTATGGGGCTATGTTTTGGATTTGTGCTGGAAACAGTGTTGATAATGCAGAGATGCTTTAGTTATTGCTGAGCAGTGCTTACACAGAGCCAAGGCCTTTTCTGCTTCTCACCCCACGCCACCAGCAAGTAGGCTGGGGGTGCACAAGAAGCTGGGAGGGGACACAGCTGGGACAGCTGACCCCAACTGGCCAAAGGGATATTCCATACTGTATGACATCATGCTTAACATTTAAAACTGGGGGAAGAAGAAGGAAGGGGTGGACATTTGGAGTGATGGCATTTCTTTTGCCAAGTAACCATTACGCATGATGGAGCCTTGCTTTCCTGAAGATGGCTGAACACTTGCCTGCTGATGGGAAGTAGTGAATGAATTCCTTGTTTTGCTTTGCTTGTGTGCGCAGCTTTTGCTTTACCTATTAAACTGTCTTTATCTCAACCCACCAGTTTTCTCATTTTTACTCTTCCGATTCTCTCCCCCATCCCACCAGCGGAGAGTGAGCAAACGGCTGTGTTGTGCTTAGTTGCTGGCTGAGGTTAAACCACAACATCTCCAGAGGTCTTCTTAAACCAACTTTTTTCTGTGATTCTGTGTTTTTACCAGGTAGACATTTCTCTACTATGAGGAGCTACACTGGGAATTTACTCTGGGAATCTAAGGGTAGGGGAGAGATGGCTGGAGGTAGAGAAGGTTTTTTGGGGATGTATTTTTCCTTTATTCTTCATTCTCTGACTAATCTTCTGTCTCAGTCTGTCCTTGCTATCACCATAGAGCTGATTTCAAAACAACAGAGAGAAGAAAATTACCTGGGCCACTTCATTAAATACTTCTTAGCATGACGCTAAATATAATGTAGTTAGTGTCTTACCCTAATCTACACAGGAGGAGAGTTGCCTGTTCCCTACTCCTGTGCAAAATATTCACAAAGCTAAGAGGACAAGAGTCTTCCACTCTACAGCTGCACAGTTACTGCAACAAAAAAATTAAAATTCACTTTTTTTTCTCTGATGCTGAACTTCCCCAAGGTAGACCTGAGATTTTTGACTGTAAATTGCAGCAGTAGGATGATTTCTTGTGTATGTGATACACTTGTAGCATATTGCTTGGATGCCGGTAGTATACACTAAGCAGGAACAGACAATAAATGGAAAATTTCTGGGGACAAGAGGAGGCAAATGTGAGAGAAACAACAGTGGAGTGCAAGCTTGTATCTCTGTTGTGCTTACAGATAACCTGTGTTTTAAATTAATGAGCAAGACTAAGAGGTATCTAAGCCGAGATTGGAAATGTATATATGAGGAGCCTAACTCAAGATGTATGTTTGGCAAATTCAATAGTGAGATCTTGCTTCTCCAAAATAAGGATACTAGGATTTCCACAAGCATAGATGTTCATAACCAAGAAGAGAAACCAATCGGGAGATAGGTCATAGTTTTGGGGACAAGTAGGTCTGAACAAGGTTCTAGTGACTCACCCATCAGCTCTCTAGCATGATGTATTTTCAGTATCCATGGGTGTTTGAATAGCTAGTAATAGCCAGCTGGCAAAACAGAAGCAGGAGAGTGACAGTAAATAATGGTAGTCACACTTTATGGAAGAAGTTTCCACCATGCAGTTCTACTTTTGTCTTCTTGGCCACTGTTGCAAGGTAATGTGAATTTTTTTTTGCTCAGACAACCTTCCTCAGCCACATAAATTAAAGGATACCATACTGTATCTTTGCTTTCCATCTCACGCCTCTTGCTATGATTTGGGACTTTTTACTTGTTTTTTTTTTCTCTTTTTCTTTTTTAGGGATAATCATAACTACTATGGCTAGAGATCACCAGCTGGTCCAGAAGAGTGGAGTTCCATTCAGATAAATGAAAAACATTTTAGTTATAACAGCCAAGAATATTTCTTCCTGTTATTCTGAATAATTTCAGATAGTTGTTCCTCCTGAGTTTAAAAGTATGTGAATTTTGGAGACAATTAGTTCTTCCCAACAGTGTGATGTGCAACTTTTAGTCTCCAAGACTTTGGTAGTCAGGAAATCTAACTATACTGAAAGTGCTTTTGTAATGGGTGGAGATCTTTGATGTTAAGTTACTCTTAATGTTAATTAAATGGTTGTATTAGAAAAGACTGTTATTCCTAGTTCCCTTCAGATGAGATCCTCTGAAGGCATTAAAGAGTGCTGTCTCATTATTTCCCAACTTCTAATGTTTCTATTCTATTCTACAGGCACTCACAAAATATATAGTATGGCACTTCACTCTGAGGTGTTGTGCACTCTTGACCTTGTCTGTACTCAGGGTTACAGATAAATATATATTTATCTATAAATAATATGTAAATATATTAATAGCTCTCAAATATAAATATATAAATAGCTGTCAAAAGGTTTGGGTTTACTTTTAAACCTGTGGTTAGCACCTGCTAGATAAAGACTGTTTTACTACGACAAAGAAATACTCACAGGCAGTAAGATGTAAAAAACCTCAACATAGTACTTCAACACTTAGGTATTTTCTGTTTGTCAGCATTATTTCTGCATCTCCTAATTTTATGTCTTCAGTATTAATTGCATTTAAAGTAATGATACTTAGTGTTGTGAACAACTCACAAAACATTTCTGAGGGAAGCAGCCAGAATAGACTGCTGGCATTAATGGCACAACTCTATAACCCATATGTGCAAGATACTCTTAACTCTTACATAATAGTAACATAAGCCCAAGGAGAACAGAAAGCTTGGGAACTATCTGTAAACAACAGATAGCAGGCCTTTTGTAAAACAGCAAGAGGAATTTGACAGCTGAATTTCCTGCTCAGAGCTCCTGAGGGGCTAGGATTGCAGTCACGGTGAGATAAGAGTATTGATTGCAGGAGAGGAAAAGGTAAAATGTAGAGCCACCATCCAAAGATCTGTTACACAGTTTGATTTACTTGCTGGAATATCAGGCTTTTATTTTCCTTCCTTTGTCAGTGCGGCACTACCAATATTGTAGGCATCATCACGAGGGGATGGATTTCTAAACAAACAAAAAGAATGAAAACCTGCAGTACACTGCTGTAGCTCAGGCTGTCAGATTGTATCTCTGTGGCTGCAGTGATGTGAATGGAGGCATAACACTGTTACCTAAGTCTTGCGTAAACCACTATCTTCCTTTGGACAGCAGTATGGATGGGCAATTTTGTTCACAATTTGTTTTTCACTTTCATGGTTTTCCATTTTCCTATAACTACTGAAAGTAGTACTTGCAGAAGTGTTACTCTGATTTAGCAGGGCTCCCACTTGCAGTGGGAGCAGACTTGTGAAAACAGACCTGAGACTTTTATTTTCTAGACCCAGGCTGTTGTCTGGGTGTTACACATCAGAGGACAAAGCTTTTATTTGCCCTCTTTATATATTACCATACTCTACGTTATTAGTTTGTCTGGATAAATAAATCTGTCAATGTATCATTGAGGAAAGGCTAATAATACGGTCACCTGTTTTCCAAGGAACTTTAAAATGCCTTCTAGGGGTAAAGAAGAAATTAAAAACAAAATGAAGCTTTGGTTCCAAATCTTTATTTCATATTCTGAGAATTATACTCACGGTATAATTGATCACAGCTAGTAATATAAAGATTCATCACTGCAGATGGAAGACTGCTGTCTCAGTAAAGCTTGCCTTGAAAATAAATTCCACTAACTTTCAATCCTCTACAATGCAAAAATCAAACATATGTATGATGTGAAGATGCATTGGGTCAGAACACATGCACATCTATGCTCATTATCAGTCAGCCGTCAGGGGCTGATTCGTAGGAAAAGAATAGAAGCAAAAGAACAAACATGCAATGATCTTTCCTCCAGCAAAGTCCTCCTGGCTCTGGCAGTTAAGGGATTTCTAAACTGGAAGTTGCAACTGGACTGTTGCACTCACCAATCCATGACGCAACTGTCCTCTGTGAATTTGGCTAAACTTTTCCTGAATTTATTGAGCTTTTTTTTCTCCCCAATATCCTGTAGCAATAAGTTCTACTCTTAAATGTTGAGGTGCATGAAAAGGTATTCTGTGCATGCTTTTAATGCTATACAATAGTGCTAGCTCAAGAAAACTGCAGCCTGCCCTGATCCTGTTAAAAAGAGGGCAAATCCTAAAATGTCCTTACATGGAGTTACTTGGTGATATACCCAGGTTCATACTTCTTTTCCGTGAACTTCTTTTCAGAACATCTCCAGCAGTGAAGGAAACTCTTAGTCACAGGTTAAACACAAAGCTTCACCAACATTATTTATATTGAAAACTGTACATTTAATTCAAATCAAAGTCTACTCGTTCTGTGTGTGGTAAATCCGGTCATTAGTTTTCATGCCATGAATTTACTTTTATATTTATTTTCACTCCCATTAGTTGTACCATGCAAATTATAATTCCATTCAAGGCACCAGGAAGATTCCTTTATATTTTTGAAAACACTTTATATTTTTTAAAATACCACTCTGAAAATAAGTCGATATGTTCCAAGCTCCCTCTCCTCATAGCAGTTCACTAGAATAACCTGGATGAAAGTGTCTCTGATAGTCATGATATGCAAAACCACACACTTTTGCTGGAAAATGCTGAATTGTAAAAAGGTAGATGGTTTCTGGGTTTCGACCACCACATAATTGGAGACATCCTTGGAAGTCAGCTAGCTGACACCTCAAGGCAGAATCAGCCAACAGTTTCATTGCAGTCTTTTACTCCAGTTAGAAGTTTGGCCTTAAGTGATGGAGACTCCACAATTTGCCACACAATCTATTTTGACTTAATTTCATATTTATAATAAAAAAGAAAGTGAAGGCACTTGGAAAACATCAAGCTTTCATGTTTGGACTATACCAGTGTGCTTGTTTCAAAATGGCATTGCGTGTAGATATTGGTTATTTTCGGTTTTCACGTCTTAGCCTGAACAAAATGTTGGAAATTCTCAGTCTACACATGTTTCCAGATTGACTCTTGGTATCAGATACCAGAAGTTAACTACATGTTAAAACCCTATCCCAGGTGCCCCAGTTCCTCCCTCTGCCCTGTATTAGGCTGAGAAATCTAGCTAGGAACTTTTTATGAATATAGGGATGTTGAGTTATTATTACACAACATAGTTGTCATACCACTTGTTTTTGCCTGTGCCCTCCGTAGTCTAATACTGTCAAAGAACCATTACAAACAACATTCAGAGGAATTCAGTGAAATGACATCACTTACCCACCTACTTAAAAAGCACTGTAAGTGGCAAAATCTGGTTTTGAGAGGAACGGTTACTGTTATGTCCTGTGACTGTAGTTTGCATATCAGGTCCTATTCTTAAAAATTAGAGATGAGGTTTCCAAAAGCATGTTAGGCTTTTCATCTAAGCTCCCCAGGTGCATTCAGGGCAGAAGGAAGTGAGATGTAGCAAAGTAAGACTCAACAATAGTATTTCTACTTATTTCTCTTTTTTTCTGAACCCATACTGTAAGAATAGGAAAAAAAAGCATACAGCAATTATTTACAGAAAGTGGACATCATTTATAAAATATACTGGTCTCATTAGACAGGTCCTCTGAATCAGTCCTTGACAGTCTAATCCAAATTCACAACTAGAAGTTCCACTGGAAGCAGCATTCCAGACCAGAAAATTCAGAAGGTGTTAAACAGACTGAGATTTATCACAGATTAAGGAAATATGTCCATCCTGCAGTCTTGCAGCCCAGGTCAACAATTTACGAACAGACTGCCTTCCTTCCTTTATTCTCCTGCTCCTTGCCCTTGAGTGCTCAGAGCTAGTTTACCAGTCCGCAGATAAGGTTTGTCCTTACTTTGTCTTCCCAGATCTCTGGTTTCCCAAACAGAAAACAACCATGACGCTTTTCACGCTCAGTTATGCTTGACTGTAGAGATTATATAATTTAGTAAGTAAATAAAACTGGAATCTCTAGATTATTGACTTCTTGTGCAAGAAAAATCGCTGGATTATGAGGCATGACACTTGCGGTGATCAACCAACAAATGCTCTAGGCCAGCTGAAGAGAATAAAGAGGATTCGTATGTATTAATCAATAGATAAAAGACTTCAAAGTTAAATGGTGTCTGTTAAACCATTCTAAATCAGCTACATTAGAGAATAATGTATACTTCTTTCACTTCTCTTTATTGAAGGAATCCATTGGACTGTAAAATCTGGATTCTTCTCAGTTAGGGAGCTGGGTTGTCTTTGGCATCAATTTCTTTCCAGCATCTTGCTTAGATAAAGAACAAGGTCATGACATAAGGGATCCATATTATGAAAAACTGCAATGTAAAATGAGTACAGTAGGTAATGGGATTGTTCAGGTTATGTGGTGGGATAAAATAAGATGTTGAAAAGATTAAAAGATATATTTAATAGTAATTGAAAATGTACCCATTCAAAGCTCCTAGGATCAGGAAGCTTTTCTGTAAATCATTTCATGTGTCAAATAAAAAGTTCCTCAAGAATAGTCTGATTACTAATTTTCAGTTGCTTCATCCTTGTATAAAAATTGTGTCACGCCTACAAAATACAAACCTGATTGCTGGCTGTTGACAGTTACCATTTTTAAAGTGGACACTTGAGTTTTCCCTATACTTAAATTCGTATGAATAAGTATTTTTCACTTTTTTGTTATTGCTGAGGCACAATGTTTTTGCTAAAAACATATTGAAAATGGAATTGGAAGAAAAAAAGTTAAGTGTCAGTGACTTTCTCAGTGCCATGGAATAAAAGCTCTTTAAGTCTTCATGTAACTTAAGTCATGTGGTTTCTATCTTTAATTATCTACCCTCTGCATTGCACTAGATCTCCAAGGGTGGTTGATTGACCTCAGTCAATTGTGTAAACATAACTGAATTACTGTCTTATTAGCAGAAAAGCCATTAAAACTGGGGGGGGTTGTTTTCATTTTGCCTAAGGAAAAAGGGAGAACACCTGACTTAGCATAAAAGCTGTATCAGCACAGTAGGGATTTTTAAATGAGCTTAAACTGCCAAAGTGAGCTTATATGGAAATTGTTCATGATAGAAACCTAGGAACCTCTTCAGAAGTGTGTCATTTTATACGATGACATTATTAGCTGTATCCCCATTTTTCATGTTGTTCTCTCCCATCCTAGATTTCTTTTTCCAGTCAACAGTCCTCCCATTCAAAAGCTTCCTTTTTCTTTCATGAAAGGAAAGGATTGCAGGTGCTAATAGTAACTCACACTTGATGATCTTTACTTAATATGGTCTACACGTTGTTTACTTTCCTTTGTTCTGTCTGGTTGTTTTGCTGCCTGGGGATATTTTCACACTTAATGATGAGCAAAGGGTTTGTAACGATCTGAGTTTAAATCATGAAGTAGTGAACAGTTCATTTTAGGGAATTTTTAGGTGAGGTACTCTGGAGGATTTTTTTTTTTAATGAAAACCAATGTCAGCTCATCTTTTTAATTATTCAAATTCCTTTCACTTCGAACATATTCCATTAGCAATTATAATTCATGATTGCCATCAGTGTGAAGCTCCACTGAAAGCCCTGGCTAATACAGGTAATTACAGTCCTTCGATAGCTGACTCCAGTAAAATTAGGAGCATTCGCATCAGCTGAAAAGTCCCTGCGCCCTCATTCTGTGCAGTAATGTAGCAGAGCATGTTAGAAAATGGGTTAGTTTCATTGAAAGACGAATGACACCAGCCAAAAAATAAAAATATCTCTTGACTTATCAAGCTTTGAAGACCATACTTGCAGGCCACAGAACTTTTTTGATTCAGGCTATTAGGTTGAAGATGGTTGATTCATTTATGTTTAGGACTTCAAATGTTATGGAATTGTTAATGTTTACTGCAGAAGTGATATTGGTTACCATGACCATGTGGAAATGGTGGATCAGAGTGTAACCCAATCATCTCCTGCCTTAGAGTGTGGAAAGCTTTTGTTGGCATTGCTTCAGAAAGCGAGGGAGGAGAGCTTCAAGTTAACTCCTTCTTCAAAAGGCATACTGCAGGGCTACTTCATTTATATTGATGTCTGCTGGGGAGTTTTATCTAGGTGTATTCAGGAGGGAGGAGTGTACTCAGAAATTTCCCGAGCAAGACGCGATTTCTGTATTTGTTGCAAGTCCCTAGGAGACCAGAAAAAAATGTTTGAAAACCTGAATCTGTTATGGATATATCACACGTAGGGAGTCCACATGAGGTCTGGACAAAATGAACAATAATCATGACTGCCTGTAACATAGCCCAGACAGAAATTCTGATCAGACTGGCTGGAAAAGAATTCAAGATTCCACAGATGGATAAAAAAATGTATCTGATCTGCTGCAAGGTGAAAAAAAGTAGTCAACTATTCAGTTACTAATAGCTGTCTGAACTTGTCGTATCTAATTTACTATCACCTACTCTGCTAAATTTCCATTCAGATCTGAGGACAGGCCCTATGTGTGACCCACTGTTCTCATTACACTTGACAAAGCTAGGATGTTCTTTACTGAGAAAGGCATACCTTTTTTTTTTTTTTTTTTAGGAACACAGAGCAGCCACATTCAGGAAAGACTAAACTATTGGGAGCATGGCTTACAAGAGCCAATGGAGCACATGTAAAAAGCTATTGAGTCGAAACAGTACCTAAGGTTCAGTAAGTATCCAAACAGTTTTTACCTTGTTTCTTTCCTCTCTCTCTCCTTCTTACTTCTTTTACTTTTTCCCCTTCCTTTCAAGAGCCCTGCTGACTGCAACTGTGATTGTTGAAGTGAAGTAGAATTTGTGAAACTATGGTTCTTCTCCAAAAAGGAGGACATGAAACATTTTCCTGAAACATAGTTCTTTTGCTGGAAAGGCAAGCATCTGAATTATGTCCCTATGTAAGCTCTGTGAGCAGCTCCTACAGTGCATCAGCCTCCAACTGCAGGGCCTGGACGGTGCCTTTATCAGCAGGGCCAGAGCATGGGCTGCACATCCTTTGGCAGCAATTGTAGCAGTGGGCTATGATAGGAGAATGAGTTTCCCTGTTCTAGAGCACTTCTAGGCTTTTTCTGAACACAGACCTGGGGGTTTTGTTTGTTTTATTACTTAAAATACTGTCTTCTTCTAGGCTGTGGACTGAAATGGAGGATTTAGTATCGGTTACGCAAAAAGTATTTCTCACATCTGTTTCTCTAGGATTAGGGTTTAAAACACATTTTCTCCTCTTTGATGTGCAGTCTCACTTTCTCTTGTCAGAGCTGTTAAATACACACACTGGCAGCAAGAAATATGTATTTAGTAAACTTGATTTTGAAAACTTCATTTTTCTCCCATGAGTCTCCTAAGTGACATATTCCAATCACTTAAATGCATTTTGCTGCAGTTTGAAAGTTGTTCCTCCCCTTTGGGAATCTTAAACCATAGTCTATGAAGTAAAAGAATGGTTTTCATGAGCCAAAATATTCAAGATTTTTGTAGTTCTGCTAAAGGGCACTGCCACAGAAATGAGGGGCTGGGACTTATTTCCATTTCCTACATCAACTCACAAAGCCTGTCTGGATGCAATACAGTCTTGGAAGACGTGCCTCACCCTAAATTGACAGTCTGCTCACTCTGCTGACTATATTAGGAGAGCAGGTGAGAGGCAACCTAGCCTCCCAACCTCTGCCTTAGGTTGTGTAAATATTTTCCCTGATCCTCAAAGCCTCACACACTTGACAGTGTTCATCCTTTGCTACAGGGGCTGGTTTTCCTGATGCCCTTTCCCAAACCTTCTACCAAGGTTTTGGGACAGCTGCAAGAAAACATTGGGTTTACTTCCCTGAATGTCAAGAATAAATTGATCCATTCCCACTCCTTCGCTCCAGAGGTACACTCAGATGTATAGTGAGGCAATATCGCAGTTGTGTCCTAAACACACATCCAGCCTTGTCATCTTAACTCATGTAAGTACACCCACAGTTAAAGTTACTGTGCATGCTTTGGCCTGGGTCTTTAGCTGAGTTACCAGCTTGTTGCTGTATTTCTTCATCAGTTGCAGTGCCATCACTAATTATAACCTACCATCATTACAGTGCTTTATATTAATCTATATTATCTATATCTCTGACTCATTAGAAAGACAGTTTATGGCAAGGAAGGATCCCAAGTGAATCTGGACTGTCCTTTACAAAACCGCTTTAAGTGGAGAGGTTCAAGGGCTCTTGCTAACTCCACTTAATTGTTTGTTTACTTCTGCTTCTAAGTTTTAATATGCTCCTTTCAGCAGAACAGCTTGCAAAGCTTTGTGTGTACTGTGATTCCTTGTTGATTTAAATTAATACTTAATGGGTTTTAAGTGGCGTGCTGGCCTTTTTAATGTGAGCACACCAGGTGGACGACTAATTTAGGAAATGAAGAAGACATTTATGCTGCTGGACATGTCAGTGGTAGAACTGCAGTTTCTCCAGGACTGAAAAACACTTACCTTACTTGTTTAGCTACCTAGACATATTGTTTATCTGTGTATGGATATATATAAAAAATTTTCCTTCTTTATATGGGATTTGTCCTTGTCCATATTTCTTCCTGGAAGAAAGTTTCTGCTGGATCAGATATTACAGAATGCCTTCAGAGGGAGAGGGAAGAATTTGTGTGTGCATTGGTGCCAGCAATGAATTGATAGCTTGGGGGGAAAATGGTCACTCAGAAGAGTTAAGAGAATCAAACCTACCCTTCAGTCCACCTGAAAACTGTGGCACAGTTTGGAACTATAGCAAATATACAACTACAGATATACCTTTTAAAAAACCATATGCAATAAAAATCTGAAAATTATTTTTCCATGAATATCATGAACAGTGGGAAACTTGGAAAAATAATTACTTTCTCCAATTACCTAACCCACTAAAAAAAGTTATTTGCTATCTTTTAATAATAATTACATTTCTTGAAGTGTTGTGTAGTGCTTATCGACTTAATTTGTTCATTGGGAACAATATTATTTCTTCTAAAAAAGAAAAAGACAAGGATTTCTACCCAAGTAATTTATTTTATTTTAGTGGTGTAGCAATGACACCACCACAGTAAGTTCAGTACAAATAGAATGAGCAAAAATGCAACTGTGTTTTTAAATTACACATTCCATGAGATCAGACAAGTGAACAGGGCAATTGTAACTTTCATAACAATCTCCTGTGTTAAAATAATTTAGGAAGGAAATTTTAGCCCAATGTTTTTAAAACCTTTTCCCAAAGTATGGTGTGACAAGGTAATGTATAAATTAGAATAATTAAGACCAAGAACATTATAAAGATTCTGTGGCGGCTCCATTCTCCTTTCTCCTAATGACACATTTCCTTCCATGTTATGGATGTTTCGAGGCTTTTGACCACTTTTTACTAGTCATAATCTAATATTCTCATGAGTTTCATTATTCATTCATTTATCTTTGCAGTGGTATCGGACAATGGCTATACCTATTTCTATATTCATGTGTTGGAAAGAATATATGGCTCTATATTGGATATGGAGAGAATATTAGGCTCTATATTCTTTGGCATAAAGGTCCTGTAACGTGGACCAAATTTCTGTTAAATCCAAACATCAACTTATGGTTTAATTTTATTCCCTGGAAATGTATTTCTGAAAGTATGAGTGACAAATTATAATTTTATTGCTTGCATCTTTTGCTGCAGATGTCACAATTTTCTAAGTATTGCATGACATTTAGCAACTTGTGATACTGGAGTGTTGTAGCACTTGTGGAGCCCTCGTACATGAGTTTAGCAAAAGCCCTCACCTGTCTGGAAGCAGAGGTGAGCATGACCATCTGACATAGATAAATAGTTAAATTTTGCTCAAGTGAGGGCAAAGGTAACCTGCTGTACTACTTAATACTATAGACATACAAAACTCAACTTCACACCTACCCACAGAGGTACCTTCCTCCACTCACACTGCCCCATGCCTCGTTCCCTTTCTTTTCTTGGGCCACAGCAACCCCATGCAACGCTACAGGCTTGGGGAAGAGTGGCTGGAAAGCTGCCTGGCAGAGAAGGGCCTGGGGGTGTTGGTTGACAGCCGCCTGAATATGAGCCAGCAGTGTGCCCAGGTGGCCAAGAAAGCCAATGGCATCCTGGCTTGTATCAAAAATAGCATGGCCAGCAGGAGTAGGGCAGTGATCGTGCCCCTGTACTCGGCACTGGTGAGGCCGCACCTCGAATACTGTGTTCAGTTTTGGGCCCCCCACTACAAGAGACATTGAGGTGCTGGAGCGTGTACAGAGAAGGGCAACGAAGCTGGTGAAGGGTCTGGAGCACAAGTCTGATGAGGAGCGGCTGAGGGAGCTGGGACTGTTTAGCCTGGAGAAAAGGAGGCTGAGGGGAGACCTTATCGCTCTCTTCAACTACCTGAAAGGAGGTTGTAGAGAGGTGGGGGTTGGTCTCTTCTCCCAGGTAACAAGTGATAGCACAAGAGGAAATGGCCTCAAGTTGCGCCAGGGGAGGTTTAGACTGGATATTAGGAAATTTTTCTTCACCGAGAGGGTTATCAAGCATTGGAACAGGCTGCCCAGGGAAGTGGTTGAGTCGCCATCCCTGGAGGTATTTAAAGGATGTTTGGATGAGGTGCTTAGAGACATGGTGTAGTGGTGGTTTTGGCAGTGTTAGGTTTATGGTTGGACTCGATGATCTTAAAGGTCTTTTCCAACCTATATGATTCTGTGATTCTGTGATTCTGTTTTGGGGTTAGTTTTGGCAGACTCAGGACAATCTTTGCAAAAGTTATAGAGCATCTTCTTGGCTTGGGCAGAACACTAATCCTGCCTGATTTTGATTCAAATTCTTAAAACAGACCCATCTTGAGGGCATGATTCAGCAGCCTCATCTGACACCTACAATGAAGCAGCTATGGCATCCTTTTCCATAACAGTGACAACACTCCTGGGAAAATAAACCTGTATTCTTTCAGACAGATACAATTGCCAAAATTATACGTTGATTCATTGAATGGTCAACATGGGTAGAAGTTTGCTCTGCCTGGTGGTCAGTGTGGCATCCAAAGCCAAACCCCTTGCATGTCATCTTCCATGCAGACATGGTGATTCAGTTCCTTAATCACAAACAAGTGATATATAAGAAGGCTAGTTCCTGCCTGCCAGGTGGCTTCTTAGAAATGCATTATCTTCCAACAGAGCCCTGTTTCCAGCAGACACGATGGCTACCAGAATAGCAATGAAAGTTCACAAAAGCTCACATATCACAGATATATTTTTGAACAGGTGCTGTCATGCAAAGCTATGTTGTAGGCAGTTTGGGTAGCTCAGATGCTGGGGACCATGTTGCTAGGATCCACGCTGATCTCCTGGGCTAGCCATTGCTGAACATTTCCAATTAAGTCCCACTTGCTACTCCCACTGCCTTTTCCCCTCAGAGACTCACCACCCACACTCAGCTTGCTAGTGACTCCTCTTCCTCCTCCCTCACCAACACAGGGTCTGACCCACAGCTGGGGGCTACGAATCCATCAGCCCACCCACCCTGGGAGGACATGGTTAAGAGAGCTGTGATTAATGTTGTTTCTGCACTACACACATAAATATATGGCTGCCCAACCTTTTAAGCTGTGACGCCTTTGAATTTTCTCTGTTGCATGGTGTTCCCTTCTCTACTTCTTTGTCCTTTTGTTTGTCGTTGGAAGGAGAGGTTGTGTTATTATCTTGTGTTATTTACATACAAGTGTTGATGTAGTTTGCCTACCCAGAGAGAGCAGATAAAATAATAAAGGAACTGGGGAATCTTCAACAAATCTTTACCTTCTTTCTCAGCCTTCTTCCCCCTCTTCCCCTTTTTTTTTGGGGGGGGGGGGGGGATAAAGAGCCAACAGGCCAATTTTCCCTCTTTGCATTACCATTACACACACTTTAAAGCCCCATTACCTTACACTGTTGCAAAGCTGTAAAGCAACAGCAGTCAAATTGATTTGATTGATTCAAGAGAAATCAGTTGGTAGTTTAGCATGTAAAGGGTGTTTCTCCTTTTTGCTTCTTTGTTATCAGGGAATTATGAGCAGGAATCGTTTCTGTTTGTGATCCAGTTTACCAGTTTCGCTGATGCGGCATCTTTGCCAGTATTACATTGCCTCATTTCTCTCATTTGGAAACATTGAACACTAGTCATTGTAGTGGGCTTTAAGTCCCTCACCCTTCAGCCTCCCTTGCACTGGCTGATGACAGAAATACTCCAATATCAGTGCCTTCAAACACTGCATTGCCAGTCTGCCAGAACATTGCAAAGGTTTAAAGCCAAGTTTCCTCTCAAAACTAAGAACAAAGAAATCACATGGTTAGAAAATTTGACCCCCACAATATTAGCTTACATTTCAGCTAGAGGCTTCATTTTAACTTTTCACATTTGAGACCAGTGAGGACAAAGTACAAAAATATGTATGTTCAACAAAGAGATGAGGCTGGTGAGACAGAACAGGCAAAGAAAGCAGGGAAAGGAGCAGAAACAAATTAAAGAATCAGTTGCAGCTGGCTACACAAGGACACCAAGGAATGCATTTGCTCCATCACTGGTACAGCGCATCCTCATCTGTCAGCCTCCATTTTAGGATGCTCTTGGTTCAGTGTAGAATTATTTCTTTTCTATTATTTCTTTCTTCAATTCATAGAAAATTTAGCTGTAATGCCTAGAGGCACTGGGCAAGACAGGAGCCCTATCTGACTTACTATGCATTGTACATAGCACAGAGAAAATCACTGCCTGAAATAAATTTACAATTTGAATAGTTTTTTAAACAAAACGGTTTCTATGTGAAATGCTGTCCATGTCACAGAGAGAAGATGTGTGTAGAAGCGTCAGCGTCAGAAGATACCTATTTTTAAGAAGAGTGGAAAGGGTGCAGATGTAAGGGGAGGAGTACTGTGGACTTGACCAAGTTCACAAATCACCACATTAATAGATTTGACAGATTTCCAAACCCTGAATTGTGTAAGTCTCATCCATCTCTGAATCAGTTCATTGCAAACCAATTTGGTGCCCGAGGCTTTACACTGTTGGTTTAATGCTTGACAAAATTTGCTGGCAGATCTGAGAGCTATTAGTAGCTCTCAGTTTAATTGCTGCCTTTCATTCTTTCTTGTTAAAAAACAACTGCAGTGACTACAGTAAAAAAAAAAAAAAAACAACAACAAACCAAACAAAAAACCCCAACAGCAACAACATGGGCGAGTAATTACAAACATGAAATGCTACAGTGACACCAAGTGGTGAAATGCTAGCTGTCATGCTGCAAGTACAAGACTGAGTCTTAGTTTTGACACTTCCCATTTCTTTCTTATTTTGCCTTTCCTTCCTCCACCATGCGACTCAATGTCAGTATCAGTGTTCAAATATATTTTCATAGCAGCATATAGTTTTTCTACATAAACCATTAATAAAACTCTAGCTCTCTTCCAAAAAAAAGTTCAAATTTTGTTCCAGTGAAAGAGGAAAAAAGTTTAAGGTTTTGTATTCCCCAATAGGTCCCTTTGTTTCTGCTTGTACCACATGTCAGGCAATGGTGACACAATTCACTGAGAGTATGTCTCTAAATTAAACTGCTGAAAGCTTTCTAAAAAAAAAAAAAAATTTGAGAAGTGTCTCCTACTTTTCCCTCAAACAATTTAAAGGCATGCATCCTTTTGTGACAGAAAGGACTGCAAAGGCGATTTATAATTTGCCTTAAGGTGTTAGCTATACTAATTTTATTAAATGCTTTTCTTCACTGAGAATTGTTTTGGACAGACACCCAAAAATGATCAATCACAATGCATATGCACACAACATGGCATCTCACCCATGTAATAATGCTCCTGTACTCTTAGGTCTACTTTAGTTCAGACATCCAGGGGCATTTTTTTTCCTCCATATTTAGAATTGATACAAATAAAACATCAATACTGGGAAGGGAAAAAAAAAAGTTTCTGCTTGGTACTCTTATTATGTACATATTATTTGATTACATTATATTACTATTTTTGTTGGCATTATTATTACAGCTCCACAACTGTTTATCCACATACATCTTAGTCTCCCGTGGTATGTACCTTCCTCAGCCAGCATTATGGTAGCTATGTCTTGCATGACATAGCCTAATAAAAAATCATTCTGATTTCCAGGACTTACATTGGACTGATCCAGGAATGTATTCCCAATTAAAAACAAGACTCTGCCATAGATTTTAACTCTATAAATGCACTTAAAGCACAGACTTGATATTAGTCAAGTGCTACTTCAGAAAAGCAATTAGGACTCATTAATTTGGAGGTGAGCAGAGTTAAACAAATGCTTTAAAAGTCTACCTGTTATTGTAAAAAAAAAAAAGGCAGTAGTACTAATTATAAACACATTGACATATTAATCAATTTAAGTATCTAGAGAATAATGGAAGAAATTCCTGTATTACTACACAGGAACTGCAAGTCCACTGGCATGGAATTACAAGCCCAAAGGCTTTAATTTATTAAATTAAGTTCTAGGAGATGTTGATATGTATGTACCTAAATTAACATCAGAAATCTTGATTTCTTTTATTGATATGGAAAATTATTCAGGATTAAAATAGAGGATCTCATATGATATCTCATATCTCATATTTGCCAGAGAAGTTTTCCTCTGGCAAACAGTCAGCCATTCCACACAGACTGAAAAAAAAAAAAAAAAAAGAAAAAAAGAAAAATGCGCAGGTCCTGTCTTTGCTTTCTATATTTAATGGTAAAATAGAGCTGTAGTTTCATCAAGTTCCTGTTGCTCTTGCCATATGAATGAAGAAGAATCTGAATGACAAAAAGACATCTTCAACAAACCTATGTGGCTAACTATTAATCTTCTCTTCCCTTGCCTGGAGAGCCATCCATATTTATTCTGCAAGTTAATAAGGTGACAGACAGTAAGGCAAAGGTCTGAGCAGGGGCTTATGACATTGACCTAACAGATATTGCAGGCCCAGAAAGAGTCATTTCAGCGTTCTGAATAATGGATAATTTCTATCCTGGCCCAAAGATTAAAGGTATTAACGTACAGTCTATGCAGTATGAGGACGCATTTTACTTTCTTTTTTTTTCAGTCCATAACCGGAGATAATTTAAATACTTGTTTTTCCCAAGGCTCTAGTGCCTGGTTGTAGCAGATTAGGTAACCCAGTTAAAAGAAAGATGACGAGAAAGAAAAACAGTGTTTTGAAAACACTACACTCTTAAAATATAGAGATTATGAAGCTAAAAATGTGGAAGGGAAACAGGAAAGAGCCTCCATTTGTTGGATTTTTTGGCAGAGGAACACTACGGGGAGCTTCTCTGCATCGACTGGATGAATTTTGATGAATGATCAAGATTTCACAGCTGAACAGTTCCCTGTGCTTCATGGTAACAGCTTCCACGCTGCTGTGAGCATGTAGGGAGTGCAATGCAGTTAGATTTAGCTCAGTTTGGAAAGATTCAGAAATAAGTTCTCTTCATCCTACTTTTCTGTTGGGTAAAAGCAGTCCTAAAGAAAGAAAATACAAACAAACCATCACTCTCATGCTATTGTATCCTACACGTTGAGAAAGTTTCTAATTCCCCAAACATTCCTTAAATGTTATATGGAAGTAACTTTACCTCGTTGCTCTTGCAACACAACTTGCAAGTGGGAAAAAATTCCCTTCCATGTTGGCAACCCTCATTTTTGCATTGTGACTGAACGTGGGTATATCTGCTTTTTATTAAATGGAAGAGCATAGACTTGCATGAGTTTTTAACCAACCAGGAAAAAAAGTTCTGAATTCATTATGTCTGTGAGACCAAATTCTGCACCTGTGCTTCAGTCACACTGTAATAAATGTCAATAGCAGACATGTAGTGATTTTCAAACACTGAACTGTGTCTGGTCAGTAGATGAGAAGTTCATTTCCTATCCAGTAGATCTGAATTCCAGAAACTGGAATTAAGAATATTTTTAATAGCTGATATTAATATCTATAATATCAATATATATTAATATTAATATTTTGATTTAATATCAGCTATTAAAAAGATTCTTAATAAAACTTGCAAATATATATATACATACATAAATACACATACGTATATGCACACACATCCTTAAGTACCAAGTGTATTTCTGATTGTGAAATGCTGTCCTGATTTCTGCTGGGAGAGAGTTAATTTTCTTCGTAGTAGCTGGTATAGTGCTGTGTTTTGGATTTAGCATGCAAATAATGTGATAGCACACTGATGTTTTAGTTGTTGCTAAGTAGTGCTTACACTGGTCAAGGACTTTTCAGCTTCTCATGCCCTGCCAGAAAGAAGCTGGGAGGGGGCACAGCCAGGACAGCTGGCCCAAACTGGCCAAAGGGCTATTCCATACCACATGATGTCATGCTGTCATGGTTTAGCCCCAGCTGGCAACTAAGCCCCACACAGCCACTTGCTCACTCCCTCTTGGTGGGATGGGGGAGAGAATCTCAAGAGTAAAAGTAAGAAAACTCGTGGGTTGAGACAAAGTTTAATAAGTAAAGCAAAAGCTGCGCAGGCAAGCAAAGCAAAGCAAGGAATTAATTCGCTACTTCCCATGGGCAGGCAGGTGTTCAGCCATCTCCAGGAAAGCAGGGCTCCATCACGCGTAATGGTTACTTGGGAAGACAAACACCATCACTCCGAACGTCCCCCCCTTCCTTCTTCTTCCCCAGCTTTATATACCGAGCATGACATCATGTGGTATGGAATAGCCCTTTGGTCAGCTTGGATCAACTGTCCTGGCTGTGTCCCCTCCCAGCTTCTTCTGCACCTGGCAGAGCACGGGAAGCTGAAAAGTCCTTGACTAGTACAGCAACAACTAAAACATCTCTGTATTATCAACACTGTCTTCAGCACAAATCCAAAACCTAGCCCCATACCAGCCACTATAAAGAAAGTTAACTCTATCTCAGCTGAAACCAGGACACATGCCCAGTATATAAACTGGGAGGAGTCGGCTGGGGGGCAGCGATCACTGCTCAGGGACTGGCTGGGCGTCAGTTGGTGGGTGGTGAGTGGTTGCATCACTTTTCTTCTTTTGTTTTTCCCTGGGTTTTGTTTCTCTCTCTCTCTCTCTCTCCCCCTCTCATTAGTTTCCTTTTCATTACAAATTATTATTATTATTGTTGTTGTTGTTGCCATTATTATTATTATTACTATTATATTTCAATTATTAAACTGTTATTATCTCAGCCCACAAGTTTTCTTACTTTTTGCTCTTCAGATTCTCTCTCCCTTCCCACCGGGGTGGGGTGAGTGAGCAGCTGCGTGGTGCTTAGTTGCCGACTGAAGCTAAACCATGGCAAAGGGCTACAAAGCATAATAGCTTGAAACCATGGCAAAACTGCAGCTTACGGGAGAAGTGATATCCTGAACAGTTCCCAAACACTGGCAAGAACAAATCCAACCACTCTCTCAGAGGTCCATGGCTATAGGACACTCCTCAGCCCAGCATCAGAAATGCAGCAGAACTGCAATGGAAAGCTCCTGAACTCTGAGCTTGGAGCGTCCCTCCCCAGGTTACAAGTGCCTTAACTCAGCTGTGTCATAGCAGTACTGCACACTGCCCGAGCTGGATAGTGCCATGGTGCTGGTAATAAAAACTAAGGAATTACAGAAGCTTTTCCGGCCTGAAAGTTGTCCTTAGCCTCACCAAACCACAGAAACTTGGCATTGAAGAAATAATCCATTTTCTGATTTGAAAACTAATACTATTTCAGTGCAAGCTCCTGAGTAGGTCTGTCTGACTGATGTTTCACTATAGTCAAAGAAGCTTTGATTAGAGACAGCCTCAAAATTGTCAGAGATTAACAAAAAGACATTAGTGTTCACTCCCCCCAGTGCACAGGCAAATTTCTATTCTGCACTTAAGGAACTTCTAAAAGTCGCTTTGGATACTGCCATGTTGAATTTTAAATCTTTTCCTTGATATTTTTCTTGGAAAAGATTAAACGTGTTTTAATCTCTTTCTAAAATTGTTATTTCTTTAAGATAAAATTTGGAGCTTATTATCTTATACGTTATCATGAAATTAGGGCATTTTGCTTTAAAATCCCAGTAGAGAAGTTAAAGTCATAGAAGACACTACAGACGGTAGTTTTTGCTACAGATGTCCTTATCTAACTTGGGAAAAACTGTATTTCACAGTCCACTGCAAGGAATACTTTTTCTGTTTTCCTCAAGGTCTAAGACCTTACTACCAAACTTATACTCCGTCAGGCGACTGTAAACCGACTACAGAGCCTTTCAATTTTATTAACAATCGCTAGCTAGACTACATAAAACTTTAACACCTTTATAAATATACAGTGCCTTCTGGGAGAGGGGAGATGTTCTGTTTTGTGAGCCCTCTGTGGAGATGTCCAATTACCCCTGAAATACCTGTGCCTGTACTGTTAGCGCTTTCACACCAGCGCTACTCAGCAGCACCGTTCCTGAGGTAAAACAAATCAAAACAACAGCAAAATCCCTACATAAGTCATAGAGCAATAGTAGACTTCTGAACGCAAGCATCTTGCAATGAGTGGTAGCAGGGTGATAGCACTGAGCAAATGAGAAAATATTACAGAAAATACAGAGGAAAGACTGTACGTTTGCACGTGTGCGCCTCTATATTATTATATTCTAGTCTTTGCAGAGGTAATTGCCAAAGCTATGGAGTTAAGCTGTGAAGAAACCTGTGGTCTTTCTCTGAAATGGGTAAAGAAAACAGATAAAATGTGCACAACTTTTGAAGATCCAAGTACTAAGGTAATTTCATGTCAGGTCATACACTGAAGTGAGGAGGACAAAAGGAAAATGCAGAATGGGAGATGATTATCCAGACAGAGTAGGAAATAATGCATACCACAGCCAGTTTTTAGTCATTTTAAATCATCTTTGCTTGTCTGGAGGCGACAGCGATGACTAAACTCACAGTAAGACTAACTGCATCCATGGAGTCACGTGGATTTAACAGATAAAAGATTTGTCCAAGCACATCCATCGTAATCCGGAGGTGGAAAGTGGAGGAATGTAATTTGTCATTCTGTCAACAAAGGAAAACTTGGATATCTGTTATCAAACTTTCTGGGTAAATTAGTGGTCAGTCTAGTGGTGAAGGAAGAGCTCAGAGCAACCATTTTGAAAGTACCAGATGTACAGGAAGGTTTGGGTGCAGCAATGTACAGAAATCAGAAGGCATAAGATGGGAATGAGCCAAAGCCTTAACAGCTCTCAGAAGCAAGTACAGGTCAAATAAATGCGCCTAACTTGACAGAAGAAAGACTTCATTTTATCAGTCAATACAGAACAACTAAAGATCTTTCTGCAAAGGCTTAGTCTACACAGTCAGATGCAGAAGGAGTTACCCACAAAAGCACATTCTGATAAATATTTTTAGGCAGTGCCTACGGGTCAAGTGTGGAGGAGTTTAAGCACATGCCACACAATTATTCTATGCAGTGATTGAAGAAGGTGACCTTTGCCTCTACAAATTGTGATCAAACCCAGAGCAAGCTTCTGTACAGCCAATCTAGCAGTGCGACAATTGCAAAGGACTAAGGCATTTGTCATCATATATACTATTATTTTGGATTGAACATTTGGAAGAGATAGTACATCTGGAAGAGACAGTAAATGGAGATGAACAGCAGTCTGTAAACAGAACTGCTGCTCGAACCTCGTTAAGTAGATCAGATATACTGGGAAAGTACCTGATAGCCTTACCATTCTAATGTCAGGGAAAGGACCAGACCTTTTGCATAACAGGCAAGGAAGACAATGTCACAACCGAGAGGAAAAAAAGTCTGTTATGGCTGTCTTCACATTTATAAACTAAAACAGGTTCTGCAATGCAGGTTTTAATACAGGCACCCCATAATGAAAATTTCTGCTACAGAAAGGGGTCTATTGTTATGATGTTATGCAATGATCACTGAATGACGTGCAGGCTCTTCTAGTAGCAAAACGTGTGTGTTTGAGCTCTCTTTGACAGAAAGCAGAAGAAAAAGCATAGAAGAACTTTGGAGTTTTCAAAAATATTCTCAGATAATACCACATGCAGCTTCTGTTTAAAATTAGGAACATCTTAAATATTCAGATTCATGAGGAATATTCATAGCATCTGACATCATATCTTAAAAAGCTATCCAAACAGTTAGAGAATATTATTGCAACCATGTAGTTTGGCTGTAAAATATCATATAGGAATAATTTCTGCGTAGCATGAAAATACCCTCTTTTTGATGCAGAATAGTTTATGCTGCTTATGCTGTCTGTAAGGGAAGAACTTAAATGGAATCTCCAGTACTTACATCTAGGTTCTGTACAATGCAGCTCTACATAATTTTCACAGTATGCAGGTTATGTATGATGCAGCTCTCAATTTTCACAAATAATGAATTTTTTTGTAGTATGTCTCAGTCATCTGTCAAACATCCACTAGGAAATATCAATAAAGCTGCTTAGAGGTGCAAAGAGTCAAAATCAAGCCTTAAGGTAAGGAATAATGTTTAAGTAAGTCCCTTTGATCCAATAACAGAGATACTAAAGGTGTATAAATATTTCAATAAACCAGGCTTTTAGTTAAAAAATAGAAAAATACGTATCACACAGAGAACCTTCCATCAATACACATGTTAGTCCTGTTTCAAACTAATAAAAAAACCCATCATGTGAAAATCCAAGGTCTCAGATGTGCTTGTAAGAAGTAGATACAAGAGTGCAAGGCTCTTGTCTTGTTTCAAGTGATGGGTGCTGCTGAAGACACAGATATCCTTTGTTCAGTCTTGGATTCAGTGATGATTTATCTTGCCGAATAGATACAAAAATTAGAATACAAACATGGACCTTAGCAAGATTTTTCATGCTTTGATTTTTTTTTTTAATTTTTTTGTGTCTTGTTTTCAGGGCATAGCCTGCAAGGAAAGGATATCAGGTGGCCTGGAACCTTGTGCAAACTTTTTCTCAACTTGGACCACAATAGGTGCTCTTATCAAATCTTACAACAACTGTAGAGTGCATGTGCCATGCCTATATCCCTAAAAAAGCAATGAGAGCCAAGAATCAACCAGGAAATCAATAGAAAATTATTGTCAACAGAAATTAAGCTGATTCCACCTAGCTTCTTTCTGTGCAAATACCACCTCTCCAAGCACATGCCTAATGCAAAGGATCAAGAACACATTTCAAGGTGGTGTTAAAAGAATTAATCTAGTAGGGTAGCAGATTTAAGAAGTTATTTCCAGAACACTGGTGCCAAAAGCAATTGAACAATCAGAAGATGACTAGATGATGAGCACCAAAAACATTTTACAGTAGTAACAGGCTGAAGTTCACAAAGATGATTCTCTCCTACGGAAAAGCAGAAATAAAAATGAAGTGATGAAAAGGAAAATGAGACAACATATCATCCCAGTAGAATTACAGTTATTGCCAAAATATATGACTGATAACCTTACCTATGTGTGGCAACACATCTATGTAACATAATATTTTATTTATGGCAAGGCAATGAACTGCCTTTCTTAACTGTATGAACATTTTTTATTTATCTAATAAATCCAATATACAGTAAATATGTGATGAAAAAATATAGTTCTTACTGGCTGGGAAGATGTTGTCATTCGGAATATAGCTGTCAGGACTGAGGCATCACTCAGCCAAGGCTATAGTGGAATACCTTCTGGTGAGCACACCTTTTTCTGCCTTGAGGTCAGTTTAGGAACATAACTTCTTACCTAGTTCTCATTTCCATGAATTACTTCTCCATGTGAACATTTTCACACATTTCACAAGATATGTGCAGTAAGTTTCTAGGAAAAATGCTATTTGTTTTGAAAGAAATATTGGCCCTCAAAAATACAGTATTCTTTAAAAACAAATCAAACCACAATAGAAACTATCCCTAAAGCTTCAGTGAAATCTGGAAAAAGGCTAAAACAGCAATTGTTGAAAGAGTCCTTAAAAGAAAATATTACTTGTTTTCCCTGGGGATGATGTAACTGAATGGGGTGTCTGCAGGCAAATCAGCACAGATAGACACCTTATTGCTTGTTTGTCCTCCTTAAAAAGCAATGCCTACACACCATCTCTCTCACATCAGCAGAACAAAGTGGTTGTAGCAGCTGATGCTTCTGTAGGGCTCAGAGTATGCCAGTAAAGCTTCTCAACACCTAACATTTTGGCCTTGCTTGGTGAGCAGTCTTCTGTTATCTTGGGGAAATCTGTTTTCTTGGTAATTTATTTCCCTAAAAGCAGCTGCTCACTTCCAGCTACGAGCAGGCTAGTACAGGAGGCATGAAACACGTCATTTGACAGAGATTTCAGATGAAATGGTCATGATATCTTTTCCTTGTATGTTCTCATGGGACACTTTTCTATGAAGGAAAACTATGGCTGAAAAGTGCTTGCTAATGTATCATAGCTGTCTGTTTTCAGATGAGACACTGCGGTGCTGATAAAAGTCTCAAGAACTGTTTTGAGTGTTTAGGTTAGAGCCCTCATTAGCATGAAACACATGAAACACGCTAGTACGGAATACGCAAAGATATTTACCACCATTTCATCCAACAGCAACAGCAGAGTGTGGTTTCAATCCAGACTTCTTGGAAAACAGCACTGCTGTTGGAATAAAATTATTGTTGATTAGTTAAATCAGATATACTCTGGAGAAGGTCATTATCTTTAGCAAACCTAGAAAAAGGTCTTTTTTTAAAAAAAAAATCTGGATAGAACTGAAGAAGGTGAGAAGAAAGGAATTAAAGATTTCAGAATTGGAAAAAGATCTGAAAACAATTCAGTTCTCAGCCAGGCCTTCTCCTAATTGCTAGGAGTTAGTTATATTTGCCTCGGTTGAACTACTGTTTTTCAAAACACACTATACGGTAGCATCTTCCAACTACAGAATCATTTTTGAAAGACCTTACCTGGTAGAAAATAGCCATGTCCTCTGAATTTCCTTTAACTGTGCACTTGACATCTTTTCAGGTGCCAGAACCATGCATGAGACCTGACTCCAGCAGGATTTAGGCAGACAGAGAAATGGGTAAACATTTTTTTGTTAAGCTAATCTGTACCCACAAGGGAAACAAATAGCTTTCAGTGTGCATTCGGCTGTCTCTGTTTTTCTTTTAATGATGTATTATGCTGCTGGTACATCTCTGGAGGTCAGTTTCCTCGTAAAAACCCAGTCTGTTGTGCCTGAAAAATTTTTACAAAGCCAGAGCTGTTTTTTGCTGACAGTTTCATCTGTTGAGCAGGGAACAGAGTCTCTGCTAGCATCTAAGACTAATGACCTGCCTCTCACAGTAGATGAGCTTCTTTCTTTATTTATACTCCAGTGTGGGAAGAGAGATGAGACTTAAGCTATAAGTGAGTTGTAAGTAATAATTTCATTATAATCGTGATATTGCCAAGTATCGGGATATACCTGTGTGCACACCTGGTGAGCTTTAAACATTAATTCCCTGAGTGGTCCAGAAATTTCACTTCTAGTTATTTTCATAGATAAGATAATGAACTGGTTTGAAGCAATGGTCCAACTCATAACTGGGTGGCTGAGTGAGCTTCTGGCCACCTTCACAACACAGAGGTGCAGGAGCTCTCCAGGTGGGAAAATCCGACTGTCCTAAGGAATTCCTCCAGGCAGCTCCTGCTGTGACTAGAATAATTTAAAAAGTGTTATTTGACATTGTAGGTGCATAATCTGGTCTTTTAAGTGACAGCCGTAGATGGTTCTTGCTGCAAAATTGATCTGCTTATACACAGAAAAGGTACTTGTAAACAACCACTAGAAGCTGGTATGGCAGAGGCAGAAATAATCACATAGGATGATCTTTTGGACACAGATAAGTTAATAAGGTGCTTTGTACATACTTTAAGACAGTCAATAACAATGGATCATGCATGCACTGGAGTGGTCACACAGGGCCAAGGGCCATCTGGATTATTAGGACTGAGCTGAACAGCAGTTCGGGGAGACTCACTAGCTACAGCTGAAGACCCTTGCTAGGACCCTTGCAACAGAGACTCCTTTCACCACCTAGTAGTGACTGATCCCTGCTTGAGACATTTGCTTTCCCATGTAGGCATTACTTTATACCAAGATCCGAATAAATTAGCTGTGAGTTTTTTTCTTCTAAACAAACAATCTCTCTATAAGTGTCTGTGCAACAGTGACCTGCCTGTGTAGCCTGACAGTTAGCCAGGTATCAGTCTGAAGTGAGCCCTGAAAGCCTCCCTGTAGCTGGGAAAAACAAAACAAAAAAAAACATTACTTTGAGTTTTCATCCCTTCTTTAGATCTGAGCTTGGAAGCCTGTCAGGAGAGCAGTGATCCTATGTAAAGAGATTAGTCATTATATAAATAAAAGCAAGGACAGTTAGCATCAATTATATTTGCATTGCCTTAGAACTACTGCTCCCCATATTGGGGTATTTCCAAACTAATGAGTTACACAGTCTTTTGTATTTAATAATTGAGAGAGCAATTATGCAGTAGCAATGCCCACAAGGGTATGTTCTGCAGCCAAATTTTGGCACAAAGAATCTAGAAAGAGCATGAAGATGAGGAAATATCCATCAAATACCGTAATATTTCAGTTCATGATGATCCACTGCTTGAATTCTCTCCATAAATTGCCTACCCCTGTTCAAAAGGGTGGTACATTTGAAAGTTTATTTTCTTTGTGGAAGATTTAGGTCTATTGGACAGCTATGGTTGTAGTTCCCAGGTTTTACTTTTCCATTTTATTGTTAATAACAATCCTGTCATGCCTAGGACTTTTCTACTTGTTTTACTTGGAAAAAAGAAAAGAAAATAAAAATTTTAACAAAGCAAATATTCTGACCTTGCTGCATATGTTCATATATTCAGGGGGTGGTTTTAAACTATGAGTTAGTTTAAAATCAGTCTTTCAAGGGAAAAATAAAATATGATCATGAGGAGTCAGAGAATTTAATCTTCCATTCATAAGACTTTGCAGAGTAAAATCTTGCAGATGAAAAACAGATGTTCATTCCTAAACCGATGTGAAAATCAGAGCTTCCCACTCCAGTTGCATTTTGAAACCCCAAATCTCTTTTCTACTGCAAGTTTCTGCTTAACTTTTAGATAATTCTGGGAGGTCCCACATGTATTCCCAGAAAAGGATCCTGGGCAGAAAACTACATACCCACAGGCTTCGCTGAGCTGAAGGTCAACCTTCTTTTAACGTAATTGCTGTCAAACACCACCAATTTCTTACAAGCTGCAGGGAAGGCCCACAGTACTTTACCTTGCCAGTACTCATGTTTCCTTTGACTTAATCTTTTCAGCAGCTGTACTCAGCAAATTATGGGAATATTTGATAGGCTGTTTAATCTCTTAGCATGTTCCTGCAGGTGCTTGATTGGATTTACCTAAATCCTCCAAAGCATAATTGTGACAATTGTGATGGAATAAGTGAGTTGAAAGAGTCAACAATAAACAGAATCCTATCACTTTATAATAAAAGAGACTTAAGGTTTTGGGGTGATGCCATGGGGCTTGGTTTTTATGGCAAACATGGGAGTAAGTTTGCAAGTTCTCTACATTATGATACACAGTACAAGAGCTGTGAGCAGAAGATGGTATATTGAAATCTGAGTAAGGATAGGTGGTTATAAGAAACGAATAATATTTTTCCTCCCTTTAGCTGACTACTCACAGATATCTTTGTTGAAAGCCTCCTCCTGCTATTCAGGAGAATTCACCAGAATTCAAAACAGTTTGAGGGGAGCTTAAGATCTTCGAAAGAAAGACACACATAGATTATTAAACCTCTTTGAAAAAATCTCTAATGAGGAACAATTTCTCCCCTCCCTAAAAAAAAGCAATCCTCACTGAAAAAAGGAAATAGGAGACCAGTTTTCACACGCTTCTGAAACAAAGTTACGTCAATGTAAATGATTGACTAACAGTGGAGCTGTTAAATGTGTGAGTGAGACCAAACCTACAATTACCATTAATTTCCATTCACTCATTAAAGCACAACATAGCCCTTTGTCAAATGACCTCTTAAGTAGTAACTTCTCAGATCTTTGAGCCATAACAGATGCACAGTGCTGGGGCACCTTTCCCAGGACTAACCATATTTGTTATATAGTTTCAAACTGGATTTCAGATTAATGTAGCTCATTCAAGAAACTACAACTCTTCTGTTCACTGTGCAGGCAACAATCAGTAGCCCTATTAGAAAGACACAGTTGTTAAGAAAATTTTAACAGCTACTGGACAGAATCTGTTTCAGTTGCTTTCACTTTTCAAAAATATTTCATTTAATGTTTTTAGTGGCATGAGCACATCTTCTGGAATAGCAAGCTTGAAGCAAATGTTGCAGAAAATGAATTTTGCATACCCAACAGATACTTCAGTGGAAACCAGATGATGCTATACTCATTCAATTAGGAACAAGAAGAACTCTGTATGATACCTGTCCAGTCAAAAGAGAGCCTTCTTTTTCCAATCTCACACTTTTTTTACAATTTTTTTAATTACTTTTTTTTTTTTTAAACAGATTATTTCCTTTGCACAGTTTTATAACCATAGTCGTATAGACATGGCAGGTTAAACTAAGGGGATTACATGCATTGCTGTAAACCAGGTTTGTGAAATAGTCTAGCTTTAAAAAAAAATCCTTAAAAATACCACTGGGCAAGATTCCCCTTCTTTCAGCTTTGCAGCAGAAAATTTGTAATGTGGAACCACAGTTGAAGAGCAAGGACCAATGTTTGTTTTCTTTGGCAGCAGAAACAGATGAAAACCTTTCTTCCTCCAGTTGCTCCTTTTGCGGAGTGCTGAAGGTCGCTAACCTCTCTCCTGTGCCAGTATAACCTTTTGTGAAGCTGCACTGAAGTGACCCCAGTGAAAGCAATGTATTTTGGTTTAGCCCTGCACTCCATTTTACACCTCAGCCCCACTAGGACCTGTACCACCATGACTTGGAGAGGGAATGGTGGAAGGGCAACTTATGCCTGGTGAAAGCAATTGTTTTCTAGATAGCCCAGGCCATGATTGCCTAAACCTGATTTAGCTGTGTGTAGGCATGGGCTTCCCAGTGCCGATGCAAGAACAGGCTCACAAACACATTGCTGCAGGGAGGAGGAAGGGCTGCCCACCTCTGCAGCAGCAGGACTGCAAACCACACCTCAGCCTGGGTATGGTCTAGACTGCATCTTCCATGCTGGCATGTCACACTGCTTAGCAATCACCCCAACACCAAACTCCACAGCACACCTTAGACAGGGATGTACCAGAGGTGTTCCAAAACATGACCTACTACAGTCATTGCTTCAGTCTCTCTTTCTACTTTCTTCCTACCTTTTACTGCTGCAATTCTGACCATCATTTAGAAACTTGGGATGGAGCCATGTAAGCCAAGAATCTGCAAATCGTTATGCAAAGGGGAAAAAAAAAAATCTTTTCCATGGCCCTGCTTCTTCACTGTTATTCTCCTTTGCCAGCTTAACTAAGAATAAGCCCACATTCAAATGCTTCTACCAGCACAAGGAGTATAATTATTTACACCTAGATAGCTGCTTGATGGCTGCTAACAAACTTAACAAAGGTAGCACTACCAACAACGACTAGCATGGTGGAAATAGCAGTGTTGTCTCTGTACCTATTTGATCCTCTAATTTATCTTTTCCACATTGCTCATAATTCAGTGATGTTAAACCTCCCACTCATGGCATATCTATCCCAAATTCCCTGTCCTGGTTTCGGCTGGGATAGAGTTAATTTTCTTCCTAGTAGCTGGTATAGTGCTGTGTTTTGGATTTTAGGATGAGGATAATATTGATAACACGCTGATGTTTTGGCTGTTGCTAAGCTGTGTTTACACTGGTCAAGGACTTTTTCAGCTTCCCATGCTCTGCCCGGTGCACAAGAAATGGGCCAGCCAGGACAGCTGGCCCAAACTGACCAAAGGGCTATTCCATACCATATGATGTCATGCCCAGTATAGAAACTGGGGGACTGGCTGGGTGTCGGTCGGCGGGTGGTGAGCGGTTGTATAATTTTTATCTTATTTTATCTTATTTTATTTTATTTTATTTCATTTCATTTCATTTTATTTTAATTTTTTCCCTCCCTTGGGTTTTGTTCCTCTCTCTCTCTTGTTGTTTTCCTTCTCATTACAATTCATTATTATTATTACTATTATTTTGTTCCAATTATTAAACTGTTATTATCTCAACCCACGAGTTTTCTTACTTTTGCTCTTCCAATTCTCTCCCCCATCCCACCGGGGGGGAGTGAGCGAGCGGCTGTGTGGTGCTTAGCTGCCGGCTGGGGCTAAACCACGACTTTTCCTCACATGAGAATGCCTCTCCATGTTACTGCTGAAGTCCTCCTTATTCTGTACCCAGAATACTGTGCATACACTTTCAGCACAAGCATTAGATTTTGGCTCTAAAAAGACTTAAACCCAATGTCTTCTTTCTGGCGATACACTGAGTTTGGCTTTCAAACGGCTTTGCTTTCAAATCAGCAAGAGAAAATAAAAAGTTTGATACTGAAAACAAATGAAAGAAAAATAACTAAAAGGCTTCCTTAGGCTTTTGATGCAAAAATATTGGAAGAATAGTTTAGGTGAGATGCCAGTCTCTTTGATACCTCCCATGCAGAGACTGCACACTTCTAGCACTTTGATCAACACAGCAGAGTGGATGCTCAGTCAGTAGTTACTCTTTAGAATCAGCTCTGTTTTGCTTTTTTTACAAAACACAATATTTGACAATGAATTTGTCCGTCATCCATCCTGCTGGTAGATTTTTCTTTACTGAATTAAAATGGTTGCTTTTCTTTGCCTTTTATTTTAAGATATTCTAAAAGAACAAGATTTTTAAAATAACTTTTTTCCTCCTTGCTGAAAAGGTGATTTTCTTAGCTCTTATTAGAAGGCAATGTGAATTCTAAAATTTGCTCACTTATAAACTGAACAACATAATAGATCCTTCTGCTGCTAAACTCCTGCGGCCCCATTAATCTCTGTCATGTATGCTCGTGCCAGATATACCATTCTCATTCATCAGTATTGTGCTAGTTTCTTTTTGTAAGAAGTCATTTTTATTCTGCTTTCCTGGGATATGGTATGTACTTCACATATAATTTCAGTAAATTCCTTCAAATTGGTCAACTCCAGCTTTTGTATTAATAGGAAATGAAGAGTATTGCTTTATGAAGTGGTTTTCCAAGATTTAATAGTGGCTGGAGCCAAAGCTATTACTGGCTCTTTCAATAATATTGTTCAATAACCATAAATTTGTGCTGAAACAATTTTATTTGTTTAGAACATAGAGATACAATTGTGATTCAGGACCAAGTTCCCACTAGACCTTGTGTATTTGCTAGACATTTAGTTTCTGCTCAGAAGACAGAATAAAATTTGGCACTGATTCACACTTTGCAGGCATTAATTGTAACACAGTATTTCCCTGTGCTGCAGGGTGCAGAGATGTCTCTTTAAATCTACACAATTGCGGGAAGTCCATTACCATACGCTGGTGTTTAACAGTCTCTGTGTGGAGTAAGATGGCATTTTGCTCATGAGGACTTTTTGTGTTGTTATTGGGAGGGGTATTTCTCATTTTTTGCAGCAAGGGCCTGTTAAAGTATGCCATTGGTATTTCTTTTAATTTGGAATTGAAATTCCATTTGCTCTTAAGAGTTGTAAAGGTCTAAAGATGCAGGCAGTCCCTGGAATTTCAGAGCACCTAGATATTGCCTAATGTCTATGGAAGCTAAGTCCACAGATGCCTCAGGAGACACATTTCATGCTTTAAAAGGACTACTCTGCCTGAAGGTGCCGTGATAATCTTGAGTTCTTTACACACGTTCCCCAGAAAAATACCCCCATTAGCTCACTGTGATGATGGCATTTTCTCTCCTTTTCTCTCCTGTGCCATCTGCCCTGAAATCACAGCATCATAGAAAGGTTGGGGTTGGAAGGGACCTTTCAAGATCATCTCGTCCAGCCTCCCTGCCATGGCCAGGGATATCTTTCACTAGATCAGGTTGCTCAAAACCTCGTCCAGCCTGACCTGGAACACTGCCAATGATGGGGCGTCCTGATTCTCCTGGCAACACGTTCCAGCGTCTCACTGGAGTGGAGGGGCAGAATCACCTCCCTCGACCTGCTGGCTGTGTTTCTTTTGATGCAGCCCGGGATACAGTTGGCTTTCTGGGCTGCAAGCACACTTTGCTGGCTCATGTCCAATTTTTCATTCACCAGTATCCCCCAGTCCTTCTCCGCAGGGCTGCTCTCAATCCCTTCATCACCCGTATCATTTTGTTATGTTCAGGAAGATACCTTGATAAAAGAGGAGGCATTTCACAAAGTGGGAGAAAAGTTGTAGTTCTAAGGAAAGGAAGCTGAGCCAACTGGCGGCATCTAAATACACGTGGGGTAGATGTTCACCCTTGACCAAATGAATGGTTTTCAGGTTTGAGGTGCAAAGTGTGACCTTTGGGGAAGGAGAAAAGGACACAGAAATTCAGGTTTTGAGTTTTTCAGCAGCTGAGAAATAGCAGGAGTAGGAAACGTCGCAATAAGCGAAAGACATATGTCTTACTGAGGATTTTCCTGTGTGTGGGAAGATAATGTGAGTTCTGAAGGCTACATTTGCCTTTTGCTGGAAGGATGATCTATAACAGATGATAGCAGCAAGCTGCAATGGTAAGCGAGAAATGCTAGGAGTGCCTAACGGGGAGGAACAGCTGATGCAATGGAGCATTGCAAAGAAAAAGGAAGATGAGAACAGCTGGCACCACCTGGTAAGTGGCAACTTAATTTAGGCCTTGCTGCCTACCAGGAAAGAAAACAGACCTCAGGACTGTAAGTCTGTGTTCCTGAAGGGCAGGAGAAGAACACTTGACCTGTAAAGTGTCGTGCTGCAGAACTGGAGAAAGGGGCTGTGCAATCTTTGTCCTCTAGGTACCGTATGTTTTGCTATCTGCCATGCTGGGGGGTTGTTTCCCCTTCAGATTGATTGGCTTGACAAACAATGTTTTATTGATATTTGTAAGTGGGGAAGAAAAGCCCAGGGAATACCAGACAGTTTATTTTATGTTGTTTTCCACATGTTTCTGGATAGGCATTCAAAAGAGTGTCTTAGTAGTGATCCAGCACCTGTAGTCCAACTCCTGGCAGAAAGTAACACAAAGAAAGAAAAATTCGTATAAGGGGAATGCTAGGAAATTTCCTGAAACTGCATGGAAAGAGGGTACTTCTCAAAGCAAAGGCTTCTTAAAGCAAATAAATAACAGGAAAGCTATCGTATGGCCTGCTGAAGTTTTGCAGCGGGCCAATGCAGACAACAGACAGGCTGAGGTCTGTTACTTAAAGGGTGCTCGGAGCCCATCCCCAGCTGACATTTGCAAAGTGGTCCCTTAGCATGACAGAAACTCTAAAGCAGCTGTGACTTACCTTCCTGTTGGGAAGAGATGGAGGAAGGTCAAAAAGTTTTAAGAATTTGCTGCTTGACAAAAAGAAACCAAACTAAAGCACTTTCACGAGTGAAATTTGAAATTTCAGCTGGAGCTCAGGGAATAGTTTCAGAGAGGGAGGAAGACATTCATGTGCTGGGGGATCCAGTCTTTATTTTGATGCCAATGTGTAAGAAAATAAATGTGTGTCTTCATTTCTAAGTGCACTCCTGAAAGGCTAATCCAAAAGAAACCTACTGTGAAAAATTTCTGTCTCTCCTCATCCACCTAAAATTTCTTTTTTTCTTCCTCCTCATTCCACATCTAAACTGGAAGGCAGAGGGGAAGGGAGGCTTGTTCCTTCATCTCAGCGGACAACGGACAGTCTGATAGCAGAAGGCAAGTCAGTTAATCAGATGGAATCTTAATTATGAGTCAAATGCTCAGTTCTAAGAAACCCACACCTGCACAAATCTGTGTTTTTCTGACTTGCAGCAGGACTACCTGCCCTGGACTAAGACAACTGACTATTGAAATTATATCATTTCTACCAATGGAAAAATAACCTAGCTGCTGTGATTGATGCTGTCGTGGTGTCCTTTGCATTGTCAGGTGAAATTAAAGGGAGGTGGTGTGAAGGCGAGATGGTAGCTCAAGTGCTGTCCGGTGTTGCCTGGGCTTGAACAACTCCCTCTTCCTTCAGTTATAAAAGCTTTATGAAATTGCTTAACGTAGCTTACAGTACAGTAATCCAACGCGGCTCAACGTGTTCAGCCAGCCCAGATGGCAGGACTGCCCCCAAGGCAATAATGGGGGCGATTTCAGGGAGCTTTGCATGGGGTTCCGCTCTGCTTCTGCTTCACTTGGAATGTTTTGTTTCCAGTGTTGCTCCTGGAAATGCTGCAAGGGCATCTGTCTACAGAGGGCTGGTCCGCAGGCATTCCTCCCTTCCTTGGCCCACGAAGCTCTGCCGTGTGTAATTGCACAGGTAAGCCTCAATGTCAGTAATCCTTACTCAGGTATTTTGGCATTTATTTTTCCAGACAGCCTGATGTTATCGAGTTGCCTTGAGGCTTCAGGACTGTGTCTGCCTCATTATTGTAGTTTTGACTCACCCTGTGGAAACTAAGGGTTATCTCTCCAATAGCAAGTTACTGTGGGATGGAAAGAGAACAAAAAACTTAACTGGAAAGCTGTAAGTCTCCCAAGCGTTTTTCAGCTACAGTTTATGAGGGTGCCTTCAGTCCCTCTCTAATTCTCTTTACCTCTGGCCACGTGGCTCTGTCATTTGTCAGAGAGCTGCTGTTCCCACAGTCTGCACCTTTTTAAACCTTCCTTTGCAAGAATGAAGAGTCCTCGAGCCTCAGATGTTTCCTGCTCTTTATGTGGGCACATTGAAATGGTGGTCAAATAAATTTCCGCGCATTCTCCTCTAAAACAATCTCTGTGAGGTTTTTGGGTTTTTTTCCTGCTCAGATCTCTTATTAGGAAAAAAGATTCCTCCCTGCTGCCCTGCCCCAAGTTATCTTGCAGAGTTTCTTTGTGTCATTTCTGGCTACTTATCATTGTTGAATGTATGTTTGAATCTTGTTGGGATAATGAACAAGACCATGGATATGGATAAATGTGAATTTGCACATGAAACTCATTTTACTATTTGGTCTAATGGTAGGGCAGATAAAATAGGTTTTATTTCTATAAAATGCTTTCAGTTTCTTGATGTTTTGTTTCAAAAGCTTTTTTTCTTTTCTCT
This sequence comes from Mycteria americana, assembly GCF_035582795.1. NCBI lineage: Eukaryota > Metazoa > Chordata > Aves > Ciconiiformes > Ciconiidae > Mycteria > Mycteria americana. The sequence continues at coordinate 71,316,883 of NC_134396.1, forward strand.
GCTGTTCACTCTCCGTTCCGAAAATGGCTCTACAGAGAATTGAGGCCGAGGCTGGGTTTACACATAAGTTTACATGTGCATGAAGTGGACCTCTTCCCTTTTCCCAGAAAGCACAAGTCATTTATGCTGCTAGGTCAACTCAGGCAAAAGAGAGACGGTTAACTCTGCTCTAGCTGAAATTAAGAGTATCATCTTCAGTTGAAGCGTAAAAGACCTAAGCTAAGACAGCACACATGATCTTCACTGTGGGGCATCACTGATGGCAGAGAGGAGTCCATTGGTACCCCTCCTTGGGGAATACGTTAGACTGCTACTCGGCCTGGCTTGAATTAATCCCGGTGGTAGCGCACATTAAAATGATCCCTGTACCTTCTCCTAATTCTCCCCTTCCCCCTCCTTCATGCTTTATAATCTAACTCTTCTGCTTCTTCTTAGGAACTTGGAGGTTGTTGTTTGTGATTTATTTCCCTGGGGCGGGGGAGGGTTTATGTCTAATTTGACAGGATTTCTTTGGTGCTTAGTAAAAACCAGAGTGTATATTCAAACGCATCTACCAGCCAAACAATGGCTAAATTGCATTTGAAAGTAAGGGTATTTAAATGCCTAGGGAAATTTAGCACATCTGCCATTGGCCCATGTAAATGGGCTAATGATTCCTGAACCAAATTCTGAGTTTTCATTTCTGGGTGTACACAGAGGAAGAAATATAGCCAAGCATCTAAGTATATAGGTCATTAGAGAGTTTCAGAACAGCCATTTCAACTCCTTTGCCTACATAGACAGCCCATTAAAACAGTCCCCTTGTTTCCTCAAGAGCAAAATGAGTGGGAAGAACAAGCCTCATTTGCTAGTACTTGTCCCTTGAAATGAAAAGCAGATCGATTAAGATGATGCATGTAGAGGCACTTCCCCAGTTATCAGAACAAAGGGACTTTTGAGACTGATACCTGTGGCTCACAAAAGGTCCTATTATGGAGATTCCCACAGCCATACATCCTGAAAGAAAGGCACTCCTGAGATAAATGGGTGTACCTGGGAAATGAGCATGGGTAGGGACACACTGTGTAGTTCTGAGAAACACAAAACCTTTTGTTTGCTCCTCTTTGTTTTGACTTTTGTGATCTCAATTCACTGGCAAGGTTGCAAATGGGGAACGTGGGACCCGCCAATGCTGCATGACCCTGACAGCTGGACCTTGCTGAGAAGGCTCCTTCTGCAAGCCTGATTCTCTGCATGCAAGCTCCTTTACTCATGTGGCAACTAGATTCGATTCCAAAAGACAGCCTGTGGGAATGAAGCTGGCTTCTGTTAGCCCAGATTTCATCGAGTCTGCCACTTTGGTAGGAACACTGCAACTGAAGTTGTGCACCTGGAATCACAGAATAAGTCAGGTGGGAAAGGCCCTCAGGAGGTCTCTAGTCCAACCACCTGCTCAACACAGCATCAGCTGTGATATGAGACCAGGCTGCGCAGGGCTTTGTCCAGTTGGGTCTTGAAACTCCAAGGATGGAGAGTGCACAGCCTCTCTGGGGCGGATGCACAGTAACTTCAAGTCAGAATCTGGTTAGTTGCATGAAAGGTCTGACCAGCTGCATGTAAGTCTGCCGTCTAACCATGGTGGAAGGTGAATGCTGATTTATGAGCGATGGACTATGAAAATTGCCCCTGTCAGACTGACATTTCAGACTGATTTCAAGGTCAGAGTAGTCAGCATCTTTTTAAAACCCTGCATTTAACTGCTTGCAACTGAATGTTTAACAGACACCACTCCAGCCTTGCCTGTAACGTGATTTATGTCAAATAGCATCCTTGGAGTTGGTACTAAAAAATAACTTGAACTAGAGGTTTTGCTTTCAAAGGTTCAATAACAGGTCAGGTTATGTGTGTCTAACAAGTGTTGACATCTGACTTAAGATGACATAATGTCATCATGTCAAGGAGAGAGCACAGGCTTTTCCTCCTGTCTAGAGCTCTTCATGGGGTAAAAGGAAAGCTGACCATGCTTGTCTTTCTAGCCTTCAGAGAGTGGGAAGGGGTGCTTTACACTCATTCCACGTACCTTTATGCAAGTCAGAGTATGCAGCTGTGAAGAGAACTGTGCCATCCATGTTAGGAACAATTCAGAAGCCTCTGTGCTGCAACATGGTGAAAGAAAGTGTGGGCTGGGATAGCCCCAACGTTAGCTCTGGTCCAGAGATGAGACCTCGTCTCCCTTGCTGACCTCCCATAACACTCAAGTGCTGCAATGTGTCTCACAGGAGTTTTACTTGGTCTAAGCTTTTAATGAGTTGCCTTTTCCTTGCTCTGTGTTTCATCTTACCTTCTGAATTCCATTCTGCATTTAAGTACTCAAAAAACCTCGCAGAAACCTATACATCATTGTTATGGTCAGACAAGCCGTCATTTAAGTATCTACCCTTCCCTCCCCTATTATCTTCTTTCTAGGGAAAGAAATTTCTTCCACTCTTGTCCCTACGGAACTGTCAGTTTTACGCTCTATCTTTCACCTTTCTAGAAGGCTACTTAACTAGAGGTTCTCAACATGCTGAAAATGTCTAGACAGAAACTCGGGACTGTCATTGTCCCTGGAGCAAATTATGCCTTGGCACGTTCATATCTCTGAGGCTATGGGACAGGGTGCAGGAAGATGCCATAAAACAGAACACAACATCGACACATGCAACCGGTATTCACCCACTAAGCTGTATGACTTTGGATAGTCTCGTCCATTTATAAGAATTCAAAGATTGAAAATAGCACGGAAGGAAAAGGTGTAGGTGAATGTTCCAAATTAGTGGCATTTGAGCTCAAAAGGAAAAGTATGGTGTTGCTTATGGGAGATGAATAAATTCATTGTCATCTATTCACACTGTGCATGTGGGTTGTTTTCTGTCGATTCCACTGTTTGTCCTGCGTAGGAACATCAATCAAAATTAAGTAAGACAAATAGTTCTGTCCACAGCAGGGAGGAGAAGGTATATTCATCATTTAGATGATCAGATGCTCTGCATGCTGAAAACCTTAGTCTGGCCTCCATTTGCTCTGCAGTCAGTGACAGAGTGAGAAAGGGCAGCACATTCGGAGAGACTGAGAGTTGTCTTCCATCTGCTCCCCCATCAGCATGCAAAATTGGACACCAGTGGCACAGCTACTCAATGCAGAAGCAATTTGGTGGAAGATGTCTGACCATTCAACTTTCTTGTACAAATTCCTTTGCATACCACCTGATGACCGACAGATATTTATTTCAACTTCCTTGACCAGTGACACGAACATTTAACAAAAAAGGTTTTTATTTTCTTTCCACTAAATTCTGCACCTACCCCTTTACCTTCAGATTCCTGACAACTACTTATTTCACCGTTATAAACAATAACGCATGCACAGAAATTAATCATGGATTGCAGCTGCTTTCCTCCAGGCCCTGGCACATCCATTTAACCACCGAGTAGAAGTGGCACTTCCTACCATTCACGGACTACAGCTGAATATCTCCTAGCTGGGCTGACTGTTCTCTCTGTTTCTGCAGCATATTTTCCTTTAAAACCCCTCTTAGACTTTGTTGAAGCTGTCATGAGGTACTATGCTGCTCCAGATTTTTTCCAGGTACCTTTGGCTGGTTTAAGGTTGAATATTTAGTCTGGTGGAGACCTGCCTACGGAGACCTGCTGTCGAGGTTTTTTCTGGAGGGATAAGCATGTCCAGCCAGAGCAGTTTGTTCCCTCTACTGATCTCTCTCTGGAACCTCTGACTGAGGTGCTTTGTTGGTGAGATTTTTGTAGAAAGGAAGAAAACACCCTGATTTCTGCTTGACCACCTGTGTTAGCTGTATGTTTAAATAAAACTGGTAAGGGTTACCACATGCAACCAGCACGTCTTTGATTATTGGTCCATTTTAAATCACAACCACAATACCTTGAACATCTGGTTTTATTTGTAAAGGAAGGTGATTTTTGTGCCAGACGGGGACACTGATGCTGGAGGGACGTGCCACATAACTATCACTCCTGGGTAAGTGCTCAGAAAAAGGTGACTGTTGATTTAGAAAAGGCTAGTAAACGTAGCACGTTCCTATACTCCGGAAGCCTGAAGAAGTCCTGCATGAAAAGGTGAAGTTCCACACACAAAACCTGTGTGACTTACCTTAATTTGGTGTAGCCAGACTCCAGCAACTTATTTCTAATTCAGTTAATCAGACCCCTTCTAATGTGTACAACGTCTAGTGTGCAGGGAGAAGGTGGGATCAGAAAAGTGGCAAAGGCACTGGTGGTGGAGTGTTTGGTTGTCTTTGGTTTCATTCTTCCTCCCAAAGATGATGATTGGCAGGGACATGGAAGGGTAAGGCAAATCCCAAACCGTTGTATCCAAAACTGCAAATTGCAAATTTTAGCTGCAAATTGCACTAATAAGATCAGTTCATGTCACGTTTTCTGATAGACTAGAAATATGAAATTTCAGTCCTTCATTTTTGAAAAGTTTCATTGTTTGAAGGAGGAAAATTGGAAGAATCTAGAGGAAAGGGGAAAACCCAATTTTAACAGTTAAAGGAAGGCTCTGCTCAGCCTTGTTCAGGATAATGCATTTCAAACAAATGAAGAGTAAGAGTTTGGAAATGGTCTTGTGGTGGTTCCTGTCATGTGCTAGTAGAATTTCGAAATATGTGAGCACTGTCTCACATGGGAATGGAATAAAACTCCTCTTTAATAACAAATAAGGAGATAATACCTCTCTTGGGAGGCTACCGGCATTTTCAGCGGATGGGAGGCAACAATTTGCCTGTGTAGTTGTTGCCCACTGTTCACTATTTCCTTAGGGAATTAATTATTTGGGTGGTTTCCCTCTAAGAAGTCCTTCTGTCCTTCTAAGATGTGATTACACTATCAGGATGATAAGAGAAACGGTTATTTCTCTTGGTTTTAGTTTTAGATTCTGTCTGGAATTTTCTGTTGCTTGGTTTTATCCTTTGATTATAGAATTAAGGATGGAGAAGGCATCTGAGAAGTTGTTTAATTCCTTCTTGAAAACATCAAAGCTGTACCAGATATACGTTCCTAATATCCACCCTGTGCAAGTCCCAGTCAGGTAGGGAGCAAGTAGCTCCTTGGTCATTGCGAAGCATATTTTTTCAGTCTTTAGCATAGGTTGTGGGTTTTTTCTGCTCTATCAATCATTAAAGTTAGTAACAGAGGAAACAAAGCCCTGGAAGTTAATCTTTTTGACATTGCGCTTTTAAAAATCTGTTACATGTTTTTAAAAATTGGATTATCTGGACATGCTGTTTAAATTCGGGTTTGTCTGTTTGTACTTCCTTACATTCATTGATATTGTTATTTTAGCTGTAAGGGCCTAAAATGTGACATGGGCAAGCTTTTTAGTTAGAGGTAAAATATTTTATTACACCAATTGATACAGTAGGGAAAACAAAACAACACCAAGCAAATTCGCTTTAAGGTTTTGTCCTCATATGAGGTCTAACAACTAGGTAAGAAATTCAAATTAAATACATAAGTATTATGTTTGGTTTGGTTTTGTTTTGCTTCTCCCAAATTACTTTCTGTTGAGTTGACTCAATACAACCATATTGAGAACCACCTAATGACCAAGTTCCTACAGTATTCAGAAACAACATCACCATTCTGAAATGTAAAGAGGTAAATACATCTAAGTGTTTAACGACTGTCCTGCTCCAGTTGAAGGTTAATCTTACCAAGTGGGAAGGCCTTCTGGGCAGATCAATCCCTGAGCTGCTGAGGCTCAGAGCCACTTTCCCAGAGGGATGTTCAGAACAGAGCCTAGGACTGAAAGGCTAAATGCGGTTAACAGGCGTCATATATTTTAAAAAAAAAAAAAAAAAGTGCAAAGCAATTATTTCGTACAGATTACAACGCCTTGATGGGGATTGCAATGTTCAAAGCATTGAGTAGTCACTGCTCAGGACTGGCCTACCTGTCTGGTTGATAAGTCAGAAAATATCTTCTTCAGGAGGCAATTCTGAAGCAGAAAATGGCCACGTAAAGTTCAAAGGGCCATGCAGAAAATCTTGGCTCTGCCCATAGTTGGGCTACAAAACCTCCTGATGGCTTTTCTTCTGTTCCTCATGGATTCAGCCATACCCTTCTGTTTTCAGAACCCATCCTCATTCTCGGTGTCTGAACTTCTTCTGACACAGTCAACTCATCTCTGAAAGCACAGTATAAGAGTCTGAACCACCAGCACCCCAGGAATTGTTAAAGCTCTGTTTATGGCTAAAGAGAATTCGGTATATTTCTACAGGCGCTTTGACTCTGCATGCTCTTAGAACAATGTTGTTACACATCAGCTTCTCTAATAAATGTGGACGTCTCGCACCCTGAAACGCACCTTTACCTAAAGCTTCAGTAAGTGCAAGTCCTGAGGCAAAATGCATTTGGTTAACATATAGTTCCATTCTTTTTTGAATATAAATCACATTTGCTCAACGTCTAAAGTCATTCAGCAGATACCCGACTTACCTGATGTACACCACTCTGCACAAAATGAACTGCCGGTGTGAAATGAAATACATTCTTTCTTTATAATTGTGCACCATTAACTTCAGAACACTCTGTATTTCCTTAGAAAAAAGAATTTTTGGGGGTTTTTGCAGATCATCCGTTACCACAGAAACGTTAACAGGAATGGTTTGCCTTGTTAATGCATCCTCAACCTGAGAATTAAGGGAGAAACATGGTGTGCGGTATACTCCTTTGGCTGCAGAGAAGACAGGTGCTCATTTCCAACATCAGTGCCAATGTTCTGCTCTTTCCAATAACAAATTAAAGGCAAAAGTTTAAGACCTGAAAGGCTACCTCACTCTAGCAAGACGCTATACACCACAGTAACAACCACTTGTACATTTATTTCCAGAACTATCACAACCAGTCCTCTGTTTTCTCTTTTGCCACTGCTTTTCTGTTGTTAAATCCAGAGCTGAATAGTATCAGCAGCTTCAAAGAGAAAATGGGCAAGTCCATTCCGCCGTCTCAGAAGTGCAAATTACAGACAACATACCTGTTTAGTTCAATTATTATTTTAACGCCTGACCGGTGTGGTATGCACAGGTAATTCAGCTATTTGAGCCGGTTGAGTTCCATGACTCCTGTGGGTTATCTATGCCATCTTGCCAAAATGAGGCAAAGTGGGCAACCAGATACTCTGAACAGGTTTCAAAGGAATTACAGACCTGCGGGAGAGAGCAAGGAAATATTGCCAGGGAATGCTTCGTTAATGGCGACTTTGTCTTCTGGAGCATGCAGATAAAGCTAGTGAGTTTGCAGCCTCCAATGCTGCAGTGCCCTAATTGTCTTGAGCAAAAAGCAGAAAAAGGGCAAGGTAGTGCCATGAAGAAAGTACAGTTTCTCCACACAGATAGAGTTGTTGTTCTTCTCTTCCCTGTGGCTCTTTATAGTTCAAACCAGACAGTTAATAGGAGGAACTGGTCAGGGGAGGGAACAGCCTCTCCTATGTGGAATTCCTTATAATTCTCCCACCCCTTAAAAAATGGGATGCATAACGTTTTGAATGCCCTTAATGGTAAGATTAGCCAAGATTACTGGCTGCATTGATTCTTTCTATCCTCAGGGGACAAGAAAACCGCAATATAGTCTTATTAATCCAATCTCTTCAATATTCCTTGCAGCAGTACATCCAGGAACGCACGCAGTAGGTATTTAAATGGGATGGCTGCTAGAACCCAGTTATTAAAAGAGATGTGTCTCTCAGATGCAGCTGTCTCTCAGGTGCCAGATCTGGAGC